>NC_090442.1:711402417-711705989 GCF_031143425.1 Pleurodeles waltl
ATAAGATGAGCATATGCCCCTGGGAAAATCTGAATGGTTAGTCCAACTGTGTGACGTCGCTGACCCTCCTTGATAGGTGGGCCACTGCAGAAAATGTCCAACCCCCTTCTGGGGTTACTTAAGGGTTCCCCTAAGGGTGGAACCCCAGATTTGTCCACAAGACTTTAAGACCCATCTGCAAGTCTCCTCTGCAAGACATTTCTGTAACCTGGGCACTGGAACCGCTGCTGGTCTTCGCTGGGAATGAGAGCAAGACTGTAACCAAGTTCTGCAAAACCTCTGCAACATCTGTGGCCGTGCATCCCCAAGAGTCACAGGGACTCTGCCTTCACTTAGGATAGCAAGAAGAAATCTCCTTTGGAGTGAAGGAGTCAATCCCCTGCATCCGCAGGCACCTTAATGTAGACAACCGGTTTGTGGACCATGCTGTCCCACTGACTCTTAAAGGCTCTACAACACAGGTGGTGGTTCTGTGGCTCCCCAAATGTCTGGCCTGTCTCCTCTGTAACTGAGAAGTCTGTGGTTTCTCACTGAAGCTGCTTGGCTGAAACCCCTGTGCACCTGTGTCTGTTTGTTGTTGCCAAGGCTTGTTGGCTCTCCAGTCCGGAGACCTCATAGCTCCAAGAGGCCTCCAGCACTACACAGTTCCAAGAATAACGTCCTCCCTGCAACTCCTGTGATGCGGGCATCCCTCTTTGCTGTGCTCTTGAGGCCTCCCTGAGGCTCCCTGTGCTTGCTGCCAGAGGGTCCACCTGGGGACTCCAACGATTCCTGCTGGCTCTCCTGATTGCTGAGGGCTGGCCCAGATCTGCAAAGGTTGGGACACCTGGACCTTGCTGGTGCCCACAAATCATGCAAACTTCGTGCAGGGCTGTCCTGCATTTGCCAAGGTTTGTTGGTGGTCCCACTGACCACCGATCCCTCTGCAATCCGACGACCGGCGTGGGACAACTCGTATATGACTCCAGAGGTCTTCCTGCATCATCTGGACTCCACAGCTGCACATTTTTGACAACCGTTTACCAGGAAAGCATCTCCAAGAAGGGTGGGCATTGCCCTCCTGCACCGCCTTGACACCTCCGGGTGGTCTGGACTCTGTTCCCTCTTTCCTTAGGTCCGCTTCTTCAGGAATCCATGCCTGGGCTCACCCAACCTGGTCCATGGGTCACGACAGCAGCTTGATAATCAAGGTCCCCACTGACTTCAACGGGGAGATCTGACACGACTTCACCCCTATGCACCTGGGCTCTCTGGTGTAGGAATGCCATAGTTCTGGGCATCCATGGGTGGGGGCCCTATCCAACCTCCCTGGTCCCAACTGGCATCCTCAGGGTCCTCTGAGAAGGGTCCCAAGCAAAGCTCCCTGTAAGGTGTGTGCGCACTCTTCCTTCCCCCACCGCGCAGGCCTCTTTGCCAAGCGCGCACGTTTCTGCCACGTCACTGCCCGCATCACGCGAGAGAGTGAAACCGTTTGTCAGCGCTGCGTTTAAAAAAGAAACAGTGCGAAAACACGGTCACTGTCTTCGCGGCAGAGCAGGACAAGAAACGGCAGTACAGCCATCCGAGGAAATCATTGTGCACAAGGAGAGCACCAAATGGAATCAGATACGTGTGTTTAGAGGGCCTTGGGGGAACAGCAGGCGTCTCCTCTGCATATGCCATGTACTGAGGAAAGGTTGGAGTTAGGCTGTTGTTCCAGCCTTACTTACAGCTCTGGTTCCCAGCAAGCATTACATTTTCTGCAGTGCTCAATCTGTAAATAACCCCCCCCCCCTTTCTGTCACTCTGTATCTCCCTTTCCATCACCAGTAGCCCTCTTCTTCAAGGTCTCATGGGTGACCTCTTTCTACCTACTGCAGAATCCCTTTCCGTTTTGCCATCCATAAATTCCAATACTGCACTGTAATCCTCTTGTGTATGATGCTCGGCAAATTGCTAAATTTAGAGTTGCTCAGTTTTATTATTTTCAAAAACTAGGAGTGATTAGAAATATATTGCATGCTGGTATTAAACACTACATCAATGTCTGCACGTTTTCATTGAGGCTCACAAGTGCATGATTGCATTCCTCTTGGTTTAGTTCAGATGTAATGTTGACAAATCTATCTTAGAAATCTTTTTTTTTATTTTTATTAAAGTTGTGTGCTTTAATGACTGTAGCACCAGCACCCTAGAAGACATAAGCTAGCACTGGACTTCTGTCTTTGAACCAACAGCGAATGTGACCAGACAAAAACAAGATTTAAAGGCACCTTTATTGCTCATTCACTGTCTGAATGGGCAGAACACCTTTTTTGTCAGCTTGCCAGAACGAGTCAATAGGCCTAAAAATGCCTCACCCAGATAAAATCTGATTAGTCGTAGCGAGTGGGTGAGCAGATATCTTGAGACTGTAAAGGCTGCATCCTCCAAGGTCTAACACATGATGTAGGTTTCTAAAAGGATGATAATATGGAACCAGAGTTCATCTAAACTGAAACCCCAGGTAACTATTCAATTGCTCTGGATCTGTCATGCATAATGTTTTTGTAACTCCTATAACATAAGCTAAATATCTTCTTTCCAATTACAGACGGTCAACATTTGAGTTTGAAAGGGCAGGCGTGAGTTCTAAGGAAGACCAGGTAATTCTGAAGACGTTCCAGGTGGGATTAAGGGTCTCTAGATAAAGCACGTTCATGATCCATACCTTTGCTTCTCTTACAGATTTGTCGAACCGAGCAAGTTATAGATTTGAATTGCCCGACATGCGTAGAAGCATAAGGATCAGGTAATTATTTGGTAGGTCTTCCATCTGGGTCACCTGGAACATTATAATATGACAACATGCTGTAACCAACTGTTAGCCATCTTTTCTTTTGTTGCAGGCATCTCAGTCAGTACTGTTCATAGAGGAGGATGGGCAGACCGGAGCAGCAGCAGAGAGAGCAGGTTATTATTTGCTAGTTTTTCCTTATGGTGCATCTGAGACATTGAAATGATCAGGTGCTTTAATCATGTTTTCTTCTTTTACAGGCACCTTATACCCTGCTACACATAAATCTGAACAGGCACACGTGAGTAGAAGTAGAAAGACAAGGTAATAATTTAGCAAATTTTCATTGTGGTGCACCTAGTACAGTAGAATATGACAACCTACTTTAATCACCTTTTCTTCTGTTGGAAGCATCTCCGACAGCACTACTCATAGATTACAAAAGGCACATGTGAGTCGAAGTAGAATGACAAGGTAATTATTTGGGAGGTTTCACTTGTGATTCACCTAGTACATTAGAATATAACTACATTCTTCAACCCTTTGTTTTCTTTTGCAGGCTTCTTAGACAGTGTTAATCATCGGTTAGAAAAGGCAGATGTAACCACAAGCAGAAAGGCCAGGTAATTATTTAGAGGTTTTTCCTTGTAGTACATCTGAAATATTGGAACATAAGCATGTGCTGTAACCATTTTTTTCTTCTATTGCAGACATCTTAAGTGTTACATCTACATTTAAATGGGCAGACATGAAACAGACAGACCAGGTAATTATCTGGCAGACCTCACTTCTAGTGCATCTGGTAGATTAAAAGCTAACAACCTGTTTGAATCATCTTTTCTTCCATAGCAGCCAATACCGACAATAATTATACAGAGTTGGGCAGGCAAGTATGAGAACAAACAGAAAGGCCCAGGTAATTACTTGCTACATTTTCTAAGAGATATCTCAGACTTGTCTGATAGATTGCATTCAATAGCATAAGAAATAACTTTAAATAATGTTCCTCACTTTAAATAATATTCCTCTTTTTTTGCAGGCTTTGCGGCGTAGTAGGCTAAGACTTCTGCAGAGAGCAGTGCTTCACCACAAATGAAGAAATGCTGTCTTGTGTTCAAAGAAGAATGGCTGAATGAAATTATGGACACTGAGACACAGAAGTCACAGAGCAAGGTTTGCGTACAACTGGGAGAGCTATTTCTATACAATCCCGAAGTAGGCCTGATTTGCAAAGTAAATGCAGAAGCAAAGATTGCAGGGGACTTTTCTACTGGGAAGAAATGGAGTGATGGCTGGAAGCTGGACTACTTAAAACACCATCTATGTAACAAAGTTCATGAATCTGCTTTGGTGACCCTAAGAAATAAAAGTGCTGCTGCTTTGCTGGGTTTTGGAGTGCACACCATGCTGACGGAAAACGCCAGTGACAGAGCAAACAGACTATAAGTGGTTGAACGGCAAAGATCCCTGCCTGAGGAGATAAAGATTCTCAGCAAGAATGTGTTGCTAACAGTCAAGATGAACACTTCAATGTTATCTGTTCAAGACATCCATGGCCACGTCGCATTGTATGTGAAGATACCAGACAGCTGGAGGAGCAAGAACTATGCCTTTGAGTTTTGGAGGCCATCAATAGCGTGACACGCTCTGACTTCATGGCATACCTTCGCAGTGCTCGGTATCACACATTGATAATTGATGAGAGCACAGATATTTCAGATACAAAAATGCTCATCCTCTACTTCCGACCTGTAACATCAAGAGAGCACAAACAGTGTTTGGGGGAATTGTAACTCTGAGTACATGTAAAACTGAGGCTATCACTATAGCTGTAAAAGACTTCTACACTGGCAATAAACTGGACCTTATGAAAATGGTCATGTTTACATCAGATGGTGCATCAGTGATGCTGGGAAAGAACAAGGGTGTTGCTACCTGGCTCAAACAATCCATTCCCCATCTAGCCGAGCAACACTGTGTTGCGCACAGAGAAGATTTGGGAGTTGATGATGCCTGGAAAAAAGTGCTGATGATCAGGGAAATGGAAACATTAATGAGGACTGTCTACACTGTGAGGAAGTCCAAGCTAGCCGAAATTGCTTTGGTCACCGAATGTGAAGCGGTCTCCTTTCGGCCACTGAATGAAGTGCGGTGGCTTTCAAGGCAGTTTGATGTTGGTGCACTCTTGAGTAGTTATGAGGTTGCTCTCAAATACTTTGAACATGAAAGAGTTGAGTAGAATGAACCAATTGCTAAATATTGCTACAAAAAACTGACTGGCTCAAGCTACCATATTTCCTTTGCAGCACTGATTGACGCTCTGGGTGAACTTGCATCTTCGTGCAAGTTGTTCCAGAAAAGCTCTTTGACCACTGTTGAAATAAAGGAACAGTACTTGGGCGACACTGTCTTTTGGAGCAACACAGTAAGAGATCTGATGGCTTTGTACAGAGAAGACCGAGAGAATTATAGTGAGACGATATTTTCTTTTTATTAAACATCTTTGTGAGCATATGGAAAGAAGGTTCCCAGAAGATGAACTAAAGGAATGGACAAGTTTTGATTTCCATGCAGTAGCAACACAATCACAGTTTGATTCTGGGAATGAGAATGCACAAAGACTTTTTGAAAAGTATAAGAAGGTCTTGGTCCTTGGTGATTGTGACACACCTGCTGATGCTGTTCAGCAATGCAGAGATTATACATATGTGGTGGCAGAACGTGTAAAAGGCGGATTGTTTAGGACCTTTTAAGACATGGTTGTAAGGAAATGCCTCCTTGGCATGGTTACCCCCTGACTTTTTCCCTTTGCTAATGCCAAGTTATGATTTGAAAGTGTGCTGAGACCTGCTAACCAGGCCCCAGCACCAGTGTTCTTTCCCTAACCTGTACCTTTGTCTCCACAATTGGCACACCCTGGCATCCAGGTAAGTCCCTTGTAACTGGTACCCCTGGTACCAAGGTCCCTGATGCCAGGGAAGGTCTCTAAGGGCTGCAGCATGTCTTATGCCACCCTGGGAACCCCTCACTCAGCACAGACACACTGCTTGCCAGCTTGTGTGTGCTAATGGGGAGAAAATGACTAAGTCGACATGGTACTCCCCTCAGGGTGCCATGCCAACCTCACACTGCCCATGGCATAGATAAGTCACCCCTCTAGCAGGCCTTACAGCCCTAAGGCAGGGTGCACTATACCATAGGTGAGGGCATAGGTGCATGAGCACTATGCCCCTACAGTGTCTAAGCAAAACCTTAGACATTGTAAGTGCAGGGTAGCCATAAGAGTATATGGTCTGGGAGTCTGTCATACACGAACTCCACAGCACCATAATGGCTACACTGAAAACTGGGAAGTTTGGTATCAAACTTCTCAGCACAATAAATGCACACTGATGCTAGTGTACATTTTATTGTGAAATACACTCCAGAGGACATCTTAGAGATGCCCCCTGAAAACATACCCGACTTCCAGTGTGGGCTGACTAGTTTTGCCAGCCTGCCACACACCAGACATGTTGCTGGCCACATGTGGAGAGTGCCTTTGTCACTCTGTGGCTAGTAACAAAGCCTGTACTGGGTGAGGTGCTTCTCACCTCCCCCTGCAGGAATTGTAACACCTGGCGGTGAGCCTCAAAGGCTCACCCCCTTTGTTACAGCGCCACAGGGCATCCCAGCTAGTGGAGATGCCCGCCCCCTCCGGCCACTGCCCCACTTTTGGCGGCAAGGCCGGAGGAGATAATGAGAAAAACAAGGAGGAGTCCGTGGCCAGTCAGGACAACCCCTAAGGTGTCCTGAGCTGAGGTGACTCTGACTTTTAGAAATCCTCCATCTTGCAGATGGAGGATTCCTCCAATAGAATTAGGGATGTGCCCCCCTCCCCTCAGGGAGGAGGCACAAAGAGGGTGTAGCCACCCTCAGGGCTAGTAGCCATTGGCTACTAACCCCCCAGACCTAAACACCCCCCTAAATTGAGTATTTAGGGGCCCCCAGAACCTAGGAAAACAGATTCCTGCAACCTGAAAACAAAGAAGGACTGCTGAGCTGAAGCCCTGCAGAGAAGACGAAGACACCAACTGCTTTGGTCCCAGCCCTACCGGCCTGTCTCCCCACTTCAAGAAAAACTGCAACAGCGACGCGTCCCCCAGAGTCCAGCGACCTCTGAAGCCTCAGAGGACTACCCTGCATCTAAAAGGACCAAGAACTCCCGAGGACAGCGGCCCTGTTCCACAAAGACTGAAACTTGCAACAAAGAAACAACTTTTAAAGGACTCCACGTTTCCCGCCGGAAGCGTGAGACTTTCCACTCTGCACCCGACGCCCCCGGCTCGACCTGCGGAGAAACAACACTACAGGGAGGACTCCCCGGCGACTGCGAGCCTGTGGTTTGCCAGAGTTGACCACCCCCTGAGCCCCCACAGCGACGCCTGCAGAGGGAATCCAGAGGCTCCCCCTGACCGAGACTGCCTGCTTCAAAGAACCCGACGCCTGGTAAAGACACTGCAACCGCAGCCCCCAGGACCTGAAGGATCCGACCTCCAGTGCAGAAGCGACCCCCCAGGTGGCCCTTCCCCTTGCCCAGGTGGTGGCTACTCCGAGCAGCCCCCTCCTTGCCTTCCTGCTTCGCTGAAGAGACCCCTGGGTCTCCCATTGAAACCAATTGCAAACCCGACGCCTGTTTGCACTCTGCACCCGGCCGCCCTGTGCCGCTGAGGGTGTACTTTTTGTGCTGACTTGGGTTCCCCCCAGTGCCCTACAGAACCCCCCTGGTCTGCCCTCCGAAGTCGCGGGTACCTACCTGCTGGCAGACTGGAACCGGGGCACCCCCTTCTCCATTGAAGCCTATGTGTTTTGGGCACCACTTTGACCTCTGCACCTGACTGGCCCTGAGCTGCTGGTGTGGTAACTTTGGGGTTGCCCTGAACCCCCAACGGTGGGCTACCTTGGACCCAACTTTGAACCCTGTAAGTGCTTTACTTACCTGAAAAACTAACAAATACTTACCTCCCCCAGGTATTGTCGAATTTTGCAGTGTCTACTTTTAAAATAGCTTATTGCCATTTTTGCTAAAACTGTACATGATATTGTGTTGATTCAAAGTTCCTATGATACCTGAGTGAAATACCTTTCATTTGAAGTATTACTTTTAAACCTTGAACCTGTGGTTCTTAAAATAAACTATAAATACTCTTCAGAGTTAGGCCAGGAAGTACCCTGTACTTCAGGTTCTTACTCAGAGCATGTCCAAGATGACTCAGATAAAGTCCTAGAGGATTATCCTGGGCCTGTAGAGGGATGTATTAATAGTACAGAAGGGTTCCACACAGGTAGGTCCACTTTTACTTACCCTAGGAGGGTCCTAAGGATTACCAGGAGGAACAGACCCTCCTCAACTTTGTCCTCACTCTGCTCAGCATCCTGTGCTGAGTCCACCCATTTTAATAGCTCAGAGAAGCTACCATTAGATATGGGTTACCACCTGCTCAAGCTTCAGAAAGCTACACTCAGGCTGAAAACGGGAGCAGCTGGCCACTGAAGGGTAGGCCCTAGAGCTGGAGAGGAAATGGAAGAGTTTGGGGTTAGAACCCAATGGTGGCAGCACTTGAGACTCCAGGGTCAGGGTGGAACACTTTGACTCTAGCAATCTCAGCAGGATAGCTCCCCCCTCACAAATCTGGGGATGACATCTACAAATGGGTAGCTGCTCTGGAGAGGGCCTGTAAAGTCTAAAAGGTCCCCCATAGGCAGTGGGCAGCTATCCTGTGGCTCTTCCTTTGCAGACAAAGGTACAGACAAACGTTTGGCAGTCAGAGAAGAGGATGCAGACAACTACCAGGTTATGAAAGAGGCACTGATTGATGGTTTTGGGCTTTCTACTGAGGAATACAGAATTAGGTTCATAGAAACTCAGAAGGAGTCCTCTCAAGACTTTCTTCATTGTTGTGAGTTATCAATGATCCTTCAGCAGGGTCATAGGAACACCAAATTATGCAGCACGGGAAGACCAAATTATGTGACAAGAAAAGGTAAATTATGCAGCATACTGCGCTACAATTTGTAGCAATATTACTTCATTATTTGGTCTTTATTACACATTAACACTCTAGCCAAAGGTTTCACCTCATTATTATTACCTTAACACCTATGAAGCGCAATCAGTAAATGAAAGATGACAAGATAACCTTTGCAAAGGACCTTCAATTTAGTAGTAACATTTTAGAAAATTCTGATCCGTCTGAGTTAGAAACAATTTTTTCTATGAATCGGCACATTATAGAGCACATGATGGGTTATGTGGCAATTGCAGCAAATCCATACTTAAATAAAAAACACTGAGGCCGCATAATTTCAGTGGCCTTGCCCTTATAGTGAGGGGGAAGCTACTGATGGCAGGATCCTGACAACACCTCCTTGTAGTAGAACACTCTCTAGCACATTGCAGACCCTGCTCCACAATGCACAATTTGCTCCACCTATTCCTCCAGTCCTGGTTTTCACACCACCATCATGATGTATTATGGTCTGTAGGAAGCTGGCTCTGTATGTACTATATCAAAGGGAGATATAGCGTGCACAGAGTCCAGGGGTTCCCCAGAGGTTTGACAGAGACAAAAATAGATAATACTAATGCTCTATTTGTGGTAGTGTGGTCGAGCAGTTAGGCTTATCAGAGGGTAGTGTTAAGCATTTGTTGCACACGCACAAGCAATAGAAGAAACACACACTCATTGACTGAACTCCAGACCAATAGGAATTTATATACAAAGAATCTTTTGTTAATATATTTTTCGAACCACAAGTTTCAGTTCACAGCTAAGTACATAAAATGAAAGGTACTTTGCATATATATAATCAGGACTTTGAATAAAATCGACAATGTATACAGTCTTTCTTAAAATGGCAAAATGCTATTTTAAAAGTGGACACTGCAATTTTCAACAGTTCTTGGGGGGAGAAAAGATAGTACAGTTTTACAGGTGAGTGTTCAACTTACAGTTCTTATCTCCGGGGTTTAGGTACTCTGTCGTTGGGGGTTCAAGTTAACCCCAAACACCCACCACCAGCAACACGGATGCAGTCAGGTGCAGAGGTCAAAGAGGAACCAAGTTAACGTGGGCTCCTATGGAGATAGGGGGTACTCGGAATCCAGTCAGCCAGCAGATAAGTACCTGGGACTCGGAGGGCAGACCAGGTGGGTTCAAGAGAGCACTGGAGGGGCCCCAAGTAGGCACCAAACATGCACCCTCAGTGACACTAGGGCGGCCGGGTGCAGGATGCAAACAGGGCATTGGATTTTCATTGCAACTCTATGAGGGAACCGAGGGATCACTCTGAGGCTGCCGACGAGGTCCAGGGGGGCTTCTCGGGCAGCCACCGGCTAGACAGGGAGGAGGGCCGCCTGCTGGTCGATGCTGCACCAGGGGTCAGTTTCTCTAAGGCCTGGGGGCTGTGGGTGCAATGTGCCCTTTAGGCGTCATATATCTTCATCCGGAGCTCGCGGTCAGCGGGGTCCTCGGGATTCCCTCTGCAGGCATCGTCGTGGAGAGGTCAACCCAGGGTGGACACTTGCTCACAATCAGGTGCACAGGGGTCAGGACTCCGGCATCTGGAGTGAGGTGGGAGTCCTTAGTTGTAGGTTGCTTCAGACAGAGCCACTGTCCTCAGGAGTTCTTGGTCCTTTTGGGTGCAGGCAGTCCTCTGGAGTTGGCAGAGGTTGCTGGGCCTGCTGGACGCGTCGCTGGTCTTTTTGCAGGATCTCTGAAGCGGGGGACAGGCCGGTAGGGCTGGGGCCAAAGGAGTTGTCATCTTCCTTATTCTCTGCTGGGGGTTTCAGTTTTGCAGTCCTTCTTCTTCTTGTAGGTCGCCAGGAATCTGGTGAGCTTGGTTAAGGAGGACCCTAAATCCCAGATTTTGGGGTGTTAGAGGTCAGAGGGCAGTAGTCAATGGCTACTGTCCCTGAGGGTGGCTACACCCTTCTTGTACCCACTCCCTTTTGGTGAGGAGGGCGCATTCCTATCCCTATTGGTCCCTGTCCTCCTAACCAAGATGGAGGATTCTGCAGGGAGGAAGTCACCTCAGCTCTGGGCACTCCTCCCTGTTTTCCCTAATTTTCCCGTCGGACGTTCCGCCAAAAGTAGGGCTTTGTCCGGGATTGGGGGCATCTCCACTAGCTGGAGTGCCCTGGGGTACTGTAACCCGAGGCTTGAGGCTTTGAGGCTCACCAGCAGCTGTTACAGTTCCCGCAGGGAGAGGTGTGAAGCTCCTCCACCCAGGACAGGCTTTGTTTCTGACCACACAGTGCATAAAGGCACTCGCCCCATGTGGTCAGAAACTCGTATGAAAGTGGCAGGCTGGCACAGACCGGTCAGTCCTACACTAGCAGTTGGGCTAACATACAGAGGCATCCTCTAAGATGACCTCTGAGCACATTTGTATTAAATCCCACACTGGCATCAGTATGGGTTTATTGTGCTGAGAAGTTTGATACCAAACTTCCCAGTATTCAGCAGCCATTATGGTGCTGTGGAGTTCGAAATGACAAACTCCTAGACCATATACTCAATATGGCTACACTGCAATTACAATGTATAAGAATGGACTTAGACACTGTAGGGGCATATTGGTCATACAGCTGTGCCCTCACCTGTGGTACAGTGCACCCTGCTTAGGGCTGTAAGGCCTGCTAGAGGGGTGACCTACCTATGCCACAGGCAGTGATTTTGGGGCATGCCACCCTGAGAGGGGTGCCATGTTGACTTTGTCTTTTTCTCCCCACCAGCGCACACAAGCTGCAAGGCAGTGTGCATGTGCTGAGTGAGGGGTCCCCTAGGGTGGCATAATACATGGTGCAGCCCTTGAAGACTTTTCCTGGCCAGAGTCCTTGGTACCATGGGTATCTTTTACAAGGGACTTAACTGTGAGCCAGGGCTGTGCCAAATGTGGAAACATAAGTACAGTCTTAGGGAAAGAACACTGGTGCTGGGGCCTGGTTAGCAGGGTACCAGCACACTTTCAATCAAAGTTGGCATCAACACTAGGCAATAAGTGTGTGTGTGTGTGTGTGTGGTGGGAGGGGGGGGGGGGTAGTAACCATGCCAACAGTGGCACTTTCCTACATGGCCCATGTAGTTTGTTTCTATCACCAAACCTTGGCTAGATCATGCCCTAGAGGTGGTTCTCTGTTCAGTATCATGGTTCCACGAGCATAGTGGGTGGACCCAACTGGCATAAGGGCAGTTTGGGGTGGGGGTGGGGTCGTCCCCAGAGAAAATTGTGAAAAAAGAGTGGACAAATGGTGCATTTTCAAGCACATTTGAGAAACGTTTAAACTGTTTGGCCGGGCTAATATGGTTTCCGGTCCGTGCATGTTTCAGTTGACCATTTATAAAATGTTTTCCCCCTGAACTGTGCTGATGGCATGCAGGACTGGGCCAAGTAATAAACTGCTATCTGGAATAATCTATTTGTCTCTTTGAATTGGCTGTAGGTGCTTACTGACTGCAGAAAGGATGTTTCCTTAACTTGTTACATTGCCATTCTGGGTTTTTCACAGGACATTTTAGCACATTATACAGAAGTCAAATGCCACAACTGGATCCAGTTAAAACCATTTGGAAGCCATCAACTGGAATGTCCTCCATGGATCTAAACTTTCTACCTAGATGTATTTAGATTCTGCTGCCCTTAAGGCCAGAGATGCTGCTTTCAGTTGCTAAGATACTCACTGCCCGAGTCATGATCACAAACACAAAAGGCCTCGCTTATTTGTTCATTAACGATTTGCTTGTGCCAGAACAATCGAAAAGCTCAGCTGTAATTTGAGCATCCTTAATAGGGGGCCTTGTCTTACTTTCAGCAGGAAGCGGCGCAAACCAGTGGGGAGGTCTGGATATAATGGAGCAGAGCCTGTGAGTGCTGAGACCTTGCCACCGGGATTAATGCATCAGAGACACCCTCAGAGAGGAAGAGCAACTTTCACACCGGGGACCTGCATTTGTGGCACATATGCAGCAATGGCATTTGAACAAGGTATATGTTTCATGCAAGCAAGTTTTTGTGCCTGTGAGACAAATCCATACTAGTATAAAAAACACTGTGGCCACATAATTGCATAATTCCAGTTGCTCGGCCCTTATGGTGTGGGGGAAGCTCATTCTGCCATCAGGGGGCACTCACAAGTCCCAGTGGATACTGCTTTTGGACCGTCTTATTGTAGAACACTCTCTAGCACATTGTACACCTTGTGCCACAATGCACACCTTGCCCCATATATTATCCAGTCCTGGTTTTCACACTACCATCATGATGCATTATGGTGCATTTATTTTTTTCTGTAACCAAACCTTGCCTAGATCACGCCCTGGAGGTGGTTCTATGCTCAGCATCACGGTTCCAGGTTCCTAAGTATATTCTGACCAGTGGTGGCTGCTGACATTTGAAAGTGGTGGGGCGTAAATGTTCGGGATGAGTGCCCGGTGGCGAGCAAGCTCGACTGACATTAGTGGCTGTTCTCCCCCCAGAGAAAGTTTTGAAAAATTAGTGAGCAAATGGTGCATTTTAAAGCAAATTTTAGAACTGTTTAAATTGTTTGCCACGGAGAATATGGTTTCCAGTCTGTGCATGTTTCAGTTGACCATTTACAAATGTTTTCACCCGCACCGTGCTGAAGGCGTGCAGGACTGGGCCAAGTAATAAATTACTATTTTTGCTGTAGATGCTTACTGGTTGCAGTAATGATCCATCCTTAACGTGTCAGATTACCATTCTGGGATTTTTCATAGGACATTTTAGCTCACTATTAAAAAGTCACATGCCACAACTAGAGCCACCTAAAACCATTTGGAAGCCATCAAATGGAATTTCCTCCATGGATCTGAACTTTGTACATAGCATTATTTAGATTCTGCTGTCTTTAGGGTCAGGAATGCTGCTTGCAGTCGGTAAGTGAATCGCTGCATGCATCACGATCTGAACACATAAGGCCTCGCTTATACGTTCCTTAAAGATTCCCCTGTGCTAAGAACAATGGAAAAGCTCAGCTGTAGTTTGAGCCTGCTTGATAAAGGACCATGTCCCACCTTCAGCAGGAAGCTGCATGATACAGCCGAGCCTGTGGCAGCGCTGCAACCTCACCACTGGGATGAATGCGTCAGAGACACCCCCAGAAAGGAAGAGCAACTTCCACACAAAGAGGCATTGCCATTTGTGCAATGCAGCGGACCTACAATTGTGCCACATCTGCAGCAATGTGCATTTGAACTAACAAGGCGTATGTTTGCAAGAAAGCAAATTTTTGTGTCTGTGCAGCAAATCCATACTTACATAGAAAACACCATGGCCGCATAATTGTATAATTCCAGTGGCTGCATGTGTACGTGTATATCTGTGTTTAAGATGGTATGTTTGCAGAGAACAGACAACTCTACCTGCTTTGGGGTTCTGTTCCGGCAGCTGTTCCTGCCTAATTTACTCTTTTAAATTAAAAAATAACAAACCGGGGCAGACAAAATAATAACAAATAGCAGGTTTCTTAAGAGCTGCTAAAACTGCCTGACAACTGACTCCGTTGTCAACTGCTCGCCCATAGCAATCAACAATCACAATTACTTAGAAAACTTTTGCCTGTTAGCAAAACAAAATACTTGCATTTACTATTAACAACAGTGCTTTCTATGACTAATTATAAAGGGATTATCTGAAATGGTAAGAGTGCTCTTTTGGACTAGTAAAACAGAGATCGACTGGTGTCATTACCAAGTGCGGCCTCTACTCATTATAATGTGTATAGTGTGTCTGGATCCTCACATCCATTAAATTTCACAAGTGTAAGCTTCAGCACCACTATGCCTAGGTGACTGTTTGCACACTCCACCAATTCACAGATGGGAAAAATTGCTGGGTCCTGCTGGGAGTCTGGGTCCCGTTCATGAAGAACTGCCATTGTAATTGTAAGTGCTTACTACCCCGGACGAGGCATGAAGCTCTTTTCGACGAGTAGCATGCTATTCCAGAACCCAAAAAGGATTAGTAGTGGATTAGAATTGGGAAATATTAGTTCATTTAGGCGGTCAAACTTTTCAAGAAAATCAAAGGCCTTAGTTCAAAGCAAAAGCAAATAGATCACATATTTTAGTCTCGACATGCGATGCCCCAGTAGCACTGGGATACCACATTCACGGAGATAACACATTCGCGGAGGGATTCAATGGCAACAGCTTAAACAGGCTAACTTCGATTGCTTTGTCATGAAATTAATCATTTGTATGCCCAAGTGATCCAGAAATCTGCGGCCGAGTGTGTTGGTAGAGAGAGAGCAGAACATCTGATAACTAGCAAAACAAAATACCAAGCAATGGACGTTTCACTGAATCTCCGAGCAAGCACAAAACACTGTTAAGACTTAGTCGGATTTACGTACAGGTGATCCATTTAGTGGTGGAGCTACACTCCGAATAGTTAACAAACCTTTAAAATTCGTTTTTTAAAGTATTAATTCAAGGCGTTTTTGGAGAGGGTATACATTGCTTATTCAGACTAACTGGCTCTGGTCGATCCAGATTGACACTACCGCGGTGTTAGCTTACGAAGGGGTGGACGAGGCTTCTGGGGCATCAGTGTGCTCGTACGGGAAATGAAGAGGCTGTATGTGTTTGTACACTCTTTAAAGGTGAGGATTACTCGGTCTATCCTGCAATGCGAATCAATCTCCTCTTGTGCACTTCCTCATAAGGAAGTATCCAGGGAGATGAAAAATAACAGAAGCTGGATCCCACTCTGTTCCAGTCTTGCATACAGCCACCCACGTCCAAAGAGGCATGAATGAACTGACAGTGCGATGGAAAAACAAACAGTAGCACAGATAGACGAATGTTTAATTATTGCTCGGGAGATGCAGTGCTTGCATGCAATATGATTTCAATTAGCGTCTTTACCGTTATGACAACACTTGTTTTAAAGCAGTACAAATACATTGTTGGTCACTTCAAGATTTTAGAGGCGAAGACCCTCTCCTCAAATTGGAGCCATCACCCCTCCTCACAGATATAAATCAGTGAAACCGTGTGATCCTGCACAGCTAAATATGCTCAGAATCAACTCCACAGCACATTAAATGTATGCTGCTGCTCACCTACCAAATGAGCAAGAGATTGATTGTCTGCCTGCAGGCCTGTGCGTGAAGTACAGGTCGCTCTTGGCCTGGTGTTTGTGACTCTCCCTGCTCCAGCAATGCGCAGTGCATGAAGAAGGGGGGGAGACAGGCTGGATGACCAGCCCAGCAATGGCAGATATGGCCACGCCTCCGCTCAGCCTCAAGTGCACACACTGCATCAGAGGCCTTGCAGCGTCTCTCAGCCAATCTAGACAATGCTCCCTTGCTTTTACACAGCATGACAGCAGCACCAGGATTGGCTTGAGCAGGCAAACTCACCGCTCATTAGGAGACCGGGGTTGAGGCTTTGAGCACCCTCCGCTTACTAATGTACAGGTGGAGAGAGGCCTCTACTGGAAGTCGGGATGACCGCAGAAAGGCAGCTGGCATGCGCACATTGTTGGCCAAGATGGAGATGACATGCGTCACCAGGATGTGTTGTCTATCAAATTGTTTAAGCCCCACTCCCTTTCGGAGCCACCGACAGAAACAGGCCCGCAGCCGAATGCTGACTGCCACGGGAGCGATATAAACTTTGAAAGTTTAATTATATTTATATATTTCACATATTCACATGCAATAGGGGGGCCAAAGGTGAAAACATATTTGTGGGGCAATGCCCTAGTGCCCTAAGGCAGGAATCGCCGCTGATTCAGACCCATACTTACATGCTTTCTGGATTTGTTTTTACTTTTTCAGCTCAGATCCACACGTTCCAGGTTTCCATGTTTCCTTTTCTTGTGCCTTATGGCTTTCCTACTCCTTGCTTCTCCAAATCCCAGTGCAACCTTCCCTTTGTTGGTGGATCACTAATTCACAACACATGGTTAAGTAAGCACACCTGGTTTTCTTCCTACACATGTGCTCCTCTCCTGGGCTTCCAGCAGTTTCTTACCTGTGATCTCAGTGCCAGTTATTCTTGTCCCCATCTTTTCTGCTGAGGTCCTGCACCCAATTGCTTTTGCTTTAAGATTTGCTACTTTTTTGTGTGTGCTTTGGGCATTCTTTGATACTTCTTTTTCTAATGTTACCTTTATTACTATTAGCTTCTCTGTTCTTTGTGTTCTGGCACCGGTCACCACCCACGTGTCTGAGGGCAGCCATAATAACTCACTTGTCAGACTGGGCATTAACAGGGGCAGATTAGAAAATATATTTTACACTCGGAAAATTACATGTAACTATGTAACTGCTGCACATGCAAGATGTTTTTGCCTCTGCAGCATTAATTCTCCTTTGGAGTTCTAGCAATGTATTTTCAATGCAATGATAGGAAGAAGCAACACGAGGGAGGAGGCTCGACGGGCAGGTGGTGGCAAATAAAATGCAGGCAGTGGGTGGAGGGCGGGTGGTGGGTGACAAAGTAAAGTTTAAAAAAAAGAAAAAGCACTATGACAAGGGCAGCATTGACGCATCATGGAGCTTTTTTTTATTTTTTAATATGTATGCCATGTTACACAGCAGTCTGCGCTGCTGTGCAACATGTAAAAAAAACAGAGCAGGAGAGCTATGGGGAGGGGTGTCAAGCAACCCAAGAGGGGCAAGTAAACACAATAGAGAGCCGGAGGTTAAACACATCAGAGATCTGAGGTGGATGAAAAATAAAGGAGGGTGGGGGCTAAAGAAAGGGTCTGCTGAAACATCCATTCAATAACAGTGCATCTCCAAAAGTAACAATAGTACTTGCAGAAGCCTGCGGCCAATGGAAGGACACTGACCACAGGAAGCTGTACTTGGTCCCTGCTCCACAACACTGATGAAAGCTTGAAGCCCAGGAGGAAGCTGGAGGCGAGGAGGAGGTGCTGACCAAAGGGAAGCAAGAAAACAAGAGTGACATGGGAGCCAACCAATGGTAAGAAAAGGAGAGGAATGGGCTGGCTCCAGGCTCCCTTTATGATTTTTGTTTTTTTAATTGACATGAGATTTCACAAGCGATATGCAAGTGAAACCTAAAAAAATCTTGCTACCGCCCAAGCCCAACACTAGATGGAAACATGTGTTTCTATAGAAACACATGCTTTGAACATGTGTCTTTTGTTTAGATTTGTCCTCTACAGGCATTACTCAGTCCCATGAACAGTTTTTAGATCCCACTCTGGTCCAGTTTTCACCTCTCATCCTGTCCTTCTCCTGCCGAGTTTTCAGGTACTCCAATTGCATGTGCTAAATCACCCCACCTAAAATCAATTTTTCCAAAAGAGAGCAAGCTTCTCATTTTAAGCTAGTCCCGGTTTCAGCAGCAGTCTTGGTGGACTGCAAGAACTACCCAAATACATTCTTGAAGAGTTTTTTTGGCAAATCAAAATCCAAGCGGCCTATTTCTATAGGCAAACACATATCGCCCTAGCAGGGGTTTACATTTTGCAAGAAAGACCCATGGATTAACTTATGAGAAAAACATAAGTTTACATGACATATAGTACCCCCTATGCCAGGTTGACCCTTTCATGCTACATTACGTTTCCATTTGTGATCATGACTCCCCACCTAATGTTAGATAGTGAAATATATTATGTCAGAAAATGTTACTTACCCTGTAAGCATCTATTTGTAGTGTGTAGTGCTGTAGATTCACATGCTCTGCCTAATACTGCCTTCTAGTGTTAGTTTCAGACATTTGCAATTTGTTTTCTTCAAAGGTGTTTCCTGATTCACAAGATATACTGTGACTCCTCGCTTGATGGCCAATATACTAGGACATTGACTCCATAATAGCTTGTTTTTCACAGAGCGGATAAGAATGTGTATGGAGTGTAGAGTGAGCACAGCATCCTCATTATGAGCAGTGTGCAGTTTCAATTAGTTATTAACATAAAAGATGTGCAACCAATGTAAGCTTCCATATAGTAGGGTGAATCCACAGCACTGCACGCTACGAACAGATTTTCTGTTCATAGCATGTGTAGCTGTATATACACATGCTTTATATACACTATAAAGAAGGACTTTCATAAAGTGGTCTTTAAGAATGCTGGCATGCTAAGATGCCCACACAATAAAGCCTGGTAAACGTGTGGCTGTTTTGCAGATGTCAGCTAACGGAACTGCATGGTTGTCCCTATTTTTATGAGTGGAGACGCCCTGGGTGGGACTGGGAGGACTTTCTTCGCTTTGTAGTAGCAAGTCTGGATGCACTTGACTAACAATCTTGTTATGGCAGCCCTAGAGATGCAATGGCTTTGTGAGTTTTCACAAAGCCAACAAAGAGCTGATAAGACTTACCAAAAGGCTTGGTCCTGTCGATGTAATACTTGAAAGATCTTTTGATGTCTAGCATGTGTAAAGCTCTTTCCCTTACCGAGTCAGGCTACAGGAAGAATACTGGGACCTTTACAATCTCATTAATGTGGAAGGGTGATAGCACTTTCAGGATAAATTTAGGATTGGTTCCGAGAACAACCCTATCTTTGTATACCTGAATGAAATGTTCTTGTAAACTCAGTGCTTGTAGCCCACTAATGTGTCTGAGGAAAGTAATGGCCAAGAAGGACAGCTGCCTTCCAGGAAAGGGACTGTAGGGGAAACAAGAGAAAAGGATCAAATGAGCCTTGTGAGGACAATGCTAAGGTTCCACACTTGGGTAGAAGGTATTCTGGACGTATGACCCACTTAACACCCTCCTTGAAAGCCCTGGCTACTGAAATTCTGAATAGAGATGAATGTTGCCTGTGTTGCATGTAGGCCACAAAAGCAGCTAAGTGTAGGCATATTGATTTATAGGTAAGTAATGACTTCTGCAGATATAACGGATAGCAGATGATGTCCTGGAAGTTAGGCTTCAAGAGGTCTGGGTATTCGGATATACTGTAGTGAACAAATCTCTTCCGCTTTGCTGCATAAGAGACCCATGTTGTGTGCCTATGTGCTTCCCATAGAATGGGCATACATTCTTGGAAAAAGTTTAATTAACCAACTGTAAGACTTCATGTGCCATATTGCTAGGTTGAGATGCCCGGGTGTGGGTGTCTGATCTGGCCTTGTCTCTGTTTGAGCAGGTCCGGCCTGAGTGGCAAGTTCTTGTGCTGGACTGAAGGTAAATATCCAGGAGCATGGATTCCCTGGATTGCCTAGTCCAAGTGGGACCACTAGGATGAGAGTCAGAGATGTTTGTCTAATCTTCCTCACCACATAAGGGAGAAGTGGGAGATGTGGAAATGTGTAGGCAAAGATCTCTGACCAATTCATCCATACTGTATTGCCCGTAGAAACCTGGAGGCGAAGTTTGGCCATTTTGTGCTTTCAGCGGTGTTCTACTGGTGTGGGGACCTAATGCTGGAAGGACTTGTAGGTGGAATTCCTGCTTGATGACTTGTTTATGCATCTTGCTGAAGAGGCCAGCACAGTGGTTTTCCACTCCTGGAAGGTGTTATGTTAAGTGTGGTATATTGTAGTGGATCGCCCATTGCCAAATCCCTTATGCCAGTGATGCGAGGTGGGGAAAGTGAGCTCTACCCTGTTTTTGTAGGTCGCAAAGAGGGGCCTTCCTGTCTCTCTTGATGAAGACTATCTTCCCTTGAATGACCTGGAAGAAGACTTTGAGAGCTAGTTGTATTGGTAGCAGTTTCAGAAAACCGATGTGGCAACCTTCGTACAGAGGGCCCAACATCCCCTGAATGGTCATGTAGTTGAGATGCACATTCCAGCCTGTGACTGAGAAATCTGTAGTGATGGTCACTTGTGGCATGGGTCTGCGAAAGGCCTGCCCCCAAAAAGTTGTTGCTGTCCACCAGTGCAGAGAGCGGTGAGTACTGGACTTTAAAACTCAATTTTTCCAGTGACCATCTGTCTGTGACCGTTAGCAATCTTGTAGAGGGTGAATTTGTAGCTTGGAGTGAAGTACAGTGGAGATGCATGGAGCGATTATCCCTAGAAAGCACATCACAGGTCTGTCACTGAGTTGACGATTTACCTAAGAAAATGTTAGCTGCTGCTAAAGTGCCAAAACTCTCTGTTGGTTGGGGTCACTTTCTTTGTAACTGCATTCCACAGGGGCCCCAGGAAGGGCTGGATTTGTTCAAGTTGGAGATGGGATTTGGAGGCATTTATGGTGAATCCCAAGTCATGGAGCAGGAAGGCAGTTGCATGAGAGTGGGCCAGGCGTTGCTGTCTCCCATGGCTCTTCATCGTCCACTCATCGAGGTAGAACAAGACATGAGTGTCCCGCTCTGCAGGTGGGCAACCACCACTGCTAGACACTTCATGCACACCTGTGAAGCTGAAAGGAAGTGCCTTGAATTGGTAGTGATGGCCAGTTACCATAGAACAAAGATACCGGTGATAGAGAGGATGGATGGGTATGTATAAGTAGGCGTTCTTGAGGTCAGGCGCAGTTATGTAATCACCTTGTTGGAGCAAAGGGTTGATGTTGTTTTGGGTACACATATGGAAATATTTCTATTGACTGTATTTGTTCTGTGACAGGCCAAGGGGAGCTGTCCTTTTTGGGGATGAAAGAAAGTATAGTGAGGAGACACCCTTTCGCTGCTGGTATGAAGGCACTCTCTCCATTGCACCTTCCTGCAGAAGCCCTTGGACCTCTTCCTTGAGAAAACAGAGATGGTCTCTGATAAGAAGTCCTGTAGGATGGGATGTTTGGAGGAGTGTGTAAAGGTCTAGGCAGTAACTGTGAGGTCCCACCGCTAAGAACCACGGGTCTAGTTTGACTTCTTCCCAGTGAGAGAGGAAATCATCTATTCTCCCCACAACACTTGAAGTGATCGGGAGTGGAAGGAAAGGTCACAGTTTGGAGGTGGAAGTTTCTTTACTGGAGACCCCTTTGTCCTTGTCTCTTTTGATGGACCTTAATGCACGTCTGGGGTAGAACCTACCACCCTGCTGATGGAAGGTCTTCTGCTGTAGTTGATAGAACTGCACCTGATCAGTTGAAGTGGGCCTGGCTTCTCCCGTAAGTTGTTGCTTTTTGAAAGGAATCTCTCATGGTTGGAATTTGCAGGGCACCTACAGACTTTGCAGTCTCGCATCCTTCTTTATTTTCTCAAACATCTTGTCAAACTGTTGGGTAAAGAGATGCTCCCCGTTGAATGAGAGGTTGATCAGATGCTGCTGGACCTCTGGTTTGAACCCAGAAATAGAGAGCCACGAGTTTCCTCTATTTCCGCCCCACTTATTCTGTACTCCTCTGGGAAGTGTTTGATCAATTCCTGCATCTCCTATCAACGAGACCTGTCATTTAAAGAGAGGAGTCAGACTGAATTGGCTATATACCAATGGCAGCTGCCCTTCGGCAACCCATTTGCCTGCAGTATCAATAATGTTACTTTCCTTATCAGGCGGGGAATATCTCCTGCAGCTTTGGCAGAGGCCCTTTGGACGGCACTATGGAGGGCTATGGAGTCAGGAGAACCAGGCTTCTGATGCAGACAGGGTTGTTAGGAGAGGGCTTATATTTTTTCCCAACCCTTGGCGTCACCATTCGAGGCTTGACTCGCTCCCTCAAGCTGTTTGGGGAAACTTTGAGTAGGTGCAGAAATTGAAGTGTGAGGTCCCATTTGGAGAGTTTTTCCATGAGGAAGACCTCTTCCTTCCCTAGGATGTGCATATCTACTTTGTAAAATGCAGTGTCTCTGTATGATCTTACGACAGGCCATGGTATTGTCCAGTGGGGGATACCCTGATCAGGGAATGGTCCCAATCAAGGAGGTCCAACGGGTAGACGTCATAATCATCCTACGGGTTGTCAGCGGGTCCTGGTTCTAGGGGCTGATCATATGGGTGACAAGATTGTATAGGCTGCGCAGGTTTCAAAAAGAGGGAGAAGGCCCCTCAGGTGACTTTAGAGGAGGCAGAGGTGGTGGCGTACATAAACGTGGTGAAGGAGGTTTTGTCAGTGACAGACTGGAGGAAGTGGACCACAACATAAGAGGCTGGTGCTCCGATACGTGTATTTCTTCAGTGCCAGTTGGGTAGGGGCCTCTGTAGAGGGTTCTCTCTCAAAGGTGAGCCTTCTTTTACGAGGCAATGGCTCTGATGACTCCAGAAGAGGTGGCTTTGCCAAGATATTACCATTGACAGAATAAATGAAAACACAGTTCTCTTTGGCGTCAAGTTGCTCCTAAAACCTCTCCAATACTGGCTACTTGGACTCTTCCGATCCAGCTCTCATCAAAGCTCTCAGCGATCCATCTGTCAGCAAGTTGCGGTGCAGCCGTAGAGGCTTGACACCCTTAGTGTGGGTGGGGCTTGACAACCGGTGAGGGTCAACACCCTTGGGCAGAGCCTTGATAGACTCTGAAGCTTTCTCCCAGTGCCGAGAGGACTCCAGCAGTGGGGCATTTGAGGGCCCAATCTCTTAGGTCTATACTCAGGACCTGATATCAGGCTCCTGCTGGAGATATGCTCTACTCTGGCATGGAGCTGTTTATTTGATCCTGCCTTGGTAGCATGAGTCTCTGAGCCGGGTGAATCATACTTACACACTTGGGCGTAGTCTTCATTTAAAGGACACTGGTCTTCGGAGCTGGCCTGACTTTCTCTTCCTGTTGTCTGGGGAGCTCAAGGAAGCCGTCTTCGGACCGCATAATGCATGTGATGCAGGGATTCCAGAAGGACCAGCCTCCTCACCTTCTTCAGCACTTAAGGAGTCTTATAGTATGTCTGTTAGTGCACCTTATAATATGTCCAGTGCCACTCCCAACAGTACTTTAGGCCTTCTTCTAGTGGAAGAACTTGGAGGAAGTGATTTTGTGGTCTGAGGAAAAGACAGATTATAGAAGTCGGGATTAGGTGACCACAGATATTTAGAGTTGCATCGGAGGCAATGTCTGTTCCACCAAACCCTTCCGGTTTGTATTCTTTGGAGTCAAAATTTAAAGCAGAAATACCTTTGCTACAGCCCTGCCAAGTGCCACACATAAATGCAAAAAATTATCGCATCACCACAAAGTCTTATCTTTGTCATGCAATTTTCTTATCAGGACTGATGGTGTTAAAAAAGGAATATGTTACTTACCCTTTATGCATCTATTTGTAGCGTGTAGTGCCATAAATTCATATCCTTAGCACACTCCTGTCATCTAGTGCTGGGCTCTTTCGAGACACGAAGCAGAGTAACTCCTTCTACAGTATGGGGTTGTGCATTGTCATCAACTTCTTTGCTAGACTGTTTTTGGCACATCATATGAGCTTACGATAGCAGTAGCAAAGATCAACATGCAAGTTAAATTGAGTAAAGATAAAGTTGAGCAAGAGAGTGCGTTCATTATTCATCAGCTTCCGGGAGGAGGGTGGGTGCAAATGAATCTACGACACTAGACGTTACAAATAGATACTTACAGGGTAAGTACCATATTTTATTCGTAGCATGCGTTGACTGTCGATACATATGCTTAGCATCAAATGTAAAGCAGTGCTCCCCAACTATAGTGGCTAGCCAATGACTGGCGTAGGCATTTGAAAAAGTGTTCATAATACACCTTGACCTACATTAGCTTGTTGATCAGCTAGAACAGCAACACAATAATGCCTGGTGAATGTATGTAAGTTATTCCTTGTGGCTGCTTTGCATACATCCACTAATGGAATGTTGCCAAAGAAAGCCATAGAGGTTCCCTTTTTACAAGTGGAATAAACTCTTGGAGTTGCAAGCAGCACTCATTTAGCTTTGTGGTAGTAAGCTTATATGCATCTTACCATCCACCTTGCAATCCCTGCTTTTGAGATTGGGCATCCTTCTTGAGATCAGAAAAGGCTACGAAGAGCTGTTGAGTTTTATGAAATGTATTTGTTCTCTCGATGTAATATGTTATGGCCCTTCTGACATTCAGTGTGTGTAGAGCTCTTTCCGCTACTGAGTCTGGTTTTGGGAAGAAAACTGGGAGCTCAATGGCCCAATTTACATGAAAGGAAAAAAACACTTCAGGGAGAAATTTAGGGTTTGTTTTTAGCACCAATTTCTCAGGACAGACTTGGAAAAAAGGAACTTGGTCTTGCAGTTCACTGATCCGTCTAAGGGATGTAAAGCTACTAAGAAGGCTACCTTCCATGTGAGGAACCACAGATCACATGAATGGTATGGTTCGAAAGGAGGACCCACAAGTCTGGTAAGCATTATGTTATGGTTCCAGGCTGGTGCCGGAGGAATTGAGGGTGGAATAACTCTTTTAAGGCCTCCCATAACAACTTTGATAACTGGTATTTTAAATAGGGACATGCATTGTCTATTTTGCATATATTCAGCAAGCGCTGTTAAGTGTAACTGAATGGAGGTGTATGCAAAGCCTGCCAGCTGTAAATGGAGTAAAGGTAGCAAATAAGAACGTTTACCATAGGGGAGAGCGATTGGATCTGTTGTGTTAAACAATGCTACACAAATGTCTACCATTTTGCTGTGTAGCATGTCCTAGTGGTAGGCCTACAAGCTTGTATAAGAATGGTCATACATGCTTGTGGAAGTTTCAGTATCCTAACTATAGGATTTCAGGAGCCAAAAATCTAGATTTATCTGCTTGGGGTTGGAATGTATGACCCTGACTGCTCCTGAGTCAGAAGGCGTGGCCAAATTGCCAACTTCTCATGTGGCACAACTGATAGCTGTACCAGAGTTGTGAACATGTCGAGCCCATGTTGGGGCTATTAGAATTAGTGTGAGGGATGTTTGCCTGAGCTTCTGAACCACATAAGGAATGAGCGAGAGAGGAGGAACAGTGTAGGCAAATATCCCTGACCAGCTGATCCATAAGATGTTGCCCTTCTGGCCGGGGTGAGGAAACCTGGAGGCAAAGCTTTGGCATTTCGCGTTTTGGGTTGTGGCAAACAGATCCACCTCTGAGGTTCCCCATTTTTGGAAGTATGAGTGGAGTACTGTTGTATCGATCTCCTACTTGTGTTTCTGTTTTTGCATTCTGCTTACCATATCTGCAAAGTCGTTGTCCAACCCTGGTAGGTATTCTGCTAGGAGATGTCTGTTGTGATGTATGGTCCAATGCCATATGTGCTGTGCTGTACGTGACAGTTGTATGGAGTGTGTGCCTCACTGTTTTTATATGTAATACATGTCAGTCATGTTGTCAGTGCAGACCAGAACCACTTTGTGCTGAAGATGTTGTTGAAAATCTTTGAAAGCTAACTGATTCGCAAGGTCTAGGTGACTGATATATAAATACTTTTACATTGGAGACCACTGGTCCATGACTATGAAATTTTGCATGTGCGCTCCCCAACCGTGTGAGGACACGTCTGTTGTAATGGTCACTTGTTGAACAAGGGCTCTGAAGGGCTGACCCTGCAACAGACTATTGTTGTTCCACCACTGCAGAAAGTGATGGTACGCTGGCCCTATTAACACTTGATCCTGCAGATACACCTCTGCTTGAGACTATAGTGACTGTAGACACTGTTGTGGGAGAGCATGTGCAGTTGTGCATGTGGCACTATGGTGATACACAAGGCCATCATGCCTATAAGGCTCATCACTGTTTTGACAATGACGATTTGGTTGAAATAGAGGCAACGCAAGATGGATCTTTTGTACTCTAGGAAGGATGGGAAAAGTCTTGGTCGAAATAGAATTTAGAGTAGCACCAAGGAAGAGCTGCACCAGTAAGGGCCATAGGGGAGATTTTGTAACACTGAGAGTGAAGCTTAGATTGGCAGAAGGTTGACTACCTTCTGAGTGTCCTTCAGACAGTGTTTGCCTGCACTAATGATCAGCCAATTGTCTAGATATGGAAACACGTATGTGCCCCCTCTCTCCCTTATGAGATGAGCAGCTATCACTGCAAGCCCGTTTGTAAATACTCATGGTGCAGTAGCTACTCCGAATGGCAACACTTTGAACTACTAATGTTGGCCACTTACTTGGAAAGGCAGATAGTGCTGATGGGATGGATGTATTGGTATGTGAAAGTTGGTGTCCTTGAGGTCTATGGCCATCATGAAGTCTCCTTGGTGTAGCAGTGGTATGACTTCTTGAAGTTTAACAATGTGGAAGTGTTCGAGCAAGATGTACTTGTTAGGTGGCCTGAGGTCTAGTGTAAGTCTTAAGGTGCCATCTTTCTTTGGTATAAGGAAATATAGTGAATACACTCCGTATCCCCGATGTTACATAGGAAGTGGGTGTAGGAAGCTGGCCTGGTGTGTGGTGAGCACCTATGGTGTTATCGCCTTATACAGGTATCCCCTTTTAGTGAGGAGTAGTCAGGGTCTAGAAGCCAGGGATCTCTAGAGGTATCTGTGGATGAGCAGCCAAAACCTATCTAGGAGACATGCAAAGCTTATGCAACACCACTGTAGTCACACAGCACTTACACACATGAAAGAACCATACAGTGTTGCAAAAATAAAGGTACTTTATTATGGTAACACAAATACTGAAGTACTGTATAGGCAATACTCCACTAGCAGGTGAGTAAACACACTATTATATACACATCGGAAGTCTGGAATTAGAATAAAAAGCAATAGAAAACAGTGAAAACGATAGTAAGTACTGAAGGCCCTGGTGGAGACCAAACCATATGCTAAAAAAGTGGAATGCGAATGTCGGGCTCAAGGAAGTGGAATCGGTAGAGGGGAGCTGGAGGAACTAGGAATCCCAAAAGGTAAGTATCAGAGTGCCCACCAGCGACCAGGAGAAAAGGGGTAAGTACCTGTTTCTCCAAAAACCCACTAAAAGGACTTCAGAAGAGGAATTTGCAAGACTCAGAAAAGACTGCAAGAAACCAAAGGGGGTTTGTGGTAGAGGAAGACCAGTAAAGGAAGGGGACCAAGTCCAGTTCAAGTTGGAGTGTCCAGTTGAGGTAGGAGCCACTACCCACCCATATGTGGATGCATGACCAGGTCGATGGTTGACAAAGACAGTCAGCAGCATAGCACTGGAGCAGCTGAAGACTTCCTGAAGTGATGCAGTCGATCTCTACGCCGGAAGAAGGATTGTAGTCGGTCTGCGGTGTGGAAAAACCACCAACAAGCCTGGGCAAAGACAAATGTCTTTGGAGAAGAAATGCAGAGCTGCCAGGGACCAGCAAGGTCTAGGGGGACTCAACCCACGAAGGGGAGTCCCCGGGTGACCCTCAGCAGTGAGGAGAGTCACAGCAAGAGGAGGCAGCACCCACAGGCAGCAAGCACAGGAGTCACAGTGAAGCCCATGCAGTACACCTAGAAAGGAGTCCCATGTCGCTGGAGAAGCATGCAGAGGGCTGTGCTTTGCAGGTAAGAGGGCTGGGGCTACACAGAGCCTGAGGACTGCTTGGAGGAGATGCCTACAAGCCTTTGTAGCTGCAAGAGACACAGTGCACTGGGTATTGTGTTGCGGGGAGAGGCAAGGACTTACCGTCTCCCAAGTTGGACAGGTGGCAGAGAGGACCAAGGGAACCACTCCAGACCACCACCTGTGATGCAGGATCCACGCAACTCTGGAGGAGAAGAGATCCACGCAGCCAGTCGTTTTTGCAGTTGGTGCCTGCGGATGCAGAGGAGTGACTCCTTCACTCCAAGGGAGATTCCTTCTTACTTCTTGTGCAGACTGAACGCTCGCTGCCCTCAGAGGATGCACAGCCGGGGAAATGTTGCAGTTGCTGTAAGGACCTGGAGAAACAATGTTGCAGAGCAGAGTTGTCACTGTAGTTGGAGACTGACGGTTCCTGGAGTGTCCAGTGGCCAGAAGGTGAAGTAAACGATGCAGAGGAGTCTTGCTGGAAGCTTGCACACAGAATCTGAGGACCCACCCAAGAGGGAGACCCTAAATAGCCCAGGAGGAGGGTTTGGTCACCTAGCAGGGTGACCATCTATCAGGAGGGATCTGTGATGTCACCTGCCTGCCCTGGCCAATCAGATAGTCCCAGAGGCCTTTGCCCATCTTGTATTCAAGATGGCAGAATCAAGTGGCCACCTGAAGGAGCTCTGGGCACGGGGAGTGGTCATTCCTCTTTCCGTTGTCTAGTTTTGTGACAGAGCAGGGACCGGGGGTCCCTGGACTGGTGCAAACCGGTTCATGCAAGGAGGGCACCAAATGTGCCCTTCAAAGCAAACCAGTGGCTTGGGGAGGCTACCCCTCCCAAGCCATGTAACACCTATTTCCAAAGGGAGAGGGTGTTGCCTCCCTCTCCCAAAGTACATCCTCTGTTCTGCCTTCCTGGGCTTGAGCTGGTCAAGCAGCAGGAGGGCAGAAACCTATCTGTAGGACGGTAGCAGCACGGGTTGCCTGGAAAACCCTGCAAACTAGTAAAAGAAATTGTGGGGGTCCTCTAAGGAGCACCCAGAGTGCATGGAATCATACAACCAATACCGGCAACAGTATTGGGGTATGATTCTGACATGTTTAATATAAAAAATGCCCAGGTTCGGAGCTACCATTATGTAGCTGGGTCACAGATAGTGAGTGATCTGTGTCCAGTATACACATAAAATGGCGTCCCTGCACTTACGAAGTCCATGAAAATTGAGCTGGAGTTCGTAGGGGCACCTCTGCTCATGCAGGGGTGCTCTCACACACAGTTACCTGCACCTTGCCCTCTGGGTGAAGTGACATGAAGTGAAAGGGTGCATGCACCTTTTCACGCAGGCTGCAATGGCAGGCCTGCAGACACATTTCACATGGGCTCCCATGGGTGGCATAATACATGATGTAGCCCATGGAGAACACCTGAAGCCCCAGTGCCCTGGGTACCATTTACTATGGACTTATATGGGGGGCATCGGTATACCAAATGTGGGGTGTGTGAGATCCCAAGCAACCAAATTTAGAGGGAGAAAGCACATTCACTGGGGTCCTGGTTAGCAGGATCCCAGTGAACACAGTCAAAACACACTGACAGCAGGCAAAAAGTGGGGGTAACTATGCCAAAAAAAAAGGGTACTTTCCTACAGTAGCTCTATGGCTCGCTCCTTTTTGAAGCAGAGCTTGAATTTCCTCTCGTAAACAATGTAAGTATTTTTTCGACATGGTTTGTGACGAGGTGGGATTTTGGTGGCTATGATTTTGATTTGAAACAATATCCGTCTTTTATTATAGACAGGACCAACTGATCTGAAGTGATTTTCTCCCAGTCTGAGTGGAAGTCCTGAAGCCTTAAGTTGTTAAGTGTTGGGGGAGGGGGCAATCAGAGTCACTGCTTAGTGGATGTGGTTCCTTTGGTATTGGATCCTCCACCTACGTTAGTACTGCTTCTGTAGTGTGCTCTAGAGTAGGACCCTCTAGTAAACTGGGGTTCATAGGGTCCGTGCTTTTCAAAGATACCTGTGTCTGTAGAGGTTGTCTGTTTGGATGCACCTCTGTACTGACACCTCCAAAAGGATCTTCTGTCTTGATATGTTTGTAAGACACCCATTGCTTTAGTCCTTTTTTATTTTCTCTAAAATGTCATTCACTTGTAGTCTGAAGAGGTGTGCTCCATCAAAGGGTAAATTGAGGCGATACTGTCGGACATTGGGTTTAAACCATGATACTCTTAACCACATGTGGTGCCTGATTATGATGATAGTGTTGACTTCCACTGCTGGTGTCAACTGCATCTAAGGCACCTTGGATTGTAGCATTACAGAAGATTTTTGCCCTCTCCAACTAGTTCTGTTCCCCTCTACTTCAATTATTCTGGGAAGCGCTGCAATAACTCCTGCGTTTTGTCCCACTGTGCTCCATGGTAACTTGAGAGAAGGCCTACAGAGTTGGGAATTCTAAGATGCTTTGTCACCTGCACTGCAAACCGTTTACCTGCAGCATTTTTACTTTCTTTGGCTGTAGGGGGAGTTATCCCTGTTTCTTGAGAGTTAACTTGCTTTCTTGCTGTGTGTACTTCGAGAGAATCAGCTGGGGACATGTCCCTTAACACATGTAGAGTCAGTTGGAGTAGGTATATATATGGAAAATGTCACTTACCCAGTGTACATCTGTTCGTGGCATTAGTCGCTGCAGATTCACATGCTGTGCACATCCCGCCATCTGGTGTTGGGCTCGGAGTGTTACAAGTTGTTTTTCTTCGAAGAAGTCTTTTCGAGTCACGAGACCGAGGGACTCCTCCCATTTCGACTCCATTGCGCATGGGCGTCGACTCCATCTTAGATTGTTTTCCCCGCAGAGGGTGAGGTAGGAGTTGTGTATGCTAGTAATAGTGCCCATGCAATGGAGTGAATGCATCTGTACATAATGAAGTTTAAAGTAATATATTTACAAATGCACAAATGTTTAAGATCTAGTTCTGAACGGCTACAGGCTCCCGGGGAGGCGGGTGGGCCCATGTGAATCTGCAGTGACTAATGCCACGAACAGATGTACACTGGGTAAGTGACATTTTCCGTTCGATGGCATGTGTAGCTGCAGATACACATGCTGTGCATAGACTAATAAGCAGTTATCTCCCCAAAAGCGGTGCTTCAGCCTGTAGGATTTGAAGTAGTTTGAAATAATGTTCTTAGTACAGCTTGACCTACTGTTGCTTGTTGTGCAGTTAACACATCTACACAGTAGTGCTTGGTAAATGTATGAGGCGTAGACCATGTTGCTGCCTTACATATTTCGTTCATTGGAATATTTCCTAGAAAGGCCATGGTAGCACCTTTCTTTCTGGTTGAGTGTGCCTTTGGTGTAATAGGCAGTTCTCTTTTAGCTTTAAGATAGCATGTTTGAATGCACTTAACTATCCATCTAGCAATGCCTTGTTTTGAAATTGGATTTCCTGTATGAGGTTTTTGAAAGGCGATAAATAGTTGTTTTGTCTTTCGAATTAGTTTTGTTCTGTCAATGTAGTACATTAGTGCTCTTTTGATGTCTAATGTATGTAGTGCTCTTTCAGCTACAGAATCTGGCTGTGGGAAGAACACTGGTAAATCTACCGTTTGATTCAAGTGGAACGGTGAGATTACTTTTGGTAAAAATTTAGGATTGGTCCGTAGAACAACTTTATTTTTGTGTAATTGAATAAATGGTTCTTGAATGGTAAATGCTTGAATTTCACTCACTCTTCTTAGAGATGTGATGGCAATTAAAAATGCAACTTTCCACATTAAGTATTGCATTTCACAAGAGTGCATGGGCTCAAAAGGTGGACCCATGAGTCGTGTTAAGACAATGTTGAGGTTCCATGAAGGAACCAGTGGTGTTCTTGGTGGTATAATTCTCTTTAGGCCTTCCATAAACGCTTTTATGACTGGTATCCTAAATAATGAAGTTAAGTGCGTAATTTGCAGGTAAGCTGAAATTGCCGTAAGATGTATTTTAATGGAAGAGAAAGCTAGTTTAGATTTCTGCAAATGTAGTAAGTATCCTACTATCTCTTTTGCAGATGCGTGTAAAGGTTGAATTTGATTATTATGGCAGTAATAAACAAATCTTTTCCACTTATTTGCATAACAGTGTCTAGTGGTAGGTGTTCTAGCCTGTTTTATGACCTCCATACATTCCTGTGTGAGGTCTAAGTGCCCGAATTCTAGGATTTCAGGAGCCAAATTGCTAGATTCAGCGATGCTGGATTTGGATGTCTGATCTGTTGTTTGTGTTGTGTTAACAGATCTGGTCTGTTTGGCAGTTTGATATGAGGTACTACTGAAAGGTCTAGTAGTGTTGTGTACCAAGGTTGCCTTGCCCATGTTGGTGCTATTAGTATGAGTTTGAGTTTGTTTTGACTCAACTTGTTTACTAGATATGGAAGAAGTGGGAGAGGGGGAAAAGCGTACGCAAATATCCCTGACCAGTTCATCCATAGTGCATTGCCCTGAGACTGATGTTGTGGGTACCTGGATGCGAAGTTTTGGCATTTTGAGTTTTCTTTTGTTGCAAATAGATCTATTTGTGGCGTTCCCCACATTCTGAAGTAAGTGTTCAGTATTTGGGGGTGAATTTCCCATTCGTGGATCTGTTGGTGATCCCGAGAGAGATTGTCTGCTAACTGATTCTGAATCCCTGGAATAAATTGTGCTATTAGACGAATGTGGTTGTGAATCGCCCAATGCCATATTTTTTGTGTTAGGAGACACAACTGTGTCGAGTGTGTTCCTCCCTGTTTGTTTAGGTAATACATTGTTGTCATGTTGTCTGTTTTGACAAGAGTGTATTTGTGGGTTATTATGGGTTGAAATGCTTTCAGAGCTAGAAATACCGCTAACAGTTCTAAGTGGTTTATATGAAACTGTTTTTGCTGAATGTCCCATTGTCCTTGGATGCTGTGCTGATTGAGGTGTGCTCCCCACCCTGTCATGGATGCATCTGTCGTTATTACGTATTGTGGCACTGGGTCTTGAAAAGGCCGCCCTTGGTTTAAATTTATACTGTTCCACAATTGAAGCAAGATGTATGTTTGGCGGTCTATCAACACCAGATCTAGAAGTTGACCCTGTCCCTGTGACCACTGTGATGGTAACAGGGCCGCATGTGCAACCTTGCTTTTGGGACAATGGCTATGCATGAGGACATCATGCCTAGGAGTTTCATTACTAATTTGACCTGTATCTTTTGGTTTGGATACATGGCTTGTATGACATTTTGGAATGTTTGGACTCTTTGTGGACTTGGAGTGGCAATTCCTTTTACTGTGTTGATTGTTGCTCCTAGGTATTGCTGTGTTTGACACGGCAGAAGGTGTGACTTTGAGTAATTGATTGAGAAACCTAGTTTGTGTAGGGTTTCTATGACGTAATTTGTGTGTTGTGAACACTGTTTTTGCGTGTTGGTTTTGATTAACCAATCGTCTAGGTACGGGAACACATGTATTTGCTGCCTTCTGATATGTGCAGCTACTACTGCTAGACATTTTGTAAAAACTCTTGGCGCAGTTGTTATTCCGAATGGCAACACTTTGAATTGGTAATGTATCCCTTGGAATACAAACCTTAGGTACTTCCTGTGTGAAGGATGTATTGGTATATGGAAATATGCATCCTTTAGATCCAGTGTTGTCATGTAGTCTTGTTGTTTGAGCAGTGGGATTACTTCTTGTAATGTAACCATGTGAAAATGGTCTGATTTGATGTATGTATTTAATATTCTGAGATCTAGTATAGGTCTTAGTGTTTTGTCTTTTTTGGGTATCAGAAAGTACAGTGAGTAAACTCCTGTGTTTAGTTCTTGTTTTGGTACTAATTCTATTGCTTCTTTTTGGAGCAATGCTTGAACTTCTAATCCTAGAAGATTTATATGTTGTTTCGACATACTGTGTGTTTTCGGTGGAATGTTGGAGGGAATTCGCGAAATTCTATGCAATAACCATGCTGGATAATTGCTAGTACCCAAGTATCTGTTGTTATCTCCTCCCAATGTTTGTAAAATTGGCTTAATCTTCCCCCCACAGGTGTTATGTGATGGGGATGTGTGACTTGTGAGTCACTGCTTATTTTGAGGACTTTTGGGGCTTTGGAATTTTCCTCTACTTCTTTGGAATTGTCCCCCTCTATATTGCCCCCGAAAACTTCCCCGCTGATATTGGCTTTGGTAAGTGGTCCTTGTTTGTGATGTTGTGGTTTCTGTAGGTTGTCCTCGAAACCCTCCCCTAAAAGGTGTTTTGCGAAAGGTGCCTCTGCTCTGCGGGGAGTAGAGTGCACCCATGGCTTTTGCCGTATCAGTGTCTTTTTTGAGTTTCTCAATAGCAGTGTCGACTTCCGGCCCAAACAACTGCTGTTCATTAAATGGCATATTTAGCACGGCTTGTTGAATTTCCGGCTTGAACCCTGACGTGCGCAGCCATGCGTGCCTTCTTATTGTTATTGCAGTATTTACTGTCCTTGCAGCCGTATCTGCTGCATCCATTGAAGACCGTATCTGATTATTAGAGATACTTTGTCCTTCTTCCACCACTTGTTGTGCTCTTTTTTGGAACTCCTTGGGTAAGTGTTCTATCAAATGTTGCATCTCATCCTAGTGAGCTCTGTCATATCTTGCCAAAAGCGCTTGTGAATTGGCAATGCGCCATTGGTTTGCTGCTTGTGCTGCAACCCTTTTGCCCGCAGCATCAAATTTGCGACTCTCTTTGTCTGGAGGTGGTGCGTCTCCCGAGGTATGAGAGTTTGCTCTCTTACGAGCTGCCCCGACAACTACTGAGTCTGGAGTTAACTGCGTTGTAATATAAACAGGATCTGTTGGCAGTGGCTTGTACTTTTTCTCCACCCTTGGAGTTATGGCTCGGCCTTTAAAAGGATCCTGAAAGATTTGTTTTGAATGTTTTAGCATTCCTGGGAGCATAGGTAGTCTTTGGTACTGGCTATGAGTGGAGGTTAGCGTGTTAAACAAGAAGTCATCCTCAATTGGTTCTGAATGCAAGGTGACGTTATGGAAAGCAACTGCCCTTGCGATCACCTGTGTGTAAGATGTACTGTCCTCAGGAGGGGACGGCCTGGTAGGGTACGAGTCTGGGCTGTTGTCCGATACTGGAGCATCGTAAAGGTCCCATGCATCGGGATCATCTTGACTCATGGCAGTATGAGTCGGTGAGTGCATCAGTGGAGGAGTTGCTACTGGTGATGTGTGCACTGATGGTGGTGGAGAAGGTGGTGGAGTTGTTTTCTTTGCCACCTTTGCCTGTGGCTCCTTGTCCTTTCCGTGAAAGGCAAGTTTTCTTTTTGTTTTAATTGGAGGAAGAGTGGTTATCTTCCCTGTGTCTTGATGAATGTGGAGCCTCCTTTGAGTATAGTCTGGCTCTACAGATTGAAGTTCCTCTCCAAATCTATGTTTTTTCATTTGTGAGGCTAATCCTTGTTCCTCTGTATAGGAACCTGTTCTCGGCTCCGAGGCTGGATGTTTCGGAACCGAAACTTTTTCGGAGGTCTTTTTAGGCTCCGAAGAAACCTTTGTAATTTTCGGCGTGGTGGTGTCTCGGTGCCGAATTTGTTCGGTGCCGCTGTCACGGTGCCGAGATTTCTCAGAGCCGATGTCTCGGGTCCGAGATTGCTGTGTGGCGGTATCTCGACCGGAGTCGGATGACTTCGACACCAGCGTGCCCTTTTTCGGTGCCTTGGCTCGGTCACCGCTTTTTTGGGTTAAGCCATGGCCTGTTGGCAGTGGCGTCCCCTGGGCTCTTGTTGACTTCTCGTGAGTCTTATGTTTCGACGTCTTACTCACGGTTTTCGGCGTTTCTTCGGCCTCAAGCTCTTCCGAGTCCGATTCGTGGATAGAGAAAGCTTCCTCTTCTTCCTCGAAACGCTCTTGTTCTGTCGGCGTCAACGCCATCTGCAGTCTTCTGGCTCTTCGGTCTCTTAACGTCTTTCTGGACCGAAACGCTCGACAGGCCTCACAAGTATCTTCCTTGTGCTCTGGGGACAAGCACAAGTTACAGACCAGATGCTGATCCGTATACGGATACTTGTTATAGCATTTTGGACAGAAGCGGAATGGGGTCCGTTCCATCAGCCTTGAATTCACACGTGGCCGGGCCGACCAGGCCCCGACGGGGGATCGAAAAAACCCGGAAGGGCCACCGGAACTCTTCTAAATTCGGTGTCAATCTGTTGTAACTAACCCGATACCGAACGCAAACAATACCGACGTTTTTTCCGAGATTCTAACTAACTTTCCGACCCGAAACACGGAGCGAAAAGGAACACGTCCGAACCCGATGGTGGAAAAAAAACAATCTAAGATGGAGTCGACGCCCATGCGCAATGGAGTCGAAATGGGAGGAGTCCCTTGGTCTCGTTACTCGAAAAGACTTCTTCGAAGAAAAACAACTTGTAACACTCCGAGCCCAACACCAGATGGCGGGATGTGCACAGCATGTGTATCTGCAGCTAAACATGCCATCGAACATATATATATATATGTGGTTTTTTTTTTTTTTCTTTTTTTTTTTTTAAATCAACCCTCAGCGTTAGGACCCTTGTTTTAACACACTGTTTAAATATCTCTGTTCGGGGTTTTAACATGTCTTTTAGCATAGTTAGGAAATGGAGAGTATGTTGCATTTTCGATAGTGTTTCTACAAGAAAATCATCTTCATCCTCCACTATGAGCATATGAACTTTATAATATTCACCAGCCCTGCATAATACCTCATAGTATGTGGTGGTGTCATCAGGAGGGGAGGTTTTGGAGTTCTACAGATCAGGGTCTCTATCCCCTTGAGTGTTCAAGTTATAGTCCTTCCAGGGCACAAGTGAATCAGGGTCACCCTGTGGGTCTGGCAGGTATGGGTTGTAGTAGGGGTCAATGTGTCCCCCTAGTGAAGAGGTGGTAGGAGACCCACGTGGCTCAATATTTAGGGAGTATTGTGGTGAGACTGGTAAACGTGGAGGTGTGGACGGTATTGGCAGGAAGAGTAGGAGGAGAAATAGTAGGAGTAGGTAGATATGGAGGAGTAGGCAGAGCTGGAGGAGTAGGTGGTAGCAAAAGGTGGAGGTTCCACTGAGAAATGCATGGGACTGGTGCCCCTGTATTTGTCCTTTTTGTGTCGCGGCTTCTGTGGTGGAGTCCCATAATCACCACCTCAAAAATGTTCTTGCGTTTCAGCAATGTTTCTGTAGATGGGAGAGGTGGTTTGGTCACCACTCTGCCTGTGTCTGGGTATATACAACCAGAAACCTTTGTTTGGCATTGAGTTGTTTCTGTGGCTTACTTAGAATGGGTTAAACAGACCGTTGTTTTGGGTCTGTGTAAGATTGCATTGTTTACGGTGCTGATGTTGTTTTAGGCGCGGACAAAGGGGGTTATTACAACTTTGGAGGAGGTGTTAATCCGTCCCAAAAGTGACGGTAAAGTGACGGATATACCACCAGCCGTATTACAAGTTCCATAGGATATAATGGAGCCTGCCTGCCACATCAAGACGGGTTTCTGGCCACATGGGGTGAGTGCCTTTGGGCACTCTGTGGCTAGGAACAAAGTCTGTACTGGGAGGAGGTGCTTCACACCTCCCTCTGCAGGAACTGTAACACCTGGTGGTGAGCCTCAAAGGCTCAAGCATGATGTTACAGCGCCCCAGAGCACTCCTGCTAGTGGAGTTCCCCCCCCCCCCCAGACACAGGCCCCATATTTGGTGGCAGGTCCGGAGGAGATAATGAGATAAACAAGGAGCAGTCACCCTCCAGCCAGGACAGCCCCTAAGGTGTCCTGAGCTGGGGTGACCCCTGCCTTAGGAAATCCTTCATCTTGCTTTGGAGAATTCCCCCCAATAGGATTAGGGATGTGCCCCCTTCCCCCACAGGGAGGAGGCACAATGAGGGTGTAGCCATCCTCAGGGACAATAGCCATTGTCTACTGCCCTCCAGCCGTAAACACACCCCTAAATTGAGTATTTAGGGGCTACCCTGAACCCAGGAAACCAGATTCCTGACAATCTGAAACAAGAAGGACTGCTGACCTGAAAGCCCTGCAGAGCGTTACGGAGACAACTGACTTTGCCCCAGCCCTACCGTCCGGTCTCCAGCCTCAAAGAACGTGCAACAGCGACACATCCAGCGGGACCAGAGACCTCTGCTGACTCAGAGGACTGCCCTGCACCCAAATGACCAAGAAACTCCCGTGGACAGCAGCTCTGTCCAAGCAACAAAGAAACAACCAACTTTAAAGGGACTCCAGCCTCACTCTGGAAGTGTGAGTCCCCAACACTCTGCACCCAACGCCCCCGGCTTGTGTCCAGAACTAACACTGCAAAGAGGACCCCCAGGTGACTCCAATGACGTGGACAACCTGAGACGACCTCCCTGCACCCCCACAACAACACATGCAGAGAGAATCCAGAGGATCTCCCTGACTGCGACTGCCGGGTAACAAAGAAGCCGAGGCCTGAAAGAAGCACTGCATCCGCAGTGCCCCAGGCCAGAGAGAAACCAGCTATCGGTACAGTAGTGACCAGCAGGCGGCCCTCATCGTTGCCCAGTCAGTGGCTGGCCCGAGAAGCCCCCCTGTGCCCTGCCTGCATCGCCAGAGTGACCCCCAGGTCTCTCCATTGATTTCAACCTAAAACCCGACACCTACTTCACACACTGCACCCGGCTGCCCCTGTGCCACTGAGGGTGTATTTTGTGTGCCTGTGTGTGACCCCCCCTAGTGCTCTTCGAAAGCCCCCCTGGTCTGCTCCCCGAGGACACAGATACTTCCCTCCTAGCACACTGGAACAGGAGCCCCCCTAGTCTCCATAGGCGCCTATGTTATTTGGGCCCTACTTTGACCTCTGCACCTGACCGGCCCTGTGTTGCTGGTGCTGGGTGTTTCGGGTTGACTTGAACCCCCAACGGTGGGCTGCCTATGCCCCGGAGACTGAACTTGTAAGTGCTTTACTTACCTGATAAACTAACTTGTAGTTACCTCCCCCAGGAACAGTTTGACTGTGTCCACTTTAAAAATAGCTTATTGCCATTTTTGCCAAAACTGTGTACATTACTGGTTTAATTCAAAGTTCCATATTTACCTATGCCAAGTACCTTACAATTTATGTACTTACTTGAATTCTGAATCTTGTGGTTCTAAAATAAATTAAGAAAATAATATTTTTCTATCTAAATACCTATTGGCCTGGAGTTAAGTCTTTGAGTGTGTGTTCTCATTTATTGCCTGTGTGTGTACAACAAATGCTTAACACTACCCTCTGATAAGCCTACTACTAGACCACACTACCACAAAATAGAGCATCAGTATTATCTAATTTTGCCACTATCAACCTCTAAGGGGAACCTTTGGACTCTGTGCATACTATCTCTCACTTTGAGATAGTATATACATAGCCAACTTCCTACAGAACCCTCTCAGGTTGCCATGCCCACAAACCACTGCCTGTGGCATACGTAAGTCACTCCTCTAGCAGGGGTTACAACCCTAAGGCAGGGTGCAGTATGGTGAGGGCATAGCTGCATGAGCGATATGTCCTTATAATGTCTAAGTCCATTCTTACACATTGTAAGTGCAGTGTAGCCATATTGAGTATGTGGTCTGGGAGTGGTTATTACGAACTCCATAGCTCCATAATGGCTTCATTGAATACTGGGAAGTTAGGTATCAAACTACTCAGCGCAATAAACCCACACTGATGCCAGTGTGGGATTTATTGAAAAATGCACCCAGAGGTCATCTTAGAGATGCCCCCTGTATGTTAGTCAAGGCGGTAGTGCAGTACTGACCAGTCTGTGCCAGCCTGCCACTATCAGACAGGTTTCTGACCACTTGGGGGGAGAGCCTTTGTGCTCTCTTAGGCCAGGGTGGAGGTACTTCACACCTTCCCCCTGCAGGAACTGTAACACTTGGTGGTGAGCCTCAGAGGCTCAACCCTCTTGTTACAGTGCCCCAGGGCACCCCTGCTAGTGGTGGCAAGTCCGGTGGGAAAATTAGGGAAAGCAGGTAGGAGTGACCACCCCAGCTAAGACCACCCCTAAGGCGTCCAGAGCTGATGTGACCCCCCCTCCAGAATCCTCCATCTTGGTTTGGAGGACAGGGACCAACAGGGTTATGTTTGTGTCACAAGAAGGATGTAGCCACCCTCATGGACAGTAGCCATTGGGTACTGCCCTCTGACACCTGTAATGCCCCTAAATCCAGGATTTAACCCCCCCCCCACACCCCAAACCCAGATCGTGAGATTCCTGGTGACCTAACCGGAAAGAAGAAGGACTGCCAAGCTGAACCCCCAGCAGAGACGAAGGAAGACGAAAACTGACTTGGCCCCAGCCCTACCGGCCTGTCTCCTGCTTCGAAGAACCTGCAACAAGAAAGTGACGCATCCTGCCGGACCACCGACCTCTGCGAAACTCCAGAGGACTGCCCTGCGTCACAAAAGACCAAGAACTCCTGAGGACAGTGGCCCTGTCGAAGAAGAAACTACATACTCTGCACTAGATGCCCAATGCCCATGTCCAGGTGGCCAAACCAGCTAGGGAGGATCCCCAGGCGATTCTGAGCAAGTGCCCACCCTGGGCTGACCTCTGCTGCCTCACATGACGATGCCTGCAGTGTGAATGCAGAGGATGCCCCCTGACTGCGAAAGCTCTGGACGAAGATATCCGGCACCTAAAAGTACACTGCAACCGCCACACCCAGGCCTTGGAGAACCCGAACACCGGTGGAGCAACAATCAGCAGACGGCCCTCCTACTTGTTCAGCCTGTGGTTTTCCCGAACCGACCCCCTGCAGCACTTAAGTGACCCCCAGGCTCCCCTCATGAAAAAGCTTTGGGAGCTCGACGCTCTGTTTGCACACTGCACCCAGCCGCCCCAGTGCCGCTGAGGGTGTATGTTTGGTGCCTATTTGTGTCCTCCCCCTCAGTATTCCTCTAAACTCCCCAGATCTGCCCTCCGAAGACACGGGTACTTACCTGCCAGCAGATCTGAAACCGAGTCCCCCCCCAGTCTCCATAGGAGCCCATGTTAAATTTGCCTCAACTTTGACTTCTGCACCCGGCTGGCCCCGTGTTGCTGGTGGTGGGTGTTTGGGGTTAACGTGAACCCCAACCTTTGGACTTCCTATTCCCCACAGACTAGAACTGTAAGTCAAGTACTTACCTGTAAATTGTACTAACTTTTCTTCCCCCCAGGAACTGTTTCTGAAAATTACACTCAGTCAACTTTTAAAATGGATAACTGCCAATATTTCGAAAACTGCATAAGGTATGGATTTCAAACACAGTACTATTGATATATGTGTGAAATACGAATCTATTGAAGTACTTACTTGCAACTTGAAGCTTGTAGTTCTAGAAATAAATTAAGAACATATATATTTTGCTACATAAAAACATTGGTCTGGAGTTAAGTCATTGAGTGTGTGCTTCTTCTATTGTCTGTGTGTGTACAACAAATGTTTTTCACTACCCTCTGATAAGCCTAACTGCTCGACAAAACACTACCACAAAAGACAGCATTAGTATTATCTACTTTAGCCTCTGTTAAACCTCTGTGAAACCCCTGGACTCTGTACACACTATGGGGGTCATTACAACCCTGCGGTCAAAGACCGCCAGGGCTGTTGTGGCAATTGCACCGCCAACAGGCTGGCGGTGCAATCCAGGGAATTATGCCGCGGTCGCACCGCCGGGGCCGGCGGTTTCCCGCCACATTTGCCCCGGCGGTGATAATCCCTGGGCTGCCCAGGGGATTACGAGTCCCCGACCGCCAGCCTTTTCCTGGTGGTTTGAACCGCCAGGCAAAGGCTGGCGGTATGGGGAATCGTGGGGCCTCCCCCAGTCCTCCCCAAAGCTAGCCCAGGGGAATAGGGCTTAGACTCCCACTTAGGAGGCAAGGCTCCTGTCTGCTTCAGAGTTGGCATCAGGGGACGCCAATCTGGCTCTATGTAGGACTCGTGGATGACAATGGGATGGTGCCGCTGGGAGTGTTGGCATCAGGACCAGCATCAGGGAATGTCAAAATAGTATGACCGCAGACACGATGGGGCCCCCCTCCAACTCCATGGGCTCCAAAGGCGCGCCAACAGGTTTGGACTGCCCAAAAATGAGGCACATGGCCTCCTAAAACTCTAAGTTGGGCAGGGGTCACTCTGGCTCCCGTAAAGTCGGAGAGGTGCAAAGCTGGGCCAGGTGTGAGGAATGAGGCCTAGAATGTCAATGCTCCCTCGTCGTGTCGGCCGATGGACAGGGAGAAGTCAAAGACCGCTTCGACTTCTTGCTCTTCCTGTGTTTCGACATACCCAACCTTCCTGAGGACTTGGAATGAGACAAATAAGATTACGGACTCCTTGACCGGTCCCAGGACCTTCCCCATGACCAGTACCTTGACTTGCGCTGAGTCACGTGCCAGCCCGGCATCAGCGTTAAGGACTGTTCCCTCAAAGCCTTCAAATGCATGGCCCGGAAATCGTAGCATGACTTTGGTCATTTTCGCGCTCCAAACACCAGACAGACGAGGTGATGATTCGTCACCAACATCAGCTAGTGAAGGGTTCCGCAGGGTTTAAAACCCATCTTGCGAGATGACATCCTTAACACACCAGGAGCCCAAATCTTAAAAACTGTTGACAAAAAGTCAAAAAAGTCCAGCCAAAAGCTGACCGAGGGGTATCTCTACTGTGGATCAGCGCAATTTCTGGTGCAGAAAGAAAGGAACTGACTTCAGGAGCCTGGGTGGTGCCTACACAGGCTCTGTGACATCACTTCAGGCGTGGATAATGCCGACAAAGGATGTAGAGCCGATCTACACCACCTACCAGCGCTCAGGGGTTCTGCTCACAAAAAATCTTCCAGATCCAGTTTGACGCCTGGGGAGAATTCAAAGGTAAGGAATCTGTAGCTAGAAGTCTCTATCTGATTCCTCTGTTCAGGAAGTACTTAGGGAAATGTCTGCAACCCTTCCAGAGCAGTCTCCTTACCGCAAAGACACCTAGAACTTGAGTAAAGAACAACTGGTGTACCAATCAGCTGCTCACTCAAATTCCTCTATCATACCAGCAATAAATGTTCCAAGTGAAAGCTTCCTCAATATGTGTGGAAACCTACCAATATATGGCATGCTGCGAAGAAAAGTGCCCTGGATAACCAACTCTTATCTTCCAAGTTTATGACCCAAAGCGATGTCGCAAAATTCTACTGAATTATTCACACTTGTGAAAGGTTTTGGACTGTACTTTACGTTTGGACACTGTTTTGCCTTGGGGCACCCAGGTGTACCCATTTCGTGGCTGAGGGAAATAATGTAATGATTCTCCCATCCTGCCAGCAGGAGGCACTCATGAAACTCCTGTGGGACCCGACTTTAGATCAGTTAATGTTTGAATACTCTACATCATACTACACACTTTGTTCCAAGTTAACTCGTGTCCTGGTTTCATACCACCAACAAGATGCATTAGGGTCCATATACTTTCTTCTGCCACCAAACAATGCCAAGATCACGTCCAGGAGGTGGAGCTTTGTTCAGTATCACAGTTCCTGTTTCCTATGAATATCCTGACCCACATGTACATGTTTTTTGGACTTTTCTCTTTCTCAGCTCCGCTCCACACTTCATTTCTGGTTTCCTTGTTTTCTTTCTTGAGCTTTCTGTCTTTCCCATTCTTTCCCTCTCCAAGACCCACTGCAGCCGATGGAGAAAAGGTTGCACATGGACTCAGAGACGAAAAGACTAGGAAAGACATTAGTGGATACTTGATTCACAGCACCTGGTAAATTACATTACCTAGTTTTCTCACTGCATGCATGCTCCTTCCTTGAGCTTGCAGATTCTTCTTTCCCATTAATTGTTGCCGTCCTCAAGGCCATTTTCACTACTGCACTAGTGGTGTTTTTTGCTTTAAAACTTCCTCCTAGTTTCTGGGTGTTTGGCCATTTTTTATCACTTCTGTTCCCATTATTCGTATTTGTACTTAAGATTCTCTGCTCCTGTTCCTTGTTTCAGCTCTTCTGCCTTGTTGTATTCCAGTGTTTAATGTGCATACTTCCAGTCTTTCCTGTTTCGTCCTTCCCTGGTATTCCAGGTTTTTTCAGTCTATATACTTCCAGTCCAATCCTTGTTTGTGTGCAGATTCCTTATACTGTATTTCAGTGTTTCTTGATCTGCATAATTCTAGACTAGTCCTGTTCTTATATCTTAAAATACGGTCCTTCATTTCATCTGAGCTTTGTTTCTGTGATCCGCTCCTCTTTCTTTGTTGACTTTCTCCTTTCTTGTGTTCATATTGAAATCGTAGTTCTTGTTACTAGAGGGTGACATGGAGCGCTGAGGCTTGATGTGCACTACTCACTCAACACTCTTCTGCCACAAGAGCTGCTGAGTGTCATCCAAGACTCGGTGAGATTAACTGCTTATTGCCTTATTGATGGATCTGTTCTGTTACAGACAGATCACTGTCCACAGAGCTTACGCGCAATCATTTACGTTGTTTTCCTTCCAAGTTTTAATACATTTCCATGGGTGTGCTACACTCCTTCTCCTGATTTCTCTTGTTCCTGTAGAGTGAAGCTATTCATGTTAATCTACCCGAGACCTCAGCATGGGTATTGACAGCTGAAGAAATTGTGCAATGTTGATTTATTTGCTATAGCGTATAGAGGAATGTCTCATAATGAGCTACATGAGGCGTGAGAGCAACGGTGACACACATCCTTGCAGATGGGTGACTGAGAGGCACAGATTGTGTCACAGGTGAGCCTGGCGCAGTGAACAGAGTAACTTGTTATTTGCCTTCAGAATATGGGCCAATGTTTGCCTTGTGTGTGAAGCAGCTGTGATGAGGCACTTATGTTCTCTGCATGCATCCCCAGTTGGTATGTCCCCGAATAGAGTCCTTATCAGGAACTTCCTATTCCTTTATGTTCCCCTCCTACTTCCCACAAGGTTGCATCTGAGCATATGCGCAGGATTGAAATTCACTTTAAGGGGTTGAGGCCTTCTTGCATGATTTCTACCTTAGAAGAGCGCAAGGTGTGCAATTGTGTATGTGTGATGTAAGATTAAAGTTATTGGATAGCTTTTGTAGTTACAGGCAAGTTTCTAAGGCTTACAGTATTTCCAAATAAGTTGCTCATTCAGTGTAGTATGGTATGGGTTTCCAAATGGAGGTCCTGCCCCCCACCAAACCTTCTGATTTGTTTTCAACCATGCTGCTGTGCTTAGCTCCAGTATGATGTAGCCTCAGCTGCCCATTTAGCTCAGAATACAGTCACTTCTACAGTTTTTCTTTGCCTGCTGTGACTATTCTACATAAATTACACTGTGGGTGTTTAAGGATAGGTGGGCTTAAAACCAAGTGTTTAAGAATTTGCAACTGTATATGTGTGTGTGTGATAATTCATTGCTAGTACATGTTAAGGTGTTTACTTTCAAGGCCTTGCAAGCACAAGTGATAATCGGCCTCCCTCTGCTTTTGGCAAAAATATTGTAAACAACAGCTCCTGATACATTTGCTCAATGATTATGTTTCTTTCAGTTTGAAAAAGACCAAATATCTTGTGCTAAGATCTAACATGCTCACTCCACAAACGCGGTTTGCCAATTTAGCCTTTGCCTGCTAAAGTCCATTTTGTAAAATGTAAGCCTCACTGAAGAAAAGAAAACAAGACTGGAGTATTTCCACAGAGGACATCCATAAACCCACACATTATCAACCATGTACAGTGAATGTATTTTCTTAACTATCAAGATGTTTCAGGTGCAATGTCAGGGGTATTTGACTTTAAAACTGCTCCAATACAATACTGTTAATGTTAATAGTAGTGTTTCTGTGTTGTAATTGTGACTCCAGTGCAGTTGTGATATCATGGTAGCACTTTAATTAGTATTCTTAAACTGGACGATTAACAGGCTAGATCGATATTTCTGGGATACATATTGTACGAGGTTTCGAATTTTTAAAATGTCCCCATAATCATGTTGGCCAATTTCAGTCCCTGCTGCCTGTTCAGGATTTCACTTTCTGGAATCAAATATCTTTGTATATTCTGTTCAATTCTTTAGGGAAAAATGCTTTCTTTAAAAAAATGTCCAAGGTCTGTAAATTAACTGCTTGAAAATACTTTTGAGTGTGCTCCAGTACACCACTCTACATTTATAATTTGTCAGGTCCACTGCCAATGAATTTCATAAAACAATATCATATTAAATGTCATACCTGTGGTACATTACTGCAAATTTCAACAACTGTCACAGACTTCAGCAATTCTTCTCTTTCGAATCCGTGTACATTCACCTAGAATTGCATAATTTTAATTTTTTTTCAATTTCAACATATGTTTGTTTTCTTTCAAATCACACAACGAACGAGTTACTTACCTTCGGTAACGACTTTTCTGGTGGATACATTAGCTACCTGTGGATTCCTCACCTCATGAATACTCCCATGGCGCCAGCATTCTACGGAAATCTTCTTACTAGTCTCTGCACGTCGACGAGGACGTCACTGTCTCGCACGCGACGCCGTCTGACGTCATACAGGCAATAAGAGGTCCTCGACGACGTGCGGACGTCAGTACCAATCATTTTTTACGTGCATGAGAACAACCAGGCAATGCAATGAAAGAACAAAGCAACATCCATTATATTGTAAAAATACACCACATTGTATGAATAACTGTAAATCTTTTTTATGTCCATATATATATATATATATATATATATATATAAAACTCTTTCTTTTTGAAAATATATACACACACCAAGTATATACATAAAGATATATACACATATACCCATATATATATATATAAATATATTATATATATACATCTATTGCACCCTCAAAGATCAAGAGGAGCGCACTCAAGGATTACTTGGCAAGACCATAAAGGCAACGGGGAGGCGGGTGGGACCGTGAGGAATCCACAGGTAGCTAATGTATCCACCAGAAAAGTCGTTACCGAAGGTAAGTAACTCGTTCTTCTGATGGATACAACTACCTGTGGATTCCTCACCTCATGAATAGAGTCCCAAAGCAGTACCACGCCCGGCGGTGGGTGCCTAAATGGTCAAACCAAGAAATCCTGCAGCACTGACCGTGCAAAATGGCCGTCCCTTCTAACCTCAGAATCTAAACAGTAATGTTTTGCAAAAGTGTGAAGGGACGACCAAGTTGCGGCCTTGCAGATGTCGACCACAGGAACACCTCTGGCTAAGGCCGAAGTGGCCGACTTAGCTCTGGTGGAATGAGCTCTAATGCCCTCAGGAGGATCCTTCTTTGCCAAAGAGTAACATATTTTAATGCAAAGAACAACCCACCTGGATAGTGTTCTCTTGTGGACTGCCTTTCCTCTCCTCTTGCCCACGTATCCAATAAACAGCTGATCCTCCAGCCTGAAATCCTTTGTTCTATTGATAAAGAAGCTCAACGCTCTCTTTGGATCCAGACGGTGCAGTCTTTCTTCCTCTTTGGAAGGATGAGGCGGAGGATAGAACGTGGACAAAGTAATTGCCTGAGCCAAATGGAAGGGTGAAACAACCTTCGGGAGGAAAGCAGCCTTGGTCCTCAACACCACCTTATCCCCATAAAAAGTTGTATAAGGGGGTTTTACTGATAAGGCCTGCAACTCACTCACTCTCCTTGCTGATGTTATAGCTATCAGGAAGACTGTTTTTAAAAACAAAATACCTTAAGGGGCAAGAATGCATAGGTTCAAAAGGGGACCCCATAAGGAAAGTCAGGACTAAGGACAAATCCCATTGCGGCATAACGAATGGCTTTGGAGGATATTGATTTAGAAGACCTTTCAAGAATCTGATAACAATAGGGGATTTAAATAAAGATGGTTGGTCTGGAAGACATATGAAGGCTGACAAGGCCGATAAATAACCTTTAATGGTAGCCACTGCACAACCTTTCTGCGCCAGAGATAGAGCAAAAGACAAAACGTCCGATAGATGAGCTTGTAAAGGATCAATCTGCCTCTCTCCACACCACGCAACAAATTTAGACCACCTATTAGCGTAGATAGATTTAGTGGAGTGTCGCCTGGCCGCTAATATAACATCCACTACCTCAGGCGGGAGAGAGAAGGAATTCAGGTTGCCCCGTTCAATCTCCAGGCATGTAGGTGCAGACTCTGGAGGTTGGGGTGTAGAACCTGCCCCTGCGACTGCGAGAGGAGGTCTGCCCTGAAAGGGAGACGGAGCGGCGGGCACGTTGAGAGTTGGAGAAGGTCGGAGTACCACACCCTCCTTGGCCAATCCGGAGCTATTACGATTACTAGAGCCCGGTCTTGGCGAATCTTCCTCAATACTCGAGGAATCAAGGGTATGGGAGGAAACGCGTAAAGCAACTGGCCGCACCAGGTCATTTGAAACGCGTCCCCCAATGCTTCCTGCATCGGATACTGAAGGCTGCAGAACAACGGACAATGCGCGTTCTCTCGAGTGGCGAACAGATCTACCCGAGGAAACCCCCACTTCTGGAAGATTAAACGGACTTGATCTGGATGGAGACGCCACTCGTGGTCTGCCGAGAAGTGGCGACTGAGACTGTCCGCACGCACGTTCAAGACTCCGGCCAGATGGTTTACTATCAAGCAAATCCGATGGTCCTTTGCCCAGGACCATAGTCGAAGAGCTTCTCTGCAGAGAAGGTACGACCCCACTCCTCCCTGCTTGTTTATGTACCACATCGTGGTAGTATTGTCCGTTAGGACCTGTACCGACTGACCACGAAGGGAAGGGAGGAAGGCCTTGAGAGCCAGACGTACAGCCCGTAACTCTAACAGATTGATGTGAAAAATCTGTTCCTCTGGAGACCAAAGACCTTTGATCTCCAGATCCCCCAGATGAGCTCCCCACCCTAGAGTGGAAGCATCCGTTATGACTGTGGCCACTGGTGGCGACTGCTGGAACGGTTTTCCTTGTGAAAGATTGTTGCTTGCAATCCACCACTTCAAATCCACAGCAGCATCTCTGGAGATCTTGACAGTACCCTCTAGATCCCCTCTGTGTTGAGACCACTGCCTTCGGAGGCACCACTGAAGAGCCCTCATGTGCCAGCGAGCATGCGTGACCAACAGAATGCAGGAGGCAAAAAGACCGAGCAGACGAAGGACCTTGAGGACTGGAACTACCGCTCCGTTTCGAAACATTGGAACCAAATCCTGAATATCTTGAATCCGCTGAGGCGGAGGAAAGGCCCGACCCAATGTCGTATCCAGTACTGCCCCTATGAACAGGAGGCGCTGAGAGGGCTCCAGGTGAGATTTGGGCTCGTTCACCGAAAAGCCCAGGTCGAACAACAACTGGGTTGTTGACTGCAGATGACGCAACACAAGCTCCGGGGACTTGGCTTTGATCAACCAATCGTCCAAGTAAGGGAATACTGCTATCCCCTTCCTTCTGAGCTCTGCCGCAACCACCGACATCACCTTCGTGAAGACTCGAGGTGCTGAAGTAAGACCAAACGGAAGGACCGCAAACTGGTAGTGTTGCGATCCCACCACAAACCGGAGATACTTCCTGTGTGACTTGAGTATCGGGATATGAAAGTAAGCATCCTGCAAGTCGACAGACACCATCCAGTCTTCCATGTTCAACGCCAAAAGCACCTGTGCTAGGGTCAGCATCTTGAACTTTTCCTGCTTGAGGAACCAATTCAAGATCCTCAGGTCCAGAATTGGTCTCAAACGACCATCCTTCTTGGGAATCAGGAAATACCTTGAGTAAACTCCTTGACCCCTTTCCTGCTCCGGGACCAACTCCACCGCGCCCTTTAAAAGGAGGACTTCCACCTCCTGTTCTAGCAACAGGAGGTGTTCTTGTGAACAATACGAAGGGCGGGGCGGGATGAGGGGCGGAAACTCCCGAAAGGGAAGGGTGTAGCCTTTTCCCACAACACTGAGAACCCAAGTGTCCGACGTAACAGTCTCCCATTTGGTGAGAAAATGCTGTAATCTTCCCCCTACAGGAGAGGAGTGAGTGGGAAATGGTGGAAGCCTAAGGCTGCTTCCCCTGCTGCACCCCGCCAGAGGATGAGGAAGAGGCAGAGTGCTGCTGAGAGGCTCCCCTGGTGCGGACCCTACCCCTCCCCCTAAAAGATCTATAGGGGTGGGAAGAGGCAGGTTGCTGATATCTTCCCCGAAAGGAAGAGGAGGAAGAGCCACGCCCAAATCCACGAAACCTCCTGAAGAATCTGGAAGAGGCCGTGGAAGAAGGAGCTTGGAGTCCCAACGACTTAGCCGTGGCCCTGCTCTCCTTAAAACGTTCCAAGGCCGAATCAGCCTTAGCCCCAAACAGTTTGTCCCCATCAAACGGGAGATCCAACAATGTGGACTGTACATCTGCCGAAAAGCCCGAGTTACGTAGCCAGGCCTGTCTCCTTTCCACCACAGTTGTGCCCATTGCTCTGGCTACCGAGTCGGTGGTATCCAGTCCCGTCTGGATAATTTGGGTCGCAGCAGCCTGGGCATCAGAGACAAGATCCAAAAGACCCTGGGGAAGCTCTGTAAACGAAGAGGAGATGTCATCCATCAGAGCATGAATATACCTCCCCAGGATACAGGTCGCATTAGTGGCTTTTAACGCCAGACTGCAGGACGAAAAAATCTTCTTCGACTGCGCCTCTAGCTTTTTTGAGTCTCTGTCCCCAGGCACCGTCGGGAAAGAACCAGGCGCTGATTTGGACGAACAGGAGGCCTGCACAACCAAGCTCTCCGGCGTAGGGTGCCTAGAGAGGAAACCAGGATCAGTTGGAGCCGTCCGATACCTCCTGGCCACGGCTCTGTGAACTGCTGGGGAAGATGCCGGCTTCTTCCACACCTCTAAAACCGGATCCAGCAGAGCGTCATTAAAAGGTAATAGAGGCTCCGCCGCGGCTGAGGCCGGATGCAACACCTCTGTCAAAAGGTTTTGTTTCGCCTCCACCACCGGCAAAGGCAGGTCCAAAAAACTAGCTGCCTTCCGTACCACTGTATGAAAGGAAGCAGCTTCCTCGGTATATTCCCCCGGGGACGAAAGGTCCCACTCAGGGGAAGTGTCCAGCCCACTGGCCGACTCCAGTCCACGCAGCCCATCACCCGAGTCCTCTAGCTCTCCTTCCTCTAGGGCTCGTTGGTACTCCTGCTCCTCTAGTACCCGGAGAGCACGCCTCCTTGAATGCAGTCGTTGCTCAATCCGCGGAGTCGACAACACCTCCGCCGAAGTCGGAGATCGGCGCCGATCTTCCGAAGCCACCGACGCCGCATCCGGCGCCACAGGTAACTTCGGCGCCGACTGAAGAGCAGATGAAACGGATGGACCCACCGGAGTCACAGGCCGAAATCTCGACGTCGACGGGATGGAAATCCCTGGGGCCAATCCCTCCGAAGCCATCGGAGCGGCCACCGGCGCCGACACTGGCGCCGAGCCCACGTTCCCAAACGGGAGAAAGGGCATAAAGGGTGCCGGCCGAAGAGGCGCAGGATCACCCAAAGAAAAGGCCAAAGGCCCAGCCGGAGCACCCCCTGGAGCCATCTGTTGGAAGATGGCATACATCGCATTCAAGAATGCGGAACTATCGGCTCCAGGGGTGGGAAAAGCCGGATACTGGGGTGCCTGACTCGGAGGCGACCCCGACGCCGGCCTCGGCGTCTGCGCCGGAGAAAACACCTGAGGCTCCAATACCTCAATCACCGACGCCTGTCCAGGCGAAGTTGGAGACGTCGGAGAGAGCAACGGCGTCGAAGGATGCGGCGTCACCGTGGGGCTGACCTCCCATGTCCTCCGGCGCCGATCCGGAGACCTGGAACGAGCCTCCCTTGAATGACGCCGAGATTCTCTACGGCGCCGGGAGTCTCGATGACGCCGATGTCTTGGAGAAGACTTTTTCTTGTGATGCTTCTCCTTTGACTTGGCCATAAACAGCTTCGCCTCGCGTTCTTTAATGGCCTTCGGATTCATGTGCTGACACGAATCACAAGTCGAGACGTCGTGGTCGGAGCTCAAACACCAAAGGCAATCGGAATGAGGATCCGTCACCGACATCTTGCCTCCACACTCACGACAAGGCTTAAATCCAGACTTTCTCTGCGACATTATTTCCACAGAGAAAGAGTACGCAGCAAGATATACACTGTAACCGCAAGAGTAACAGTTGCTCCCTCGAAGATAACCGTTTCGAATGCACGGAAAAAAGGGAACTGACGTCCGCACGTCGTCGAGGACCTCTTATTGCCTGTATGACGTCAGACGGCGTCGCGTGCGAGACAGTGACGTCCTCGTCGACGTGCAGAGACTAGTAAGAAGATTTCCGTAGAATGCTGGCGCCATGGGAGTATTCATGAGGTGAGGAATCCACAGGTAGTTGTATCCATCAGAAAAATACAATTAAACACTTGGCAACTGCAATTGATACAGATGACTGCAGGAAATGTTTTAAATAATCACCTATTAATGCTTTGTTGAATAAGAGTTCAACAAACAACACATTTCTTGTGATTGTTCAAGAATAAAATAATTGAGACAAAAATTCTAATTTCGGGAAAAACCTATTAGGCTTAAAGTGTTTTAAGATTTTTAGCAATCATTTCTCCGAACATAGGGAAAAAGATCTGCAAGGTCAATGAAACCACAAAGTCTAACAATATTGATCACTTTTTGGACTGACAGAGTTCATACATTTATCAACTCTTGTAAATCATACTACATGCTTATTTAGTAAAAACACCTATTTTAAAATAATTTAATTACATTGAATAAAACTAGAACAGTAAACCTTACCTGTGGCACACTGGCACAAATGTCTGCCACTGTTTTGGGTACAATTAAATATTCTCTATCCATTTCACTTTCTTCAACCTGGAATTACAAAGTCTGACATGAATCTATTCACACTGCTCCAATTTTCAAGGTTTGTAGCTCTCCTTGTCTTTCTCAATTAACCAGTATTTCTGCATTTGTATTTATATAAGGTAAACCTATCTATGGATCATAGAAGTGATGTACATTGTGGGTTTTTTTGGATCAAGAAAAGATTTCACCATCAAGAGGGAAGTTATACATTTAAAATACAAAATTACATTTCAGATATTTACTATTTAGGAACATGTAGGACCATGTCAAGCAAGCAATTTGCCCACAATTACACAAATGTAAGCTAAGTACAGTCATGATTAGAAACAGACCGCAAGGTTCCAAAGTAGGCAGCTTATTGAACTTTACTTTCACTCATGTTAGCTAATAGCTCTTTTCTTTGGCATCACTGGTACTTACTTTCACTCATGTTAGCTACTAGCTCCTTTCTTTAAAAAAAAGATGCTATATATTGGCATCACTGGTACTTACTTTCACTCATGATAGCTAATTGCTTGTTTGTTTTCAAAATATTTTATATATTGGCATCCCTGGTACGTTATTGTGCTTTATAAATAAAGACACCACACAATAAACAAAAAAACATCCTGAGCAAAAGAAAGACACTGTTAAATTTGACTTGTAGTGTGTGAGGTCTTCAAGTTCTAAACTGGTATTAAAGCTTGGGGATGAAGCAGGTGGCAAACGCTCCCCATGAGTAAAATATTAGTATGAGATGGGAAAAGTTTTCATTTCAATAGGTAACAGACGATGAAATTGTCAAACATAAATATTGAGTATTTCACTATGGCTATCACTGCCCTTTCTTTTCAACATTACTTTTGTGATGGAGAAAGATGGCTGTAAGAGCTGGTCTAAGGAATGCAGTCTCTGGAGAGAATATTTTAACAGTTACAGACTTTTATTGCAGGAATTGGTGGAATGTAAATCCTTAATTCCTAAATGTTAGAGCATGCAGCATTTCAGTAAAGCCACCAGCTATGTCCTGCAATCTCTAGTGGCAGTAAGATGCTACCTTTGATATGCCATAGGAAAACCAAGAATGCATTTTCAGTATTTACGTTCTCACTAGGTCAGATTGAAAGGGTGAACTCTGTGCCAGATTCACAGTTAACACTGTAGATTAGGAATGGTAAAGCACACTGAACCCACATGTTTTGTATTTTACTGTACCAATAAGGGTGAATTAAATAACAGTGCTTACAGAGAACACATAGGGCCTGATTCTAACTTTGGAGGACGGTGTTAAACCGTCCCAAAAGTGGCGGATATACCACCTACCGTATTACGAGTTCCATAGGATATAATGGACTCGTAATACGGTAGGTGGTATTTCCGCCACTTTTGGGACGGTTTAACACCGTCCTCCAAAGTTAGAATCAGGCCCATAGTTCATTAAAAAGAATTAGCTATGTAGGTATGAATCCTGGAAAGGTGAATATGCTAAAGGGGTTCATCAGAGACTGGGGTCCAGATACATGTAGCTGTTCCAACATTTTTAAGAATTTTGGTCTGATATGGAAGAGAGCTCCACATAATGGTACAATGTCAGTCCCACAAGCTCCCACTGTGGATTGAAAATAGGTAGGGCATATAACAGGAAAGTCAAGAAAGCTCTTTAATGTCACCCAGATTGTCAAACTCAGTAGGATCAACAGCCCCAACATTAGCTGTGACATTGAATATTCTGCTATCTTTGAGGCAATGTCTTTAAAATGGAAAAAATATCAGAACATCACACACAGTACCTGCGTAACACTACTAGTAATTTCCTCAAAAGGTTCCGACTCAATAAAATCTTCTCTTGAAGCATCATTATCATCGATCTGGAAGAAAGATACATGATTATGCCTTTTTTTTATTGAAACCTTGCATTTAGACTACAGACCCACTTTGGTGTAAAGTTACTTTAGTACCTTATTTGAAAAGGGATTCATGAAACAGACTTTCATTGGTGAAAAACAACACCTAATATGAAAATTAAAGTGCACATTAAACTTTTATTGTCATCTCTTTTTGGCAAAGAGTTGGACAAAGCAAATTCTAGATGTGTCATTTTACTCCTTCTCTCAATACCCTATTTATGCTACAAAATGTCCCCCAAAGCGGGGCACTGTGTGATCTATTGTAAACCTAATTTTAGGAACCAATTTCAATTTTCTGAGACACTTGTAAAATATTTCAAATATACAAATAGACCTTCTAACAGTAGCCATTTATCACTTCTGAAAATTACCTCAATTATTTCAGAATCCAATAGTTCATTTCTTTCACCTTCTTCCTCATGCATCTGGAATAACAAATCATTTACTGAAACCTCTAAGTTTTCACAAAGTAAATAAGAGGAAAATATTTGCAACGTTTCTAAACACATTTCTATTTAGTTACATAAATTAAGCAAGACACCAGGATACCATCCACAATATTGTGCTGAGATTATCTCCTACTCAAAAGTGTAAATATTTTTTAACTGGTCATTGGGGACATACATTTTGTCTGCGCCACTATGACAGCAATCACATAATAAAAAAATACCCTTTGCTCCAAGCCTTCAGTGCTACATCTATACCTTAATGAAACTAACTGTTTTGTTTTCTTTAGACATACACAGATTCATTGTGTTCTTTTTCATAATTTTCTTTTAATCTTATATCTTGTTACTTTGTTGTAGTCCTCTTGATTCCCCTTTCTCTAAAGAACCTTTCAATTATCTCCACCATGTTATGTTTTCTTTTCTTAAAAGGGCCGCAGCCTTAAGATAATTTTCTTTTCCATTTCTTCTTTCTTTTGACAATGTTAGCAGGTTAGCTGGATCCCAGTGAAAACAGTCTAAGCATATGATAGCAAACAGGGGGGGAACTATGCCCAAAACAGGGAACTTTCCTACAACCCAGAGCAAGTCAGTTTTTGGAAACCAAGGCTCCACTTCTAGGAGTGCCTCTGCTTAGGCCAAAAAAAAGGGTGCTTTCCTACAACACGGAGCAAGTCAGTTTTTGAAGACAGAGGCTCCAGTTCTAAGAGTGCCTCTGCCTCGGCCCTTGAAGCCGTTCCCTCTAAAGGAGCCTTGTATGAAACCACTGTCACTCTGTGGGTGATAACCCTGTTTCTGCCTATAGTATGATGGGGTGTAATCTGGGGAACTGACTTTCGAGCCATCTCTAAGTCTGCTGCCTGCAAAAGGAGCCCCTCCCACAAAGAACTTGAAGGGCACCCATCGTCTTTACTGTACCTTTTGATCTTTTCGAGCATGGTGTCAACCTGCGGTCCAAACAGGTGCTCACTATCGGAACGCAGGATGACGAGGTGCTCCTGCAACTCTATTTTGAAGCTGGACATGGGGAACTAGGAGTGGCACTGAAGGATGACTGAGGTGTTCACTCACCTGGTTGCTGTATTTTCTGCATGCAGTGCACATTTGATTGTTGCACTGGATCCAGCCTTGACTTCTTCAACTAACTCACCCTCCCTTTTATGAAACTGATCAGGGTAATGCTGAGCTCTATCATAGCGAGAAAGGATGCCTACTAAATTGGTGATGAGCCAGTGTGTGGTAACACTCACTGCTACTCTCTTCCCTGCAGCATCAATCTGCTTGCTTTCCTTGTCAGAAGGCTAAGCATCCTCAGTGGCCTGGGCTGCTTCTCTCTTTTTAGCCATGGTGACTAGAATCAACTCTGGGGGGATGTAAGGGGGTCAGAGGGCCCCGTTTTATATTTCTTTCCAGTATGTGGTATCACTGCATATCCTCTTGAGCACTGGGAGGTGCTGGACTGAGCGCGCAGTCTTTGAGAGAGTCTCCACTAAGAAGTTATTCGTCTCAGGGTTGGCATACATTTCCACCTTTCCACCTTATGTTAAGTGATCAAGTGCTAAATGATGCTGTGCTACGCAGTGGCGTCATCTGGCAGGGAATCCCTTAATTGGGACATGTTCTAAATCCAGATCCGTTTGACAGTCTATGTTGCAATCTTCCCATGGATCTCCTGAGGAACCCGTGTAGACTTGGGGAAAGTCCTCAATGCTTCAACCACCTTTGGAAGAAATTTAGGATTGGTATGAAGTAACACCCTATCTCTAGGCAATTGGAAGAAAGGTTCTTCTAAAGTTAGTGCCCGAAGCCCACTCACATGAGTGAAGTAATAGCGACTAAGAATGTTACCTTCCAGGATAAAATCTGGTAGGGGCAGGATTGGAAGGGTTCAAATGGAGGATATAATCTTGCTAATACAATATTCAAGTTCCACATAGGGGGTGGTGACATCCTAGGAGGTATTACTCTTTTAAAACCTTCCAAAACTAATTTGATGACTGGAATCCTGAGTGGGAAGTGTGTTGTTTGTTTTGTAGCTATGTGGCTACTGCCGAAAGGTGTAACCTTAGAGATGTAAAAGGTAAACCAGAGGAATACAAATGAAATAAATAGCAGACAATGTCTTGAACTTTGGCTGCTATTGGATCAATGTGTTTGGGATAACAATAGTGACCAAATCCTTTCCATTTAGCAGCATAACAGGCACGAGTGGTAGGCCTGCATGCTTCTTTAAGAATGTCCATACACTGCTGAGGGATATTCAAGTAACCAAACTCAAGGACTTCCGGAGCCAGATCACAAGGTTGAGGGACGTGGGGTCTGGGTGTCTGATTTCTCCATGATTCTGCGTGAAAAGGTCCTGCCTGTTAGTACTTTATGTGGAACTATTCAGAGTTCTGGGAGTGTCGGTGAACCATGGTTGCCATGCCCAAGTAGGAGCCACTAGAATGAGGGTGAGAGATGTCTGCTGAAGTTTGCAAACCAAAATGGAAGCAGTGGGAGAGGTGGAAAAGCATCAACAAGTATCCAGGACCAACTCATCCATAGTGCATTGCCACTGAATTGGGGATTTGGCGTTTTCTGCTGTGGCAAAGTGGTCTATTTGCGGTTGACCCCAATGTTAGAAGTATGAGAGGAGGACTTGAAGGTGGCGTTTCCATTCATGGACTCCTGCTGAGAAGATCTGCAAAGTAGTTGTCCACTCCTGGGAGGTACCCCACTCATAAGTGAATGTTGTACCGGAGGGCCCACCTCCAAATGGGCTGGGATAAATGAGAAAGTTGAGGGGACCTGGTGTCCCCTTGTTTTTGGAGGTCATACATGGCAGTCATGTTGTCGGTTTTCATCAGGACTACCTTGCCAATCAGTTGAGGAAGGACAGCTTTTAACGCTAGGTGAACAGCTAACAACTCTAGGTGACTGATATGGAGATGCCTCTGAATGGAACACTTAGATCTTGGGAATGCACTCCCTATCCCGTGAGGGAGGCATCGCTGTTATGGTTCTCGGTGGAACTGGGTTTTGGAAAGGCCATCCTTTCAGAAGGTTGTTGGTAGTCCACCACCGCAGAGAGTGGCAAGCTATATGGCCGACCAATACTAGATCTTCCCCATGACTCTCTGCTGGAGACCACTGGTGCACTAAGCACTGTTTCAACAGAGCATGTTCAGTCTGACTTGAGGTACTATGGCTCTACATGAAGCCATCACAGCAAGCAGACGCATGAATGTCCTCATTGTTACCTGTTGATGGGGCTGGAACTGGGGAATGAACGTCTGGAAGGATTGTTTCCTGGCAGTATTGGGGTAAGCTATCCCCCGTTACGAGTCGAGGAGTGCTCCCAGGTAGGGTTGTAGTTGAAGGGGTCGGAGGTGGGATTTGACTGTGTTGATGGTAAAACCTAGTTGATGAAGAACAAGTTACTTACCTTTGGCAAAGAATTATCTGGTAGAGACATCTTCTAGTTGCAGATTCCTTACCTCAGAATTTACCTCAGGCGTCTGGATCCGGAGAATTTTCTTCAAGCAGTATCCTTGCACGCCGTCTGGTGGCATTGGTCCACTTCCCATCCGTTGTTGGGGTTGTGTTCGTCGTGATTACGTTGAGGTCGTATATAGGCACCACCCCGGCATGCTGACGTCAGTTTCTTTTCATGACTTTCCACACCAGAAACGCGAAGCCATGAAGAACACTGAGATTGGTGTGCCCGAACTGGGGTCCTGAAAGGGATTTGTTACCAAAAGTAAGTAACTTGTTCTTACCTTAGAATAGATACCCAAGCAATACCATCCCTGGAGGTGGGTCTGCGAACCAGGATCATACTAGGAAGTCCGGCAGGACCAAACGACAAAACAGCCTGTCTGTCCAGGCAGTAGTGTTGGTGAATGCATGCAGGGATGCCCAAATTTCTGCCTGGCAGATGTCCAAGACTGGAACTCCACGCGCTAACGCAGTGGTTGCAGCTGTTGCTCTGGTGGAGAGAGCACACAAACCTTCAGGGGGTTGCTTTTCGCCAGAGCACAGCACAGTTTCACGCAGAGAAAAACCCATCTACAGATGGTTCTCTTCTGCACTTCCCGTCCTTTCTTCACACCTACATTACTTCCAAAGAGCTGATCGTCCACCCATAAGTCTTTGGTATGATTGAGGTAGAACACCAATGCTCTTTTTGGATCCAGACGGTGGAACCTCTCCTCCTCACAAGAAGGATGTGGAGGGGTATAAAAAGTAGGCAAGATGATGGATTGGCCTACATCAAAGGGCGTGCCTACTTTAGGGAGGAAAGAGGCCCTAGTACAAAGCACCACTTTGTCAGGATGAACGGAGATGAAGGGTGGCTTCGAAAAAAGAGCTTGCTCTCCATGCAGAGTTGATGGCCACAAGGAAGGTTGTTTTTTTTAATGTGAGGAGCCGTAGAGGTCAATTATGAAGAGGCTCGAAAAGAGCATATATGAGGAAAATAAGTACCAGGTTCAAATCTCAGTAGGGCATTTTGAACAGGGTAGGCGGGAACATGTGAGACCTTTAAGGAATTGCACCACAAGGGGAGATTTAAACAATGAGGGTACAGATAACACTTAAGGGTGCCCAAAGCAGAGCCCTTCTCAGGAAGAGAGTCAATAAACAAGAGGACCTCAGACAATGGTGCAGAAAGGGGATCAACGGTTTTGTTGGTACACAATCCCACAAATCTATGCCGACAGGTGTATACCGTTTTGGTGGAGGGACTCCTGGCTGCCAAGATAACATCACAGACTTCAGGCGGAAGGTCAAAAGCTGTCAACTGCTGCAGCTCAATCTCCATGCAAGAAGACAGAGACTGGACAGGTTCAGATGCTGCTGCCACAGGAGATCATCCGGAAGAGGCAGTCTGAGTGGAGGATCGATGGTCATGCTCAGAAGCTCAGGATACCATTCTCTCCCTGCCCAGTCTGGAGCCACAAGAATCACTTGGGCCCGGTCCTTCTTGATCTTCTTGAGAACTCTGGGCAGAAGTGGTATTGGCGGAAAGGTGTACAGGAGGCCTGAGTCCCACTTGAGGCGAATAGCATAGCAGAGCGAGTGCCACCTTAGAAACTTCAACACACAAACAGCTGACATTGCACGTGCTCTGCTGAGGCGAACAGATCTCACCAAGGCTCTTCCCTCTGCTGAAAGAGTCCTTGTACCACCTCCAGATGGTGACGCCATTCATGATCGACCATGCATTGACGTCTGAGTTTGTCTGCTCTAGCTTTCAGAGAGCCTGCCAGATGTTGAACCACCAGGGAAATGCCCTGATGTTCCAGCCATGTCCAGAGACGCAGGGCCTCTTGACAAAGGGTCCACAACCCCACCCCACATGTCGTAATACCACATGGCAGTGGTGTTGTTTGTGAACACCAGCACCACTTTCCCTTGGAGAGAGGGAAGGAATGCCTTCAATGAAAGCCTGATCGCCCTGAGTTCCAGAAGGTTGATGGGGAACCTGGAGTCCGCCGGAGACTAGATGCCTCTGATCTCCGCCTCTCCCATGTGGCCACCACATCCCATGAGGGACGCATCTGTCACCACTGTCTGATCTGGTTGGGGAAGGGAGAGGGATCTGCCTCTGACTCAATCTAGGTTCAGTAACCACCACTGCAGATCTTTTGCTGTTCTCTCAGAGATCTGGACCATGCTGGAGCAATTCCCCTAATGCTGCGCCCACTGGAACTTGAGGTCCAACAGCAGAGCCTGCATATGCCATCTGGCATGTGTGACTAGCAGGATGCCATGAGGTTCGGGTGCCTTAGAATCATTCCAATCGAAACCCATGATAGAGGCTGAAGCATTGGTATCACAGCTTGAATATCCTGAACTTCCTGCTCCAGAGGATAAGCCCAAAACTGGACAGTGTCCAGAACAGCTCCGATGAAATGGAGCATCTGAGAGGGAGTCAGGTGTGACTTTGGCATGTTTCTAGTGTACCCCAGGGAATAAAGGAGGTCTGCCTTAGTCCAGAGGTGGGAGAAGAAAGCCTGGGGCGAGCTCATCTTCAACAGCCAGTTGTCGAGGTAGGGGAAGACTGAAACCCCTATCTGGCGAGGATGAGCTGTGACCACCACCGTCACTTTTGTGAACACCCGAGGGATGTTGTTAAGGCTGAAGGGGAGCACGGTGAACTTTAAGTGCTTGTGACCTACCACGAAGCGCAAGTAACATCTGTGGGCAGGCAGGATGGGAATGTGGATATAGGTGTCCTGCAAGTCCAATGCTTCCATCCAGTCTCCAGGGTCCAGGGCAGAAAGGACCTGGGCCAGTGTAAGCATTTTGAGCTTCTCCTTCCTGAAGAAGAGATTGTGGGCCCTGAGGTCTAGGATAAGAGGAAGGCCCTTGTCTTTTTTGGGCATCAGAAAGTAGTAGGGATAACAACTACAAACTACTTCTGGTCAAGAGAGCCATAACTTCCTCGAGAAGTGCCAAGTGATCCTCCATCATCCGATCGTAGGATGATGACATGGCAGGCATCTCGAAGGGGAGGGAGTAGCCCCTTCGGCTGATTTGCAAAACTCACTTGTCCATCATGATGGATTCCCAGTGGGGTATGTGATGACCAACCCTGCCATCAACTGGCACGTGATGAAGCGACAGACTAGGAAGGCTTGGAGACTGCTGTTGGGGGAGGGATGGATGGACTGGGTTGACCGCTGGCTTCCTGATCCACTGGGACGTTGGATCCCGTGTCCTCAGTCACGCAAAGTCTTTGTGGCATGGTTGGCAAGGTGGCTGGAGGGAAATTACATGGTTGTGTGCCCCTTCTGTAGCCATGAAAGGGGCAAAAAGTGGACTGAGGGGGGCGTGTAACAGATGGGAGGCCAAGGGACCGAGCCGTAGCCCGGGACTCCTTAAAGCGTTCAAGCAATGAGTCTGCTTTGTCTACAAAGAGACAGGTGCCATCAAAGAGCATGTCCGTAAGTGACTGCTGTACATCCCCCGAAAAGTCAGACATCCTCAACCAAGCGTGGCGCAAAAGAGATATTGTGGATGCAACAGATCTGTCCAGTGAGTCGGGGGTGTCCAGTCCACATTGAATTGCGAACTTGGCTGCATCTCTCCCATCAGCAACAGCTTGGGAGAGAATGGCCCGGGCCTCCTCCGGGACCTGTGGCAGTACCTGCACGACTGTATCAAAAAGTATGGGTGTAGAGTCCCAAAAGGCATACAGTGTTCATGGACCGCAATTCCAGACTGGAGGAAGAGAACATTTTCTTTACAAGATGGTCCAGTCTTTTTGATTCCCGCTCCGGGGGTGCGGAAGGGAATGCATCAGAAGAGGAAGAAGCCTGAATGACTAAGCTCCCAGTCCTAGGGTGTTGGGTCGGAAATTTAGGATTATTAGGCGCAGGCCTATGGCGACGGGCTATTGTCCTGTTGACAGGAGCCCCTGTGCTGGGTTTAGACCATGTACTCAGCAGGACATCAGAGAGGGCCTCATTGAAGGGCCATAGAGGTTCTGATGTAGAAGCCCTGGGCTGAAGCCCCTCAGTCAAGAGGTTAGTCCTAACCTCTACTGAAGGCAGCCACCTTCAAGTAGGAGGCTCCCTCCTCCATAGCCATGGTAGGGGGAGAATGCATGCCAGAGTCAGGGGTTGTGTCCAATACACTGACTTCACCTAATTCCACAGCCCGGTCCATGGGTCTTCAACCTGGTATTCTAGAGGGTCCAGCGACCCCTCCATACTCTCACAGTACCCATACCAATAGGACCCGTCCTTTTCTAGGAATAAGGAAGTAGCCGTGCTCTGCTGATGGACTGGCACTGGTTCCACAGCACTATTTTAAGGAGTGCTTAAATGTCTTCCCTGAGCAACAGCTGATGTTGTGGTGCAAGTTTGTGCTTGCAGGGTGGAATATTTGGAGGTGTGGACGTGATCTCCAGACAATAACCATGTTGGATAATAACCAACACCCACTGGCAGGATGATGTTTTTCACCAGGCAGGAAACAATCCCTTGCATGCAGCCACTGACAGGTGAAACGTAATCAGGGGAATGGTTGGCAAGTCAGGGTTTGGTGGTTGTGGCGGATGTGAATCCACCCTTGCCTCGACCTTTAGAGTTGTTACCCTGAAGGAGTCTCTATACTATCCCTTAGGTGAGGTGGTTTGTGCCTGGGGATGTAGGTAGGAGGTGTAAGTCCCCGGGAAGGTGGTCTATGAGCCTCCACAATAAGAGGAGCATTGAAGGGAGCCGCAGTGAAATGGTGATTGTAATGCTACCATAGCCTTAGGTGTCTCATTGTCCTTTTGGATCTTCTCAAGGAGAATGTCAACTTGAGGACCAAAAAGAAGCTCTCCATGGAATGTGAGAGCCTAGAGGTTCTGTTGGACCTCAGGTTTAAAGCCCGAGGCGGGCATATCTTCTCAGGAGCATGCTGCAATTTATGCCTCTAGCTGCGGTGGCAGCAGCGTTGACAGCACAGTGGACAGTAGTGTTAGAGATGAGCTTAACGTCTGAGGCATTCTGGTAACTCTCTTTTTATGCTCTTCTGGGGGATGTTGGTGGATTTCCTCCATCTCATCCCAGTGGACCTAGTGGTAATGTGAGAGGAGGCTGATAGAACTAGCGATCTGCCATTGGTTGGCAGACTAGGCAGCCACCCTCTTTCTTGCTGCAATAATTTTCTTACTTTCTTTATCTGGTGGGGGTGCCTCACCAGGTGTTTGGGAGTTCGCCTTCTTGCATGCTGTGGCAAGTACGAGGGAATCAGGTGAAAATTTCCCTCTCATGTATAAAGGGTCGTTGAGTAAAGTCTTATATTTCTTGTCGACCCCTGGAGTAGTTACCTAACAGGGTCTTTGAATATATCTGTGGGTCTCAACATACCTTTTAGCAGCAGCAGGTATTGTGCGGAGGGTGTGGTGGAGGAAAGGGTCTCAAACAAAAAATGATCCTCTAGTGGCTCAGTGTGCAACTGCACTTTATGTAAGGTGGCAGTTCTATCTATGAGGCCATGGTAGGTGGTGGTGTTGTTGTGAGGGAGAGGGTTTAGCAGGATACCAAACTGGGTCTGTATCAGCAGATGGTTCTGGATCATAAGTATCCTATGGACCATACTGTGGTAAGAAAGAAAAAACATCCCCTTCCCCCATCGAGCACCCCCACCCCCCCCCACCACCCACCCCGGGGCTGCAGGTGAAGCCAGTGGTAAATGTGTGTGCTGTGCAGCAGGTGTTGGCGATGGGCTGATGTGTACCGGGCTTGTGGTCTTGTCTAACCTCTTTCTATGCTTTGGTGGAGGTGGGGTATCTCGATCCTCTGGAAAGGACAGAGGTCTCTTAGATGGCTGTACAACAGAGTGTGGAGGTCTTGTGATGATGCATCCAGTGTCTGGATCAATCATAATATGTTTTTGCCTGGAGTCTGTCTCCTCCTGTGGGCGCTGAAGCACAGGTTCGGAACAGTGTCCCGGTTAGTCCAATGTAAACGTTTTGATTCCGCTGTGGGGGCTTTTGGTGCCGATGGTTTCGGGACTGAAGCAAGCGGTTTCTGCGCTGATATCGAATGGAGTTTCAACCCCGAGGATTTTGCCTCAGATGGTCAACTCGGCTCTGATGCAGCAGGAGTTGGTTCAGGAGTATGTGTGTGTTTTCGACGTCGAGACGAAGCTAAGCGTGTCTGAGACAGCCAGTCAGTGCCTACCATGGCCCGAAGGAAGTGGTGGCCCAACGGTAGATTTTGGCCTGTCTGGGTTGGGAAGTTGACCCTTTGTGGTGGTCACCTGAAGTCAGAGTCAATGTGGAGGGGGCACCGTAGCGTATGCCTGCACCTCTTTTTGAAGGTCCTCGGGTCCAAAGAGGTTCACTGTCCTTCGACAATGCAGCGGGACATTTCAAGACGTCGAGCTTGATGATCACGCAGTATCTTCTTGGACCAAAAAGATCTACAGGCCTCACAGCTGGCCTGGTCGTGTTTAGGGGAGAGGCACAGGTTACACACCTGGTGTAGATTGTGTGTGGGTACTTGGCATGGCATCGGGTACAGAAGTGAAAGGGAGTCCGTTCCATAACTAGGGGTACATGGTGAAGGTGGAAAGCCAGAGATGTAAGGTCCCCCTGAAGGGCAAAGGCCCACGAGGGCCGCGGCTGACTCCAGTCGCTCCGACGAAGACTGCCACCAATGAGCGAGCTAGAGAGAGAAAAAAACAACGATCTAAACAATACCGAGAGTGACGCCTAAAAGAAATAAGCGAGGATGGTGTTGAACTGGAACAGATGAGCACACATCCGAACCTGACAGTGGAAGAAAACAATCTAACAATGAAGTCGATGACTATTCACATTACCAGCAAGAAGAGGAGTCACACTACCTCATGGCTCAAAAGACTTTCTTCAAAGAAAAACAAGTTGCACACATCCGAGTCCAGCACTAGCTGGCAAGATTATGCTAAACACATGCATCTACAGCCACACATGCCTCAAATATTCTGCTTCTCTGTGAGGAAACTGTCATAATACCTGTTATAGTCCATCATATCAAACTTGGCCCATTCACAGAACGAGGCCTTTTAGTACCTCATGTTTTTAGAGATACGTCTGTCAATCTTACTAATATGCTGAGTGAGGTATAGGTGAATATGACAGGTAAAATAATTGGGAATGTTGTGCAGAAAATAAATATTGCACATACTGGTCTCCATATCTCTCACAGAACCGCTTTATTAAGGGACTCTATCAATGCACAAATAAACAATGGTGGTATGTAGACTTTCCCTAAGGAATGCACATTTTAAATCCCCATCGATTTCAAACAGATCAATTCCTGTGTTCATAGGCAGAGTCACTTCAAAGGTGACTGTCGGACAAAGGCAAACATTTCACAAAGATGTTTCATAATAAGAATATTATGCACCCATTAGCACTCACCAACGTAATGTAGCAGACATTTCTAGAGAGTAATGAAATCTGGCTCATATCAAACATGTCCAAGTATAACAACAATGTGGAAAAAAGTGAGAGGGAAGAGATGACAAGCAGTACCTGTGACTCACTGATGCAGATTTCCTGAACAGGTTCAGGCTCTAACTAGGGAGGTAAAATATTACACAGTTAACACTTCAGCACATTTCTATACTGCTATACAACATTTTAAAACCACTAAGGAGAACTTTTGTAAAAAAAAATGTAAGGTCCAGGGTACCTCTTAAAAACACCTCAACAGCATCCACTTACTGAAGTTTGTCATTTTAGAGTCACCTTTTCTCAGACGGCAGTGTGTTTTGCAGTTAATAAAAACAATTGAAAAAACGTGGAAAAGACTGTAAATATTTTTATGATTAGAAGAGATCTTGTGACATTCATATTAAATAACGAATGACTTTACCTGCTACGTCCGACTATCATACTCATGCGTAGCTAATTACCTTTATAGGATATGAAGCCAGCGCATCATAAGATAAAAGAAATGAGTGATGTTAACAGTTGGACTTCTGTTACACCAGCCTTTAAACCACTGAAGAGGCTAACTAAAAATGCACACATTTAGGTAATGTGCGTAAAGCCATTCATTATTTCAGAGAAACCGAAAAGTCTGTCTCAATCACCCATTTAAATTACACAATTATAGTTAATATTTAAAACCAATACTTTTTATATCACATTTATAACCTCAGAGCAAGACAGTTCACTTCCTTTCCACCTTCATTATGCTGGAATTTAAAATATTAAATCCGAACCTTTGTTGCAGAGTATTTTGTCATAGATTTCATGTTGAGTCTGATACACAGAAAAGATCTAAATAACTGATGCACAGACCTACAAATAGTAATGCCTTCTGCCCTTTCTGGGTCACAAAAGCACGAAAAGTGCTCAAGGGAAATTGACACTGTTTGTTAATTGTATGGCTTCCACATCTGTACCGTAACCGTGTGTATGCAAATCCTCTTGCATTGCAAAAAATCTGCAAGTCAAAGTTAAGGGTTAACATGAAATTTTACATTTAGATTACTCTGGTAAAATGTTACGACATAACTATTTGTAGCATGAATATGTCACCCGGAAGGCTATCCACGTGAATAAAGAGGGAGATGGGAAGTGTGGGGGGGTGGGGGGAGGTGGTTTTGGCCTCACTGGGGCCTATTAGAAGAGCCGAGTTTTCAGTTCTTCTGGAATTCCAGGACAGATACTAGAGGCTTTGATGTGGTGGGGGGGACCTCATTCCAGGTTGCAGAGGCGATGTAGAAGGCTCGACCTCAGGCTCTCGCCTGGCTGTTGTGGGGCATATGGGCGAGCAGAGATGTCTGGTCTGGTGTGAAACAGATACTGTTGTTGAGGTATGGTGGCCCTGGTTTATGTAGTGCATTGTAGTAATGTGTGAGGAGTTTTAAAAGATTGCATATGTGGACAGGGAGCCAATGGAGGTTTCTCAGGTGCATGGAAATTTGAGTGCGGTGAGACAGTCTTGCGACTGGGTTCTCTATGACCTGGGTGTTTTGTGATGAGCTGGGTGGTGATGCTGATGTAGAGGACGGTGTTGTAGTTGAGCCTGTTGGTGACGAGGGCTTGAGTTATGGCTCTTTGAGTGTCCAGGGGTGCCACATGAAGACATTCCTGAGTGTTTAAGGGTATAGGAGCAAGTGGAGGTGACTGTGTTGACTTAGTCATGGAGATTTTGTTGTCGATCACGATGGCCCAGTTCCTGATAGTACTGGATGCATGGGCCATCAGTCAGTGGACCATAGAAAGCTGTCTTTGCTAAAGAGGACAACTTTGGTTTTGTCGCTGTTGAGCTTGAGGCAGTTCCTTTACATCCAGTCTGCTACAGAGGACATGCAATCGACAAAATTTGCTTGAGTGGCCGGGGTGTCTTTTGTGCGGGAGAGAAGAAGCTGAGTGCTGCCTGAATAGATGATGCTGAATCCATAGGAGCAGAAAATGCTGGTGAGGGAGGTCATGTAGATGTTGTACAATGTAGGGCTCACAGACAATCCTTGTAGGGCACTGCTTATCAGATTGATGGCTTTGGGTGGGTAGGGGGTTTGGCTGACTGTCTAGGTGTGTCCAGCAAAGAAGGAGCTGACCGATCTTAGTGCAGGGCACAGAATGCTGGTCTTGTGAAGTTAATGGATGAGACTGGGGTGGGAGATGGTGTTGAAAGCGGCTTAGAGGTCAAGAAGAAAGAATGCCCATGATGAGGTGACTGTCATTGATGGCAGCAATGAGAGTTGTCTCAGTGCTGTGATTGGGTCTGAAATCTGACTCTGAAGGGTCAGGAGGTTGGTGTTGTACAGTTAGCTGGCAAGACAAACGATGATAAGCTTCTCCAGGACTTTGGATGGGTACAGGAGGAGGGAGATGGGCTTGAGGTTTAAGGAATCCCTTTCATTCATATCACTGTTCACAGTTCAGATATCTGACTTAGACATTAAATATGCTGTAAGAACTAAGCACATTGAATCCTTCTTAATCAAATGTGATTAGGTGCCAGATTCTCCCGTTATCTGTTGCAGATATTGGAAACAGGGACAAAAAAGAACCAGTATTCTGCACAGACACACTGGAGAAGTTCTCAAGCAGTCAGAAGCATGAGGTCAATTCCAAGTAACAAACAGTGATAGGGTTAGGATTCTTTGCCTCTCAGACTAAGGGGGTCATTATGAACACGGCGGGAAACCCCACCACCATGTTCATGCTGGCAGTCTTATCACAGACCGCCAGCCCCCTTGAGACCCTGCCGGCCCAGCAGAATGCAGGGCCAGGACATTGCCGACGGTTCCACATGGAGCCATCATCAATGCCAATGTGCGGCTGGTGCAGCAGCACCCATCGCGCAGATCACTGCCCGTAGATCGGGCAGGGACCCGCGCGACGGGGCACTGCACAGGGGACCCTGCACTGCCCAGGCCTAGTGCATGGGCAGTGCAGGGGCCCGGACCACATGCCCTATCGGATAAAGTAATCCGCAATCGTAAGGCTGCCTGTCAGCAGTAGCCTGGCGGTGGCCCGCCTGTGGCGGCCCTCCCTTGTTCAGAATATGGCAGTTCAGACCGCCATGCCGGTGCCGTTATTTTCCGCCACCGCCGGCATGGCGGTAGGGCCTAAGTCTATGGTTGGGCTCGCTTTGAACGCAGAGTTCGCAACCACATTCTGATTACTTGTCCTCTTGTTGTATTACTTTCTTCCCCCTTTCCAGTCAGGCAGTTAGCTTGTTGTACTTAAGGTGTTTTGTACAGATTTGTCTCTTCTTATTAACCATAGATATTCATACCAGATGTTCTTCTGGCCCCAGTGTTTCCTGGTACTGGAGGGACTTGTTATTAGCAGCTAATGGAGACTTCCAGGTAAGCCAGAGGCAGACCTGTTAATTCATTTCCATGATCCCATAAACAGTGGGGTATTATCTGTAGAAGTTCATATCGGTATATTTGGTTTCTAAGACATCCATTCCCACTAACACCTTTTAAAAGGCCATTATTCTCAAGCAAATGTATCCCTCGACTACACATTGTGCAGCTTCCTCTATCACTCCTCCCCTTTTAGTTCTCGCATACCTGAAAGTGCACTGTCTGGTTGTGAAAGATATATTGTGAGCTTACAGTGAGTTCACAGCCCAGCCATTGCTGACCATTAGTTGAATTTACTGCCATCCGTTTTACATGCTGCTTATTTGAAAGCTTGTCTTCCTCTTTTTGTGTTTGTCCGTCCCCTGGGGCACAACTTCCTTACAATCCTTTTAACTGATGAACATGTACCGTTCCACTGTGCAATTTCGGGGAACTACTTTTTTTTATTTTTGATTAAGCACTCATAAGAGCACATGTGTTTTCCAGCTCTCTCGCTTGTGTGTTTGTTAAGCTGCACATATGCTGTGCTGCAAACAGCTTGCTACCCCAAAGAACGTCTTTGATGAAAACTATGTGTTCCTCTAAATCGGAAAAGCAATGGTCTCAAGGAGGGATCGTATCTACTTGTGCCACAAGGAGCATTTGGGAAAACAACCTGAACCTCAATACTAAACATTACAACTTGAAATAATACAGTTAGAATTGAGCCCCTTAGCAGAGCACAGGATCCTACTGACAGGAGATACTGCTCCACGTGCATGACAGGCCACTAAACGTTCCGACAACAACCTTTGATTCGTAACACAGTTAGTGTAACATGCACTTATCATCCGAGTGCCCCTTTTTATTATTGTAGTATGATTGATTTATTTTTTTCTATACTCTCGATTTTTACAGCAGAAAACATACATTCCTGCACCACGTAGGAATGTCCATCAATTGGTACACTATTAAATATACACAGGGTGCTCTGCAGTACTCGCAGAACCTGCCTCATTCAGAAGAGTGATCATAGATTTTGCCTTATATTTGCCCATTTTAGGCAAACCACCAACGATAAAAGAGAAAAGCAGGCACCACACATTTTGTACACTGAACAGCTGACTATGCCCCACACCCTTTTTGTTCACCTGGGCAGTGGGATGAGAACAAAAGGAGAAACTGAGATTAGCATGATGAGAAACAGACAACAAACATATCAGACAATTATGTAAGCTCTTCATCATTGTTTACAGCTTATAACACGTAACATAAATAAATACGTTTTAAATAGATATTGTCTCAACAGAAAACAAGCATACACATTTTCAAAAAAGTACACAGTGCTTTCATTCCAGATTTGTTTTTACCATTTTCCATTTTTTCATGGTCCCCATTGATACCTCCCTACCTCTCTCTGGGCTAGCTCCTCCACACCCTCTCTTCTATTGCTTCCCAGCCCTCCCCTCGTGGTATTCTTGTTCCGTGAAAAATGTTTAGAAAAGGTTTTTGGGAGGGCCCATCAGCTGAACGTTGCTGCTGTTACAAAAGTAATTGGTCATAGTAGGTAGGACCAATTTCTTTTGTAACCCATTGTAACCAGGTTTTAGGGTTTACTGGGTTACCACCTTTGTATTAATATATTCAAGATGCAGCGCGGATGCTCCTTTTGAAAATGCACTTTTGCAAATTTAAGGTAATAATTGTTTTATATACTAATGTACTGCTCCGAAATTGGCAGACATCTTGGAACTGTAAATAAAAAAAGCTGGTGGCTGTGTCATGCCATATGCACAAAAACACACACACACATACATACATACATAAGTGGGTTGTCAGGGAAAGGACATCATGTGCGGTGACACATAAGCATGTTGCATCACAACGTTGTTCTTCAACAGCAGAGCAACATCAGTGGAAATCATTGGCCAAGCCAACTGGTTTTTGTTGGCGACAAAAACAGAAGACCTACTGGTGTCGCCAATGCTTGGTTCTGTAAGGCCTTACCGTAAATAGTTGGCACTATGCACAACTGTTCGTTAGAGCCTCAGTGGCAGCTTGGTGGATTTTTCATTAACTCCATACTTTGAAAACATTGCTTTTCTGACACTGGCACCCTAAGCAGCAGGAAATCTTTCCTTGCAAAAACATTAGGTGCTTGCATTCTATTCTGGCACTTCAAAATGAATATCAAATTGTACAGATATTCCTCTTCGTACGGAAGCAGAAAGAGTAATCCCTTTTAAGAAAATGTAAGTTATAGGTAATCACACAGAAGATACAGAGATATTTTAACAAATCACACAGTGAGTTATTGACTAGTCATATTTCATCAATTTAAAGACATCTGAAGAACTGATCTGCTCCGATTTGCTTTTTTCTTGCAAGACAGGTCCACAAAAATATGCTCTTTCCAAACTCAATCCATCATCCTCATATCTTGACTTGGACTTTTGGTGTGCGCCTGGGTTTGATAGTGTGGGAGCAGGAGGGTCACCCCTGGTGTGCGGTAGCTCGAATGACTATGTGAAGGCTATGTGATTTTATATTGAAAGCCACCTGGCCACATGTGGAGCATAGTGTTTCCTGTTCTGATGCCTTGGAAGGTCATATGTCTGCGTTTCATTTCTTTCAAGGCACATGTCATGCCAACAGCATTTTAAATAAAAACGCAATTTTGTGTTGGCTAAAAGGTCAGGTCAGCCTCATGGTAAATATATATGATAGGGTGTCACTTGGCGGAAATGCTATCTGTGCAGAGTGTTTGCGGTGCTGTCAAGGAGTAATGGCATAACGTCCTACGAAGGGAGGTTTTTCCTAAAAACAAGTGGATACAAAATAACATCTAATCCTAAAACAAAGGACTAGGGCAACTTCCCAAAGAGTATCCTAAGAGAGATCTACTACCTCTTCTAGGCAACAACATTACTGTAAGGTACACAGCAAGAAACCTGAGCACAGTTGTTAATCGGGTCCTACGACTATATAAACACTTTGATGAAACCAAGCAAATAAAAAATGAATCAAGATTCATTGAAACATCTTACCATTTCTTCCTGAACAACTGAACACTAGCAGCCTGATACTAAACCGATTAGTGAATGGGGAACAGCAGGCTCAATCACAACTGTCAATCTCCCCAGGACATTATTCAGTAACCATGCACTTAATAAAACTAAATGAAACAAAACCCCCACAATGAGTCTATCTCTTGTTATTAAAGTTTGATAAACGTTGCCGATCACTGAGCAGCAATATTAAAGCATTTTGACTGTGTAACTCCCATGTTATGAACTTTCAAATGCTACTGGCTAAAAATATATCTTTAAAGACAACCTGGATTGTGCAAATATGCTCTATGTGAAGTGGGAAATCCACCATTAACTTTGCTTGCACTCTAGCATCCTCATTTCAGAGGGGAGGAGGACTGTGGTGCGACTCCCCCTCAGAAAAGCCACATCCTGAGGGACCTTCATAACCTCCAGCATCATAATAATGCTGAGGGGGCCATCCCCTCCACACAAAGCGCTGGTCGGCACTGAACTTTGCAATGGTGGAGTCTGCTCACTCTCAGTCTCTCTGTTGCCCAGCCAGATCAATTCACTGCTGATGACGAGCCCACTAGTTCCCTACTAAAGTAGAAACATGGTTAAGTATGAAGCAACCCAAAGATGGCTCTTTTGCCAACATGTAGGCCAAAACGTAGCAGGAACTGCTCTCAGGCACGACGCACCTCTACAGGACCTCAGATCCTCCATCAACCCCCACTATACTAGAGTATATGGAGGGCTTCCTTGCCGAGATATGCTTCTAATTGGGTTCCCTAAAGGCAGAAATTAAATCCTGCCTCTAAAGGTTGCAAGGAAGCAGCGAACTCGGCAACAAAATGGACGATGTTTAACGCTCCCTGGACTCCCGATTGTTGGAATAGGAAATGCTGTGCCAGCGAATCCATAGCCTGGTACACCAAAATCCGGAGCTTCAGATGAACCAGGAGACCTGCAAGAACAGAAGCAGGTGGAACAATATTAACTTTAGGGGCATGCCTAGGAGAGTGGAGGATGAGGATATCATGTCCTTCACCCATAAACTACTCCAAACAATTTGTGACCAGAGCAATGAGCCCCCACTGAGACTGGACCATGCTCATAAGACGGCCCTTGGGACAACCTGAGCCGATAGTACGTCTAACATTCTGACCTAAGCCCTTTTTGTTTTTTTTAAGACAAGGTTATGCACACTGTAAGCGGGAAGGATGATCTTGTCTTGGGGGGGGGGGGGGGGAAGAGGGGGGCAATACAGCTCTTCCAAGATTTGGTCCTCACCATGCTAAAATAACACAGAGACTTTCAACTGATTACAAACTACCTACAAGAGCACATAGTAAATAACAATTAGGACAACCTTTTAGCCTAATTTTCCAACAGAAAGGAAAATCCACATTGATCCGCTCCCTTGCAGAAACAGCAGCACTCCCGGGAATTCACTAAGGACATCAAAGCAACCACACTGCAAACACACAACTGTGAACGACACACGGAAGCGCAGCACCTGAGTTCCCGGACAGAGTCAAAGCGGACATTATCACTCGTGTCAGAAACATGAACTCGGGCGCAGGGCCCTCACCAGAGCCACCACCAGTGGAGTCCCCACTGCCTACATCATAAATTCCCTCCTAGAACGGTCAAATATCCCTTGCGTGTGGGGCCCAGCAGCTGGCCGTGTTGTGGGGAGGGACCCGAAACAGAGTTCCCTATTCTAACATGTTTGGAGACCCTGCCACCAAAAATCTCCCAGGCGTTCTTTCCTCTGTATAGAACATCCTCAACTAAGGAGGGTTACACCTCTGGAGTGGTAGACAGAGCTTGTCATCTTACCCACAAATGGATGGGAGATATTGAAACCGACCTGGTTGGCCGTTGTGTTCCTGTTTAGTGTTGACTCTTAATATTTGTTCCATCCCGGGCATGACCTGGTTGCCTGGGGCAAGGAGCAGGGGACTACCGCAATCAACTGCTGCATCTACCTTTTTACTTCATGTAAGGGGACACACACCTTGCTTAACTCCTATCCCTATAGGAGAAGGGGCCTTAATTCCCCCAACAAGCGTACACAAATCTGGAGATTTTCACTCAGGATGATCATTGCATAATTTTCTTGTAAGTGGCACATCTCCTTCATAAAGATCAGCACCGCATGCCCCACTCCAAATATCCCTATCAGTTCTGGGCATCCACATCAGGCAAAACAGCAGGGGTGGCCTTCCTCTGTAAATCCCACATTGTGCCAAAACAATGTTCGGGGACCAAAGCAAAGAGGGGTGCTTCCTCAAGCTTCATGTCCAAAGGGCAGGTGCCTCCCATTACTTTTTTTTAAAAATACGCCTCCAATTCCGCTGAAGACATCTTCCTTCATTCCCTGCTACAAGAACAGTTACAGGATTCCTCGGGGTCAATGTGGTTGAGGGTGACCTCAATCTGGTTTGGGACCTAATGCTGGATAGAAACCATAGTACAGGGTATGGGACGAGGTTATCCCTCCTTAAAAAGGATATTACAGAACTTGGCCTAGTGAACACCTGGCGCCACAAGTACCCCAACAATCATGACTGCTCCTTCTATTCACATGTTCACTCTTCCTACTCCAGGATCAACTATCCCTTGGTCACGCATACAATTCTTCAAAAACTGAGATCAGTGGTGCTATCCTATATCTCCATCTCAGACCACACAAGTGGAGATACAATGGAACAGTTAATGCTGCTCTACTACCAATCCCTTGTAGCTCCATATCCAGTGAGACCCAATGAACAGATATATAGTGGCAACCTCCACTGAGGAATATTTTCAGGTCAGTGCTCAACTCATGTGTGCTTTGCACACTTTATAGGATGCCATTAATGCTACAATCCGGGGCTCTCTTGTCACCCTTAATTTTGGTCGGGCTCAGGAGGCACAACTCTTGAGGCACACCCCCGGCACGGAAATAAAGACAATAGAACATCAGAATAAACAAAGTCCAATCAAGCGACCTGTGAAAAATTAGCTGCCCTGTGTAGCCAACTTTGGTCCAAAGAATGAACGGGACCTGGTGGCTCGCTGCTTTACCTGAAACAACACTTTTCCAACAAAAGGGAACAAGGTGGAAATGTTATTAGCATGTAAACTCTGCCTTCAAAGGGCCAAGACATATATAGCCTGAATCAAACTCCATGATGGCACTTAGGAGATCAGGGAACCCGCGAAACATAGAGCGCTTCACAACTTTTACCAGACCCTTTACAGTTAGGGTAACAAACAAATTCCCTGACATACAAGCCTACATGCACAACAGCGAATAGAACCCCATGTCCCCACTCACAGGTAACTCCCTGAAAACCCCATAATCCCGGAGGAAACACAGAAGAGACTTCGAACAATGCCCGCTGGGAAATCCTCAGGACCGGAAGGCCCCCATATCACGTTACTACCACTCTTTGTGGATCACCTCACTCAGCTTTTTATGGATCAAATCTGTTTATTAGTTTTCAATTTTCAGTTTCAAACATCGCATATGCAATACAATACTATATTGCGAGAAGACTCAGTAACAGCTTACTTAATGCGAAACAATAGAAAATAAAATTAGTAATTAATACAACTAAGTTTCCCCACTGCCAGCTAGCCATTCCATGATCATACCCTCCCAGGCTCTGATACCCAGTGGAACTAATACTATAATCATATCTCCTTACAGGTACCCTCCCTTACAATCAGTTCAAGTTCAAAACCCTCAAATAAACTGGGCATGTCAGCTCTGCAAACTCCTCGGACAGAATACACAAAAATGTTTGCCAAAGATCCCTAAAGTCCTCAGCTCGCTGCTGAGAGGTCAGGCTGAGCTTTTCCATAGCAAGGATAAACCAAAGTCTGTGCAGCCACAAGACTGTTGTCGGGATTCGCTCTGTCCCCCAGTGAGATAACAACTGAACTGCTGCGTTCAAGGCTAGAGCCATCTGTCGACCTCTCAATGATCTCAGGGGGAATGTCAGAGAATTGGGAAGGCCCAGCAAAACATATGCAGGAAATCTAGGGATCTGAGTATCAAAAGCCCTGTCCACCTTGTCTAGTATGTCCTTCCAATACCTGTGTAGCTTGGGACAGTGCCATAGTAAATGCACAAGTGTACCTCCACCCCACAACCCCTCCAGCAGAGACTAGATTTATTATGATCGCAGGCGTGAATCCTACTTGGGGTATAGTACCAGGAGGAGGCCACTTTATAGGCTGTCTCAGTACCTGCTGAGTGGTAAGCTGTGTGATGCGCCCTATAGAAGACACTCTCCCACTCGTCGTCCGATAACTCTCTCTCGAGTTCCCTCTCCCATCTCAGCTTCCCCTTAGTCTTGGTCGGGCGAACCGCCTCCCGTAGAAGGAGATAAAGCTCGGAAACCACACGCTTGTCGTCCTTTTTCATTAGAGTCCATTTTTCAAACCGTGTTAATGGCCTATCTATTAATGACCTGTTGGCCGGGAGAAGGGCCCAGTTTCTTATTTGATAGTACATCATCCCGTCAGCTTCGGTTAGGCCTTATAGCTCCCTCATCCGGTCAAAAGGGATGACCCCCTGCTCATCAAATAAAAACCCCAGCCTCTTGCAGCCCCCCTCATACCACTGACGCAATGCTTCAGACTGTAAGCCCGGGCCAAAGCCGGGGTTCGCGCCCAGAGGGGTCATTGGAGATGGAAAGGTCGTCAAGCCCACTGCGGCGGCCACCCGATCCCACACGCTCATCGAAACCCCCGTGACCGGAGATATATATACAATCCCTGTGCTCTGTGACGGCGCCTAAGCCAAGGTTCCTTCCATATATGAGAGCCCGCTACTGCTTGGTCCATAAAACACCAATGCTTCTCGGACGACGGGCAGCTCCATTCCAAGAGGAAACGCAGCTGAGCGGCTTGGAAGTATTGAAGAAGACAGGGGACCGCCAGTCCCCCCTCTCTTGGGGCGATACAGGATCTGCTGCGATAACCACGCCGTCCTCCCTTCCCATATAAATCTTAGCACTGCCGTTTGGAGGGTCGCTATCGTCCGCGGGGAAGGCTCGAACGGGAGCGCCTGAAACAGATAAATTATGCGTGGTAGAATGGTCATCTTCACTGCCGCAACCCTACCCAACCAAGACAATTTAAGTTTCCCCCACGCCTCTAAGTCTCGATGGACCTCCTGAGTCAGTTTCGCATAATTCACCGTCACTGTGCGGGCGACTGTGGATCCCAGCTCGATCCCCAAATATGGGAGCCCTGTGGAGGACCATGTGAAGCGGAATCGGGCCTTCAGGTCCCGTTCCTATTCCGCACTAATAAACTTGCTCATAGCCTGCGATTTAAGCATATTCATTCGGAACACCGAGACCCGCCCAAATTCTTCCAGGACACCCATTAGCGCCGGGACCAAAGTCGTAGGCTCCGCCAGAGTAAGGATGATATTGTCTGCATAAAGTGATATGAGATGTTCGTCTCCCCCAAACTTCACGCCCCTAATCTGAGGGTTATCCCGAAGCCTCTGCGCCATAGGCTCCATATAGAGCGCAAAAAGAAGGGGCGAAAGCGGACACCCCTGTCTGGTGCCTCTTTGGACGGCAAACGGCAAGGAAAGTGTCCCATTAACCCGTACTGCCGCCCGAGGTGCTTGATAAATGCAGCGGATCCATGCCATAAAGCCCGGTCCCAAACCAAACCGCTCAAGCACCTGGAACAGGTATGACCAGTGAACCCTGTTGAACGCCTTTTCAGCGTCGATGGAGAGAAAGAGCGCCGCCCTACGAGAGCGTTCGGTTTTATCCAAGAGGTGAAGCAATCGCTTGGTATTATCGCTACACTGCCTATGCGGTATAAATCCCGCCTTGTCTGGATCCACGAGCCCCGGCATATAGTAGTTAAGACGATGTGCCAAGATGCCAGTAAATAATTTAGCGTCAATATTCAGAAGGGAGATCGGCCTATACGAGGCACATTCCTCAGGATCTTTCCCCGGCTTCGGGATAACCACGATGGTCGCATCTAACATACTAGGTGTAAGAGCGCCGGTTTGACGAAAGGAGTTAAAGAGTCGCACCAAAACGGGAACAAGTTTCCCACAAAAAGATTTATAAAAAAGGGCTGAGAATCCATCAGGACCAGGTGACTTCCCGGTTTGCAGCCGAGCGATTGCTGAAATAACCTCTTCCGCCCTTATAGGTAAATCTAGGTTGTCTCTTTCAAAGACAAGGAGTGATTGCTATATCTTCTAAGAAGGATTCTGGGGTTAAGGTACCGGGCTCTTCAGCTCTGTATAGATTCCGATAGAATTGCGCAAAAGCCTGCGCTATTTGGTCACTCATGTGTGCTTCTGTTCTCAGCTGTTTTCGCACCTTCTCGAGCTCTCGCCATATTCTAGGAGCACCCATACGTTTATGTGAGCGCTCCAACACCCTTACTCGCTGTTCTAGGTCTTCCCTAAGTCTACTCCTTGCCTTATTATCCCTAGAAGAAAGGGACATCAATTCACCTCTCACCACAGCCTTCAGTGCCTCCCACAGTGTTGCAATGCTTACTATCCCATCCTCATTAAAACTAAGGTAGTCTGTTATTGCCCCTCGAATCGCCTCTACCGTCTCAGAGTTCTGAAGCATCGAATCCCTAAATCGCCATCCCGATGTACCAACCCTCTCCACGTCCATGTGGATCTCGACTGTAATTGGGGCATGATCTGAGAGGGCCCACGGCTCAATCTCTGCGTCTCTAATCCTAGAGAGAAGCTCCTGTGATGCCAGAAAGAGGTCCAACCTAGCGTATGTTTTGGTTGCAGAAGAGTAAAAGGAGTAGTCTCTCAACGAGGGGTGCACACTTCTCCAGACATCCACTAGACCACACTCGCTGAGCCATTGCCTCCCCGCGACCGATAGAGACCCCGTCTGCCCGTGTCGCAGGCCTGAGCGATCCAAGACCCCGTCCATCACCAGATTAAAATCACCCCCCAGCAAGACAGCACCATCAGGGGATTGGAGCAACAGAGTCAAAGACTGTCTGAGGAAGAGTTCTTGTTGGGAATTAGGTGCATAAATGGAAGCGATTGTGAAGGAAAAACCTCCCAGTCTAAGTCTCATAGCCAAAAGCCTCCCTGGGATCTCATGCAGTTTTGATATCACTTCCCCCGGAAATGGACGTGATAGAAGTATCGCCACCCCTGCATGCTTTGATGGTAACGAGGACCAGAACTGCCTGGGGAACCACTTAGAACGCATACGGTAGGTATCTTTAAAGACAAGGTGCGTTTCCTGCAAGAGACATATATGACTCTCCGATCTCTCTAGAGCCGACAAGATGGCAAGTCTCTTAGTAGGGTTGTTGAGCCCCCTCACATTTAAACTTAAACATTTAATGATCATAGCCTATACTGAGGGGAGCCAACAGAGAAGGCTGGGGCACAGCAGAGGACCACCCCCTACATTAACATCTAGACCACCTAGAGCAGTCAGGCCTAAGAGTATTTCCCTAAAAAGCCAGCATCGCAGCGAAACACAACAACAAACACATGATAAGCACAACAGATGCATAGAACACAGAAGTCCTCGACTGTCGACAATCACGAGGTGCAGTTTCCACGGGGCAGTATATCCAACCAGATCAAGTGGTCAGGTCCACAGCCCCCGCCGCCCCGACCTTCTTCAACAGTCAGTATATTGTTAGCGATGCGGCCAGTAGCAATCCCGGTCGCCCCTGGGGGACCGAACTAGGTCGAGGTTCCGGCGCCACATTGTTCAAAGCGACCTCTCTCTCCAACCTCAACTCCGAGGCCGTCGGGCGCTGCAGCTTCCTTTTCTTCTCTTTTCTCTGCCAACGAAGAGAGCCCCGCGCCGGCAGAGCCGCTCCCCCGCTCGACTCACGGCCAATGTCCTCCAGACCCAGGACGGTTTTCACCTGCCGGACCTGCTCCTCCCAGCGGAAAACCAGTCGGAAAGGGTGGCCCCAGGAATATGACACATTGTGTGCCCGCAGATGATCCGTGATCGGTCTAAACTCTCTCCTCCTCTGCAAGGTCCGCACCGACAGATCATGAAATAGCTGGAGTTCATGCCCATGAAAGTGTACACTCTGGAGATTGTGGGCCCGCTGTAGAATCTTTTCTTTAAGGACAAAATTGTGGAGACAGGCTAAAATGTCAGGGGGGCGATCTCCAGGACCTCCAGCGCGCCCAACTCGATGTACCCGGCCCGGCCCAGGGCCACCTCATGTGTCTCGTCCGCGCCAAGCAAGGAGCGAAACATGTCCACCACATAGCCCACGATGTCCTCCTTTTCAACCCCGACCGGGGCCCCTCTAATGCGAATATTTTGTCGCCGTGAGCGGTTTTCCAGGTCTTCAACCGCCATCTGGAGAAGGTCCTGCTGCTCTCGGAGACGGACCACCTCCTGCTGTAGGCCCGCAACCTCCTCACCGCGCGGGATCTCATTATCCTCTAGCTGCGAAACACGCTCACCCAAGGAGGAGACCTCTCCCCGCAACTCCTTCAGCTCCTGTGAGATGTCCCTACGCAGCTCTTGGATGTCTCCCCAAAGCGACTCAAACAAGGAGGCCAGAAAGCCCTTCGTAACAGGAGAAGTCTCCGCTGGATCCGTCTCCCCGCGGCTCTCCAGGGCCCTCGTCTCAGGTGAATCCTCCACCGCCATGCCAGATGTCAGGCGCTTCCCTGCCAGCATGTCCCTCACCGAGCGCTCGCGCTTAGACGCCACCATGGTACGCCGGCCTGGTCACTCCACGCCGGTTCTCTGCCTCAGGGAATCCAGGGTCTCCGTCAGGGGCCGATCAGTATGGTCCCCCCAGGCCGGGACCGCGCCCAGGTCCAACCTCCAGCGGCCTCCTCCGCAACAGTTATCTCTTGGCGCCCCTTCCTCAGATCTGCGGGGCCACAATCGTCAAAAAATCAAATAATGGGGTGAGGCCAGACCCCTAGGCCCTACCTTCTGCTGGGGGCCCGCAGCTCCAACGGCCCACTCCAAGGACCCAATGTGAGGAGATCTTGCCTGTCCCTCTCAATCTGCCACACACGTGGGAGCACCTTCTCCCCCAGGCGCCCAGGTCAGCGCAGGCCAATCCACCTAATATGGGGCCCAGGGTGATCCCCAGGCCATCCGCTCCTCAGCGCTCGGCACGGAGGAGCCGCCAGGCAGAGGCCCGTTCCGCGGCCCAAGCCGCCTCCTGCGCCGCTCCGCGGTCCCACCCCTGCTACGGGGCCGAGGCCAGCTCCCCTCGGGGAGCAGCACACCCTGGTCCCGGCCGCCGCCGAGCGAGGCAAACCCCCGGGGGCACCTCACAGTATGGAGGGAGCCTCCAGGCTTCCCCCCCCCCCATGGGCCGCGAGGCACTGTGATGGATCGAGGCGGCGGAGCGCTAGCAGACACGTCCTAGCGCTCCGCCATCTTGGACACGCCCCCCTCACTCAGCTTTTTAATTCCTTCACTCATGCCTCAAGTTTGACTCCTACCATGTGTGAGGCAGAAATCGTATTAATCCCGAAGTATGGAAAGGACGCCACAACGTACACCTCTTACCGCGCAATAGCATTGTTAAACACAGATGGCAAACTCTGCACTAAAGTCCTGCGGTATGTCTGGAACTCTGCCTCCTGTCCTTATTGACCCGGAGCAGCTGGACTTCATCTGCCACCGCCAGGGTGCGGACAATGTCCGGCATCTTGCCCACCTAGTGGGAAAAGTTCACAGGCATAACATGACTCCTGCTTTCATTAGAAGTAGAGAAAGCCTTTGATCTGGTAAGCTGGGCATTCCTAAGAGACGTCCTGGGCAAGTTAGTCTTGTCATTAGTGAAAATTAAGATCTTTTAAAAATTTGCTCACCAAGTGTCTACAAGTTCTTTTCTAGGAGTCTAGGTGTGGCCCTGTGGGATCTAGCCAGAATGAATACATGATACTCATTTCATACGCAGGACTCAGACATTCCTTGGGTTGGTGGAAGGTTAATTTCTTGGTCCTGGGTTAATAGGCTACAGATTGGGGCAGACTGGAGTGGGGCAGACTGTTCTGGAATGCAGTGGGGCAGACTGGAAAAAAGCAGAAAGCTTTGGACTCGAACAGGGCAGACTGGAGTGGGGCTGATTGTTTTGGACTGAAGTGGGGAACAGTGCTTTGGACTGGAGTGGGGGAAATTGTTAGGGATTGGAGTGGGGCAGATCGTTTTGGATTGGAGTGGGTCAGATTGTTTTGGATTGGAGTGGGGCATACTGGAGTGGGGAAGACTGGAGTGGAGAATATTGTTTTTGGATTGGAGTGGGACACACTGATTTGGATTGGAGTGGGGCAGACTGTTTTGGATTGAAGCAGGCCCTCTGGAGTGGGGAAGATTGTTTTGGACTGGAGTCGAGCAGAATGGAATGGGGCAGATTGTTTTGGATTGCAGTGGGGCAGACTGTATTGGCGAAGATTGTTTTGGATTGGGGTGGAGAAGATAGGAGTGTGGCATTCTGTTCTGGATTATAGCAGGCAGATTGTTTTGGATTGGAGTATACTGGAGTGGGGTAGATTGTTTTGGACTGAAGTGGGGCAGGTTGGTTTGGAGTGGGGCAGATAGTTTTGGAGAGCGGCAGATTTTTTTTTCGATTGGAGTGGGGCTGACTGTTTTGGACTGGAGGAGGCAGACTGGCGTGGGACAAATTGTTTTAGATTGCAGTGGGGCAAATTGGAGTGGGGCCAATTGTTTTGCATTGGGTTGGGGCAGACTAGAGTGCAGCCAACTGATTTGGATTGGAATGGGCAGATTGTTTTGGATTCATGTGGGGCAGATTGTTTTGGATTGATGTGGGGCAGATTGTTTTGGATGGGAGTGGCGCAGATTGTTTTGGGTTGGGGTGGAGTAGACTGTTTTGAATTAGAGTTGGGTAGATTGTTTTAGATTGGAATGGGGCAGATTGTTTTGAATTGGAGTGGGGCAGATTGATTTGAATTGGAGTGGGGCAGATTGATATGGACTGGAGTGGGGCAGATTGATTTGGACTGGAGTGGGGCAGATTGTTCTGGATTAGAGTGGGCAGATTGGAGGGAGGTGGTTTGGGAGGACTGGAGAGTACTGGATTTGTTGTGAGAGGTATGGATTGGAGTGGGGTGGATTGGCATTGAGTGGGGTGGATTGATGTGGGGTGGACTGCCGTTGATGGGAGTGGGGTGAATTGAAATGTACTACACGATTATGTGTTGAAATATAGTTTCAGAAATTACACATAACCAGGAAATAAACTCGCTGTGCAATATTTAGAACAAGATACTCATCATCATTTGAGAGCAGTGCCCACAAGAAAAAACAAAACACAAACAAACAGTGAGAAAAGAATACTTGGCAAAAAAGAATGTTTTTGCCAGTCACATGCCTTCTGTTTGCAAGGCACTAGAAGTTAAAACAGTACCTCAGTGGCGTTGGGAGAAGCAGACGGATACTGATTAAGTTGCACCAATCAGTGCTTGGTCCCTGTTTCACAGAGAGGAACACAAATGATGCCAGGCCTGCAGTGACAAATTACAAGGCTGTAAAGAAGAGTGCCAGGCAAGGCAACAAATGGCAAGCAATGGGCAGGCTCAAAACCTTTTTAGCTAACATAAGTGTCTTGCAAGCGAGACGCATGCACTAACCCACGCTATCACAAGCGAGACCCTAAAAGGTCATGGGAGGATGCTTGGAATAAGTCTAACTACTGGCAATCGCTTAAGGTATAATTTTAAACATCATTTTTTTGCCCACCATGCCACTTCAGATTAGATTAAGCCATATGCAAATCAATCTTGACCGTTCTGGGTCCAAACTGATGTGGCATGGTGAGCAAAAGAACAATGGATTGGGATGCTACCCAAGGGACTACCAGTGGTTAAACAAACTGCAATCATTTATCCCATCACCTTTTGTACATTTGATGTAACACCCTGATCAGACTTCAGTCCCTTGCTCATTGTGCCATTGGAAACAAGCTAAAACTAACTGATGAGTCCTAATCAGGGCAATACCAGTGTTAGGTTGCTTGTGTTCCTGTTCAGGAAGGACATAGCTTGGCAGTTTGGGCTGCATAGTTCCCATGAGGTGCAGGGTCAAGACTGATTTGCATATGGCTGGGTCCAAACTGAAATGGCATGGTGAGCCAAAAAACAATGGGTTAGGATGCTGCCCGAACGATTGCCAGTGGCTAGATAAATTACAGTCATTCCCCCTATCACTTTTTGGGAGTTTGGCATGAGCACAAGCAAGACATGAGGGCACAGGTTGGGCCTGTCAGATCATCAAGTGGGACTGGAAAACTGGGGTTTAGGGTGGTATCTACAGACCATACAATGTCCAAATAGTTATGGAAACAGGGCAACATAGTGTACTGCTACACACAGAACTAGAATTAAGAGCGGAATCTCTATGTCCCTCTCGGGATGGTAAGATACCGGAATAGGTGAAAAGGGTGAATCAGAGAGAATGAGTGGACTTCACCCTCGCCACTAGGATGCCCTTTGCTGCAATTCTGGCCAGTTGGGTTCCAAGTTACTTGAAAATGATTGTTAAGATATCTCATAATACAGTTCTGAAAATAGAATAGTTATAGCCCTTGAGGCTCCATTGAGATGATCATAAGGCGGGCTTCAGTTACCTCACGGGTTGTCCTCTTTGAAAATGGCCCCCTCTTTCTCTGCCAGGCAACCTGCCATGCTCTTCCTCCGGACAGGATGAAAAAGAAGTGATCTTGCAGATCCCTAACTGGTTTATGTCCATAAAGTTAACCAGAAACAAGCACGGTCCTCTTCTTTGTAAGAACCTCTTTGTGTAAAGGCGTTGAGTCTTGAGTGAAGATGAAGTTCTATCACATAGAGATGAAGGGATCCCCTGTTCATCTGATAGGTCCAGGAAATGCTTGTGTTTAGCTCGGGTATCAAGCAGCTTGGCAATTCATCTTCTGCTGCACAGAAGCGATAAACTGTGCACTTCAATTACTGGCAAGACCTATCCTGTAGGTCCGATAAGTTTTTACTCTTCCTGTTAACCCTATAATAAAGGAATGATAGGGAGCCTCTTGGTACAAAAAGGACCCCAATCTGAAAATAAGATGTCATGTCTCTAGGACTTCTGTAAAAAGTAAATTCTGAGCTATGTTATGTTATATTACAAGGAATTATATTGAGAATGGTTGCCTTGGACTGGGCTTCCCAGGGCACCCAGTAAGCTGCGAAAAAGATTACATATAGGTTAATGAAATCTACAAACATTGCTAAAAAAACATTCTTACCATATAATTAGTGCATGATGTATCAAAGTATCCACTTGAAGATACACAATGCTGCCCTTCATCAGGCATAGAATTGTCCTCGTGCTGTGATCGAGCAGTAAGGCTACTTGTTGATGAGGGTTCGTTACTTGAAATATGGCTGCTGGAAATTGGAATATCGCATGACTTTTTGCTGTATGTTGGCTCCTGTGCAATAGCCTCAACTTCAGACGGTGAATCTGCAAAACCTACATTTGGTTTCTCACTTTCATTCCCATCTTCAAACAGTTCAAAGGAATCAAGAGTGCTATTTATAGAGACATATTTAGCTGGGTTGTTATGTTCTACAACTTTTCGAGCTGCCGTATTCAGGAGTTTGCTTGGCTTAGAATAAAACAGGGCTATCCACATGTGAAGGATAAGCTTCACATCTTCCACGTGATTAGGAATATCAGAATCCCAGGGTCTATTAAAAAAAGAGAGATAATGGTTAGTTAAAAGATATGAATAACCACAGTAAAAGAGAACCATAGTGGGCTATACATTACAGAGCAGGTTTTCTCTTACTGAAACTCTGTTAAGCAGAGAAGGAACCCCAAGAGCTAAATACAGCCTCAGAATTGTAAAACCCCAGTATGCAGTTTTCTTTATGTCATATATATATATATATATATATATATATATATATATATAAATATATATACATAAATATATATACATATATATATATATATATATATATATTTTTTTTAAATAGATGGTGTGAATTGAGTCTTAGTCTGCAACATGAAAGCAGACAAAGGCCCTCATTATGAACACAGCGGTCGAAACCGCCATGTTCATGCTAGCGGTCTTCCCAGTGACAACCCGGAACCCAGCTGGCCATATAATGGACATTCCTCTGGGCCGGCGGGTGGAAACATTGTTTCTGCCCGCCCCGCCCAGAGGAATGCCTGGCCGGGACATTGGCAGCGGCTCCACATGGAGCCGCCGTCAATGCCTGTGCGGCGGGTGCAGCTACACCCGTCGTGCAGATCACTGCCCGTAAATCAGGCAGTGACCTGCGCGATGGGGCACAGTGCCAGGGTTCCTGGGGGTGCCCCGGAGCACCCCTTCTGCCTGCCTTTCCCCGGCAGGGAAACCTGCCAGGGAAAGGCTGGGGGATTTGGGATCATTATCCGAGGGGCAGCTGCGCTGCCCTGTCGGTTAATGGTGCTGTCCACCGCCAGGCTGCCTGACGGAGGAAGTCTGGCGGTGGGTGATTGCCGATCTGGCTTCATTATGTGGCGGTGTGGGCTGTGGGCCGTGGGCCGCCATGCCGCCTGGCGGGATTTCCCGCCACCGCCGGCATGGCCGCCCACACCGCCATGTTCATAATGGGCATTCCCCATGTGACGTGAAGAAAAGGCGCAGACAGGTGACTGCACTTAAAGTACGAGGGCCTCAGAGCCCTCCGGGGGTGATAGTAGACTCCATGTTAATACGTAAATTGTATCAGTCGAAATCTTACAGAAATTGACAATATTCAGGAGGTCATGCAAGCCTCAATCCATTCCTCATCTAACCTTCCCGGAACCTCCTCCCACCTAGTTTGCAACATGTCAAAGACTGCAGTCCTATTAATTATCAAGCATCAGTAGACCTCTGAGATGCCCCCTTTACCAAGGAGTTCCAACGTTAGTTTAACTTCCAGTTGAATATGGGGGGTTTTTCCCCAGTGATATCTCTCTACTTACACCTTAGACCTTCTGCTTCAACTTCCAAGTGTTTGGCATTGAGGGTAAGACTTTGAGTCTGAGGTTTTTGGCTCACATTCACTGTGATCATGAGGAATTGTGAGAGTATGGTTCTGTGTTCTGGAGCTTTCATAGGCTTTTTCAGGCCCTCCTGACCTTCAGGGCTCATGGTGAACTAGCGTTCACAGATTTGTATAAGCTTATACATGCTTTTTCACTTGTACAGTAACAAATGTCAGAAAATCTGTAAGCAAAAGTAGGTAAGCAAGTAGTTAAAAGAATTATTAAAGTATGGGAGACTTAACGAAGGACAGAATGTTGCTGTGCGCACAGCTGACACTTTTACACAATCATACATCACCAATTGTGATGCAGATAAATGTTGTTCTATAGTCATCAGTGCAAATTTGGAAGATCTACTTTCTCTGAATCCAGACTTCATTAAAGCCTTGTTTTTCACTGACTATTTTTTTTTTTTATTGTATTTAAGCTGAACAAATACAGAGTAAATCAAAAAAACAACTAGGAGACCAAGTTGGGCCTCTTGACAGTAAGTAGTACAGTAAATGACCAGGGAGGAATTTAGTAAGGACTAGGTAAAGAGCGTAAAAGACATGTGGTCCCTACAAATTTATACAAGTCAAGAGCAGAGGACGCCCCAGTGGCCCATGCCTCGTACTAAATCAAAGGTCCCCAAATACAAGTACGTTTAGTGGGGCGTCCTCTTGCTTTATATACAGTCTCTTTTATAATGGTGCAGTGATCCATTGCTAAAAGCTAGTCCATAACAAATGGGAGCCCAGGAACCCTAAAAGTATGGGTAATATCCTTTTTGGTCACTAGAAATTTTTATGCATTGTACAGTGGAATTGACCGTGTGTATTGGGAAACCTGGCTTGTGAGGAAAGCTTATTGTTGTTTTCTAGAGTTGGAAACAACTCTCATAGTTTTTGCTTTTCATGAGACAGTTGTCTAGATATGGGAAAACATGTATGTTTTGCCATCGCAAATGGCAAAATGCTCTGCAAGAATGTACCTGTTTAGAGGTCTTAAGTCCAGTATTGGTCTTAGAGACTTGTCCTTTTTGGGTATTGGGAAATATAGTGAATATATCCCTGTGCCTTGTTGTTGTGAGGTACAAGTTATACTGCACCTTTTTGCAGGACAGCTTATACTTCCTGTGTGAGCAGCTGTTGATGGTCTATGGACAGTTTATAATTACAAGGTGGAATGTTTGGAGGTGTGGATGTGAGCTCCAGGCAATAATCATGTTAGATATATCCAACATTCACTGATCGGAGGTGATGGTCTGGCAGATGGGAAAGAACTGTTTAAGTAGTCCTTCGACAAGTGTTGTGTGATTGGGGGAATAGTTGGAAGGTCAAGGTTTTGTGGCTGCAGCATAAGTCTTGGAGAAACCGCCTTTTCCTCTACCACTGGAATTATTACCTCTATAGGAGCCCCTATAGTATCCTCTAGGTGATGAGATTTGTGAATGGGGACGCTGGTACGATTTAAAGGTGTCTGTGGATGAGGGTTTTGCAACTCCACAATATGACTTGCGCCGAAATGTACCTGTTTGTGTGGACGTTTGTAATGCGCCCATGGCCTTGGCTGTTTCATTGTGCTTTTCCATTTTCTCAAGTAGGGAGGCCCCTTGAGGGCCAAAAGGTGTTCACCATCAAATGGGAGTGCAAGTATATTTTGTTGCACCTATGGCTTAATCCCAGACATCTTAAGCCATGAATGGCGTCTGATGAGAACGTTAGTATTAATTCCACTGGCATCTGTGTCAGCTGCACAAGAACACATTTAATTGAAGTGTTAGCAATTAGTTTTCCTTCTCAGGCAATCTCAAACACCCTATTTTTATACTGCTCTGGGAGATGTTGGAGTGTCCCCAGATGCTTGGGAATTTGCCCTTTTTCTTGCAATAGCACTTACAAAGAAGTCAGGTGGTAACTGGCCTTTTATATATGCTGAGTTGGTAGGAGAAGCCCCTTGGTGTTAGAAATCTCGACTTCACTGGGACTTTGAAAATATCCATGATACATCTTAGCATGGCCTTAAGCATTGGTAGATATTCAGTTGACCTTTGTGATGAGGAAAGTGTTTCAAACAGGAAGACATCTTCTAAGGGTTCAGTGTGTAGTTGAACTTTGTGAGAACAAGAGGCCCTTTGTATGATGTCATGGAACGTGTTGGTATAACCTGGTGAAGAGGGCTTTGCTAGATACCGGTCAGGATCTTTATCAGTATGTGGGTCTGTATCATACATGTCCCAAGGATCGTCCTGGGATGGAATGGAATACTGATCTCTGTCATCCCTGTTATCATCAATATCCCCCTGGTCTTGGAAGAAATGTATAGACTCCTGTGGAGAGTAATGTGTGTCTGCAGGTGGAGAAGGTGGTGGTGAAACTGCCCGTGGACCTATAGGTGGTATGAATAGGGTAACTGGTGGTCAGCTGGTGGCTCTATTAGCTCTTCAAGTGCGCTTTGGAGGGCATGTTGGTTGTATAGATTCGACAAAGTGCAAATATCTTTTAGCCGTTAGTTCCTTGGTTTGAGGAGGTGGAGTCAAAATGTGGTCAGTATCTGGATGTATCAGCAGTAATTTTTGCTTAGAGTCAAGATGATCTTGTCAACGCTGTAGCACGGGTTCTACAGTCTCAGTGTCATCTATGCATTTCGGACTGCTGTGCAATTTTGATTCTGAACCTGTTTTCAATGTTCAGTTCCCAGGCCCTGCAGTGGTGGCCCGTTCAAACACTTCTGATGATCTGGGCAGGAGAGTCGACCTTTCTGGATATTTGTTTGAGACTGTGGCCGAGTTGGAGAGGGCAGAGTGCTCACAGTCTGTCCCATTGGTATGTCCTGGATCTTGAGCTTAGACCCATTTATTGTATGAGAAGGTGCCCTCATCTGATACCGCCACGTGAACTTGGGTCTGATGTTGGAACTCTTTGGTGGTGCCAAAGACGTCGGGAGTGTCCTCGACGGTGCGTTGAAACATTTCGACTCCTCTTGCCCATCGATCCCACAATGTTTTCTTGGATCAAAATGATTGGCACACCTCATGTGTCTTCATAATGGTCTAGAGAAATGCACAAGTTACACACCAAATGTTGGTCCATAGACAGAATCGAAATGGTGCCCATTACACCACCAGATGGACATGGCTTGATCAGGAAAGTCTAAAAAGAAGATTTCTGCTGAAGGTCAAAGGCCCTCCTTGCCCTGATCAACCGGAATTGCTCAGTGACCGATGAAGATGCCTAAATAACTGCAATTAATACACAATACCAATGGTTAAGACCTAACTAGTAGGATTTATGCAACTGAGATGGGCAGAGAAGCACAAGTCCAACCCCAATGGAGTCGAGGACCATGCACTTTGCAAGCAAGAGGAGTCACTACACCTCATGACTCGAAAGCCTTCTTTGAAGAAAAACAACTTGCACACTTATGAGCCCAACACCAGATGATGGACTTATGCTAAGCAAGTGTATCTACAGTCACACATGCCATAAAACATATATCTATATTCACTGAAAAAAACAAAGGATACAGGGACTTTATAGTTAGGAAATAGCATTAAAAAACATAGAAATTCACTTTAAAAAAACAAAGGTTACAGGGATGTTATAGTTATGCTCACATATTAAACGTACCAATCTGTTATAGTTAGTGTTATCTAAAGTAACCATATCTTGTGCCCTAAGGTAACTATAACTTGCGCCCCCGCCATACACAGTTTTTTCATGGATAATTTTACAACAAATGATACAGTAATATTGTCAATGATGTTATAAAAGATGTCATGATTGCTGTAATATCTGGGGTACTAGGCAGAGCATGACGAGGGTGCGGGTTATAGTTACTGTAGGAAGCTGGCCTGGTGTGTGCTAGACATGTATGGTGTTGGCACCTTATACCAGGTCCAGGCAACCCGTATTAGTGAATGTAGGCAGTGTCTAGGATGTCAGGGCTCTCTAGAGGTAGCTGTGGGTGAGCAGCCAAGACTTATATAATAGACATGCAAAGCTTCTGCAATACCACAATAGCCACACAGCAACTTATCACACATGAAAGGAACAACACAGTGTTACAAAAATAAAGGCATTTTATTACAGTAACACTACACTAGATTACTTATAGGCAGTCCCCCAACTTGAGGTAAGCACACACTATATCTGTATGTATGTATGTATACAGGGAGTGCAGAATTATTAGGCAAATGAGTATTTTGACCACATCATCCTCTTTATGCATGTTGTCTTACTCCAAGCTGTATAGGCTCGAAAGCCTACTACCAATTAAGCATATTAGGTGATGTGCATCTCTGTAATGAGAAGGGGTGTGGTCTAATGACATCAACACCCTATATCAGGTGTGCATAATTATTAGGCAACTTCCTTTCCTTTGGCAAAATGGGTCAAAAGAAGGACTTGACAGGCTCAGAAAAGTCAAAAATAGTGAGATATCTTGCAGAGGGATGCAGCACTCTTAAAATTGCAAAGCTTCTGAAGCGTGATCATCGAACAATCAAGCGTTTAATTCAAAATAGTCAACAGGGTCGCAAGAAGCGTGTGGAAAAACCAAGGCGCAAAATAACTGCCCATGAACTGAGAAAAGTCAAGTGTGCAGCTGCCACGATGCCACTTGCCACCAGTTTGGCCATATTTCAGAGCTGCAACATCACTGGAGTGCCCAAAAGCACAAGGTGTGCAATACTCAGAGACATGGCCAAGGTAAGAAAGCCTGAAAGACGACCACCACTGAACAAGACACACAAGCTGAAACGTCAAGACTGCGCCAAGAAATATCTCAAGACTGATTTTCTAAGGTTTTATGGACTGATGAAATGAGAGTGAGTCTTGATGGGCCAGATGGATGGGCCCGTGGCTGGATTGGTAAAGGGCAGAGAGCTCCAGTCCGACTCAGACGCCAGCAAAGTGGAGGTGGAGTACTGGTTTGGGCTGGTATCATCAAAGATGAGCTTGTGGGGCCTTTTCGGGTTGAGGATGGAGTCAAGCTCAACTCCCAGTCCTACTGCCAGTTCCTGGTAGACACCTTCTTCAAGCAGTGGTACAGGAAGAAGTCTGCATCCTTCAAGAAAAACATGATTTTCATGCAGGACAATGCTCCATCACACGCGTCCAAGTACTCCACAGCGTGGCTGGCAAGAAAGGGTATAAAAGAAGGAAATCTAATGACATGGCCTCCTTGTTCACCTGATCTGAACCCCATTGAGAACCTGTGGTCCATCATCAAATGTGAGATTTACAAGGAGGGAAAACAGTACACCTCTCTGAACAGTGTCTGGGAGGCTGTGGTTGCTGCTGCACGCAATGTTGATGGTGAACAGATCAAAACACTGACAGAATCCATGGATGGCAGGCTTTTGAGTGTCCTTGCAAAGAATGGTGGCTATATTGGTCACTGATTTATTTTTGTTTTGTTTTTGAATGTCAGAAATGTATATTTGTGAATGTTGAGATGTTATATTGGTTTCACTGGTAATAATAAATAATTGAAATGGGTATATATTTGTTTTTTGTTAAGTTGCCTAATAATTATGCACAGTGATAGTCACCTGCACACACAGATATCCCCCTAACATAGCTAAAACTAAAAACAAACTAAAAACTACTTCCAAAAATATTCAGCTTTGATATTAATGAGTTTTTTGGGTTCATTGAGAACATGGTTGTTGTTCAATAATAAAATTAATCCTCAAAAATACAACTTGCCTAATAATTCTGCACTCCCTGTGTATATATATATATATATATATATATATATATATATATAAAATACACAGTAATAATTAGAAATTGGCACAAGAAACGACAAGCATTGGTAAGAATTAGTAAAAAAAATAAAGGGCCCTAGGGAGGACCAAACCATATACTAAAATAGTGGAATGCGAAGTGAAGTCCCACACCCAAGGATATGGAGTCGCTTGAGGGAAGCTAGAAGAACTAGGGACCCCAAGAGGTGAGTATCTAAGTGCCCCCAGCAACTAGGAGAGCAGAGGTAGGTACCTGGTCTAACCGAGGACTACCAAAAGGACTTAGAAAAGGGAATGTGCAAGAACAAGACCTAACTAGAAGAAACCAAAGGTGGGTTTTGAAAGAAGAGGACCTGCGAAAGAAGGGGACAGAGTCCAGTCCATGATGGAGTGTTGCGTGGGGGCAGGAGCCACTACCCACCTTCCTGTGGATGAAGATCCAGGTCGAAGGGGAAAGAAGGACAGCTGTGGAGCCCAGGAGATGAATAGGAGTCAGAGAAGTGGTTCAGATGGTGTCCTACGTCGGTTGTAGGGGTGCAGATGGTCAGTGGTTTAGGAGAACCACCAACAAGCCTTGGCACATTCAAGAAGAAGAAAAAGAAGAGTTGCAAGGCTGAAGAGGACCAGCAAGGTCCAGGGGACCCGACCCTTGGGGGGAGTCCAGGCTGACCCTCAGCAGCCGGGAGAGACAGCAAAAGCAGGCGCAGCAACCACAGGCAACTCACTGGCAGCAATCCACTGGCAGCAGGCACAGTGAGTTACAGTGAGGCCCAATCAGCACACCTAGAGAGGAGTTCCACAATGCTGAAGCAGCAGAGAGGAGACTGTTTTTGGCAGGGTGAAGTGCTGGAGGTCGGGGCTACCCGGAGCCTGAAGATCTCTTGGAGCAGGAGCCAAAAAGCCTTAATTGCTGCAAGAGTCGCGGTGCACAGAGGTATTGTCCTGCAAGGAGAGGCAAGGCTTCACCGTCTCCCAAGTTGGACAGCAGGCAGAGAGGATCACCACCTGTGATGCAGGATTCACGAGGAGAGCAGATCGGCACAGCCGGTCGCCGTTGCTGCAGGTGCCTACAGCTGCAGGGGAGTGACTCCTTCACTCCAAAGGAGATTCCTTCATGCTTCTTGGTGCAGGCTGAAGTCTTGCTGACCCAAGAGGATGCACAGCTGGGGAAATGTTGCAGTTGCTGCAAGGAGCCGGAGAAACAATGTTGCAAGGCGAGGTCATCTCAGGAGTTGCAGTCTTGCCTGTTCCTGAAGAGTCCAGTTGCGGTTCCAGTGGCCAGAGGTAGAATTAAATGATGTAAAGGAGTCCTGGTGGAGTCTTTCATGTTGAATCTGGGGACCCACCCGCAAGGGAGCCCCTAAATAGCCTTAAAAGTGGGGTTGTCACCTTGCACTGTGACCACTTATCAGACGGGGTCTCTGACATCACCTGCATGACGTAGCTACTCAGATGCTCCCAGGGCCTCTGCACATCTTGGTTTCAAGATGGCAGAATATAGTGGTCACCTGGAGGACCTCAGGGCATCACCCCTCGGGTTGTGATGGGCAGGGGAGTAGTCACTCCCCTTTCCTTTGTCCAGTTTTGTTCAGATCAGGGACCAGGTCCCTGGGCTGGTGCAAACCAGTTTATGCAAGGAAGGCACCAAATGTGCCCTTCAATGCAAACTGGTGGCTTGGAGAGGCTACCCCTCCCAAGCCTTGTAACACATATTTCAAAGTAAGAGGGTGTTACCTCCTTCTCCCACAGGAAATCCTTTGTTCTACCTTCCTCTGCTTGAGCTGGTCAAGCTGCAGAAGGGAAGAAACCTGTTTGAAGGGTGGCAGCAGCGCAGGCTTCCTGGAAAACCCTGGAAAACTGGTAGGAACCGTACTGGGGGGGCCTTTAAAGAGTCCCCAGAGTGCATGGAATCATACAACCAATACTGGCATTAGTATTGGGGTATGATTCCGACATGTTTGATACCAAACCTGCCCAGGTTCAGAGTTACCATTATGTAGCTGGACACAGGTGGTGACTGATGTCCAGTACACAGGTAAAATGGCTTCCCCACACTTACGAAGTCCAGTACAATGGAACTGGAGTTCACAGAAGCACTTCTGCTCATGCAGGGGTGACATTCCATACAGGCACCTGCACACTGCCCTCTGGGCTAGGAGGGCCTACCATAAGGGTGGCTTACAGCGACCTGGTGCAGTGACCTGTGGTGAAAGCGTGCATGCACCTTTTCACGTAGGCTGCAATGGCACACACATTTTGCATTGGCTCCTCTGGGTGGCAGAATACATGCAGCAGCCCATGGGGGACCCTGTGCCCGATTGCCCTGGGTATTTAAGTACCATATACTGGGGACTTATAAGGGGGCACCAGTATGCCAATTGTGGAGTGTACAAAAGTCCTATGCAACTAAATTTAGAGAGAGAGAGCACAAACACTGGGACTTGGTTAGCAGGATCCCAGTGAAGACAGTTTAAGCGTACTGACAGCAGGCAAAACGTGGGGGTAACCATGCCAAAAAGAGGGTACTTTCCTACAGTTACCTTAGGCTACCCACATCCTGTGAAAGCCGGCATTGCTCCCACAAGCAGGGAGCTGCTTTAAATTGCAGTGGTGGTCCCCGGGCTTGCAGGGTGCCCCCCCCCCGCATTCAAAATATAAATGTCACTGTGATCTGGCCCACCCGGGGGACTCACAGAAACAAACATGGGATCCGGTGCTTGTTTTTTACTTTGAATTTTCTGGAGATTAGCCGATCTGCCAAAACTCCAGCCAAAAAAAAAAAAAAAATGCTCTCTTATTCTGATGTTTTTGTATTTTTCTTCTGGGTCCCAGTAACACTTGTTGAAGTGTTGGCAGCTGATAAGATCTCAGCACGAGATGGGGAGGGGTTGCAAATCCTTCACGTCCCTATATATACAAATTTGTATTTTTTTTAAATATCCCAAAAACTACTGAACAGATTTACACCAAAAAAATAAAGGTCTCTTTCTGGATCAAGAGCTACATTTCTGCCACATTCGGTGTAATTCCGTCCAGCGGTTCGGACACTATCACTGCTCAAAATCCCTATGGGAATTAACAGGGGAAATTACTCCTTTTCTGACCCCCTCTCACTTTATTTTTTCCTCGGCCCCCCCGCTTGATGGATTACCCTGAAACTTTCCAGGCAGCAGCTGAAGCGAATTTTTTGTGAAAAGTTTGAGAATATTCGTCAAGTGGCACCAAAGATATAGGCAAGTGTAAAACCCTTTTTCTGTAGAAACTGGGTCCTAACTATACCCAACTAGTGGGGACCGCCACTAGGCTATATATATATATATATATATATATATATATATATATATATATATATATAGATATAGATACACATACATATACATATATAGCCCAATAGCAGTCTCCAATAGGTAGTTATAGGGAGGACCTAGTTTCTATAGAAATGAGTTGTTTACTTGCCTATATCTTTGTTGCCACTTGATTAATCTTCACAAAAATTTCCAAACAAAGTGTTGCAGTGATTCTTGTTGCGCACAGAAAGTTTTGGGTTGATCCGTCAAGCGAGGGCTGAGAACACACACCAGACATCTTCGGAGATGAACACGTGCAAGAAGTAGGACATCCATTGCAGATTCGGATCGAGACTCCGATATCGACAGCCAATATATACCACCAGAGCAACACGCAAGTACACCAGCCCCTTCACACTAACAAAGACTATCAAAAAGACTCCTGCATTGGTCTTCGGACCTCCACTGCCTTCGGGCCATGGTCGGTCCTGAAAATTATTTTTGGAGGACCAACCCTTGGGTTCGGCACTGAAACAAAAGACCAAAGTGCTTTTAGCATATACCAAACAGACTGCCACATCTATTTGGTACCGATCCAAAAATCTGACTTTTCCACATTGAAGCTGAAAAAATTTGCAGCACTTTCGGAGCCAACATATTTGCATTAGAATTCTGTATCCAAACCTTCGGAATCGAAAGCTGGCAGTAGTAAACACATCAGAAATACAACCTATATTAGAGGTTATGGACGTTAAACAGTGCAAAATCCACATACATAAAGAAACAGGAAAGATCATAGCCTCTCCTCCTCCAACAATAAAGAGAAAACTGACTTTTCAAGAGGCTTTAGATGTCTGGCTCCACCTATAAAGGTAAGGCAATCTAACAGTCGCAGCCTTCACCACCACATTCTCCTATCCTCCCTGCTACCCCAGCACACCTTCACAACACACTCAGCACAGTTTTCTACCCAGGAATCATGTACATCACCACATACAGATGACCTAGTTAAACCCCAACTAGAGATAGACCCATGGGATATATATATATATATATATATATATATATATATATATATATATATATATATATATATATAATGTCACTTACCCAGTGTACATCTGTTCGTGGCATTAGTCGCTGCAGATTCACATGCTGTGCACATCCCGCCATCTGGTGTTGGGCTCGGAGTGTTACAAGTTGTTTTTCTTCGAAGAAGTCTTTTCGAGTCACGAGATCGAGGGACTCCTCCCATTTCGGCTCCATTGCGCATGGGCGTCGACTCCATCTTAGATTGTTTTCCCCGCAGAGGGTGAGGTAGGAGTTGTATATGCTAGTAATAGTGCCCATGCAATGGAGTGAATAAGTATGTACATAATGTAGTTTAAAGTAATATATTTACAAATATACAGATGTTCAAGATCAACTTCTAAACGGCTACAGGCTCCCGGGGAGGCGGGTGGGCGCATGTGAATCTGCAGCGACTAATGCCACGAACAGATGTACACTGGGTAAGTGACATTTTCCGTTCGATGGCATGTGTAGCTGCAGATACACATGCTGTGCATAGACTAGTAAGCAGTTATCTCCCCAAAAGCGGTGGTTCAGCCTGTAGGAGTTGAAGTTGTTTGAAACAATGTTCTTAGTACTGCTTGGCCTACTGTGGCTTGTTGTGCCGTTAGCACATCTACACAGTAGTGTTTGGTAAATGTATGAGGCGCAGACCATGTAGCTGCCTTACATATTTCGGTCATTGGAATATTTCCTAGAAAGGCCATGGTAGCACCTTTCTTTCTAGTTGAGTGTGCCTTTGGTGTAATAGGCAGTTCTCTGTTTGCTTTAAGATAACAGGTGTGAATACACTTAACTATCCATCTAGCAATGCCTTGTTTAGAAATTGGATTTCCTGTATGAGGTTTTTGGAAAGCAATAAATAATTGTTTTGTTTTGCGAATTAGTTTTGTTCTGCCAATGTAGTATATTAACGCTCTTTTGATGTCTAATGTATGTAGTGCTCTTTCAGCTACAGAGTCTGGCTGTGGGAAGAACACTGGTAATTCTACTGTTTGATTTAAGTGGAACGGTGATATGACTTTTGGTAAAAATGTAGGATTTTTCCGTAGAACTACTTTATGTTTGTGTATTTGAATAAATGGTTCTTGTATGGTAAATGCTTGAATCTCACTTACTCTTCTTAAAGATGTGATGGCAATTAAAAATGCAACTTTCCATGTTAAGTATTGCATTTCACAAGAGTGCATGGGCTCAAAAGGTGGACCCATGAGTCGTGTTAAGACAATGTTGAGGTTCCATGAAGGAACCGGTGGTGTTCTTGGTGGTATAATTCTCTTTAGACCTTCCATAAATGCTTTTATGACTGGTATCCTAAATAGAGAAGTTGAGTGCGTAATTTGCAGGTAAGCTGAAATTGCTGTAAGATGTATCTTAATGGAAGAAAAAGCTAGCTTTGACTTTTGCAGATGTAGTAAGTATCCTACAATGTCTTTGGCAGATGCGTGTAAGGGTTGAATTTGATTATTATGGCAGTAATAAACAAATCTTTTCCACTTATTTGCATAGCAATGTCTAGTGGTAGGTTTCCTAGCTTGTTTTATGACCTCCATACATTCATGTGTAAGGTCTAAGTGTCCGAACTCTAGGACTTCAGGAGCCAGATTGCTAGATTCAGCGATGCTGGATTTGGGTGTCTGATCTGTTGTTTGTGTTGCGTTAACAGATCTGGTATGTTTGGTAGTTTGACATGAGGCACTACTGAGAGGTCTAGTAGTGTTGTGTACCAAGGTTGTCTTGCCCATGTTGGCGCTATTAGTATGAGTTTGAGTTTGTTTTGACTCAACTTGTTTACTAGATATGGAAGGAGTGGGAGAGGGGGAAAAGCCTAAGCAAATATCCCTGACCAACTCATCCATAACGCATTGCCCTGAGACGGATGTTGTGGGTACCTGGATGCGAAGTTTTGGCATTTTGCGTTTTCCTTTGTTGCAAATAGATCTATTTGTGGTGTTCCCCAACTCTGGAAGTAAGTATTCAGTATTTGGGGGTGAATCTCCCATTCGTGGATCTGTTGGTGATCCCGAGAGAGATTGTCTGCTAACTGATTCTGAATTCCTGGAATAAATTGTGCTATTAGGCGAATGTGGTTGTGAATCGCCCAATGCCATATTTTCTGTGCCAGGAGACACAACTGTGTTGAGTGTGTGCCTCCCTGTTTGTTTAGGTAATACATCGTTGTCATGTTGTCTGTTTTGACAAGAATGTGTTTGTGGCTTATTATGGGTTGAAATGCTTTCAGCGCTAGAAATACTGCCAATAGTTCTAAGTGATTTATGTGAAACTGTTTTTGGTGAGTGTCCCATTGTCCTTGGATGCTGTATTGATTGAGGTGTGCTCCCCACCCTATCATGGAGGCATCTGTAGTGATTACATATTGTGGCACTGGGTCTTGGAAAGGCCGCCCTTGGTTTAAATTTATACTGTTCCACCATTGAAGCGAGGTGTATGTTTGGCGGTCTACCAACACCAGATCTAGAAGTTGACCCTGTGCCAGTGACCACTGTGATGCTAGGCACTGTTGTAAGGGCCGCATGTGCAACCTTGCGTTTGGGACAATGGCTATGCATGAGGACATCATGCCTAGGAGTTTCATCACCATTTTGACTTGTATTTTTTTATTTGGATACATGGCCTGTATTACCTTGTGAAATGCCTGAACCCTTTGTGGACTTGGAGTGGCAATCCCTTTTGCTGTGTTGATTGTCGCCCCTAAGTATTGCTGTGTTTGACACGGCAGAAGGTGCGACTTTGTGTAGTTGATTGAGAAACCTAGTTTGTGGAGGGTTTCTATGACATACTTTGTGTGTTGTGAACACCTTTCTAGCGTGTTGGTTTTGATTAACCAATCGTCTAGGTACGGGAACACATGTATTTGCTGCCTTCTGATATGTGCAGCTACGACTGCTAGGCACTTTGTAAAAACTCTTGGCGCAGTTGTTATTCCGAATGGCAACACCTTGAATTGGCAATGTATCCCTTGGAATACAAACGTTAAGTACTTTCTGTGTGAAGGATGTATCGGTATATGGAAATATGCATCCTTTAGGTCTAGTGTTGTCATGTAGTCTTTTGAGTAGTGGGATTACGTCTTGTAATGTCACCATATGAAAGTGATCTGATTTGATGTAGGTATTTAATGTTCGGAGATCTAATATAGGTCTCAGACTCTTGTCTTTTTTGGGTATGAGAAAGTACAGAGAGTAAACTCCTGTTCCTTTCTGGTGTTTTGGTACTAATTCTATTGCTTCTTTCAGTAGCAATGCCTGAACTTCTAGTCCTAGATGATCTATATGTTGTTTTGACATATTGTGTGTTTTCGGTGGGACGTTTGGAGGGAATTTGAGAAATTCTATGCAATAACCATTCTGGATAATTGCCAGTACCCAAGTGTCTGTTGTTATCTCCTCCCAATGTTTGTAAAATTGGCTTAGTCTCCCCCCCACAGGTGTTATGTGTTGGGGATGTGTGACTTGGAAGTCACTGCTTGTTTTGAGGGGTTTTGGGGCTTAGGAACTTCCCTCTATTTTTTTGGAATTGTCCCCGTCTATATTGCCCCCGAAAACTTCCCCGCTGATATTGGCTTTGATAAGTGGGCCTTGCTTGTGAGGTTGTGGCTTCTGTAGGTTGACCTCGAAACCCTCCCCTAAATTGTGTTTTGCGAAATGTGCCTCTGCTTTGTGGGGAGTAGAGTGCACCCATGGCTTTTGCGGTATCAGTATCTTTTTTGAGTTTTTCAATAGCAGTGTCGACCTCCGGCCCAAACAACTGCTGTTCATTAAAGGGCATATTCAGCACGGCTTGTTGTATTCCCGGCTTGAATCCTGACGTACGCAACCATGCGTGTCTCCTTATCGTTATTGCAGTATTTACTGTCCTTGCAGCCGTATCTGCTGCGTCGATTGATGACCGTATCTGATTATTGGAGATACTTTGTCCTTCTTCTACCACTTGTTGTGCCCTTTTCTGGAACTCTTTGGGTAAGTGTTCTATGAAATGCTGCATTTCGTCCCAATGAGCTCTATCGTATCTTGCCAAAAGTGCTTGTGAATTGGCAATACGCCATTGGTTTGCTGCTTGTGCTGCAACTCTTTTACCCGCAGCATCGAATTTGCGACTCTCCTTGTCTGGAGGTGGTGCATCTCCCGAGGTATGAGAGTTTGCTCTCTTGCGAGCTGCCCCAACAACCACAGAATCTGGTGTTAATTGCTGCGTAATATAAACAGGGTCTGTTGGTGGTGGCTTGTACTTCTTCTCCACCCTTGGAGTTATGGCATAGGTAAGCTTTGGTATTGGCTATGAGTGGAGGAGAGTGTATTAAACAAAAAGTCATCCTCAATTGGTTCTGAATGCAAGGTGACGTTATGAAACGCAGCTGCCCTTGAGACCACCTGCGTGTAGGATGTACTGTCTTCAGGTGGCGACGGCCTCGCAGGGTAACAGTCTGGGCTGTTATCTGATACAGGAGCATCATAAAGGTCCCATGCATCAGGATCATCTTGACTCATTGCAGTATGAGTCGGGGATTGCATCAGTGGTGGAGTGGCTACCGGTGATGTGTGCATTGATGGTGGTGGAGATGGTGGTGGAGTTGTTTGTCTTGCCACCTTTGCCTTTGGCTGCTTGTCCTTTTCTTGAAAGGCAAGTTTTCTTTTTGTCTTAATTGGGGGAAGAGTGCTTATCTTCCCTGTGTCTTTTTGAATGTGGAGCCTTCTTTGAGTGTAGTCTGGCTTAACAGATTCAAGTTCCTCTCCGAACTTATGTCCTTGCATCTGGGAGGACAATCCCTGTTCCTCTGTGTAGGAACCTGTTTTCAGTTCCGAGGCTGGATGTTTCGGAATCGAAATCCTTTCGGTCGCCTTTTTGGGCTCCGAGGAAACCTTCTTTATTTTCGGCGTCGTGGTGTCTCGGTGCCGAACCATTTCGGTGCCACTGTCTCGGTGCCGAATCTGCTCGGAGCCGCTGTCTCGGGCCTGAGATTGTTGTGTGGTGGTATCTCGACCGGAGTCGGATGACTTCGCCACATGCATGCCCTGGAGACAGACACAAGTTACAGACCAGATGCTGATCTGTTTATGGATACTTGTTATGACATTTTGGGCAGAAGCGGAATGGGGTCCGTTCCATCAGCCTTGAAGAGACACGTGGCCGGGCCGACCAGGCCCCGACGGGGGGATCGAAAAAACCCCGAAGGGCCACCGGAGCTCTTCAAAAGTCGGTGTCGATCTGTTGTAACTAACCCGATACCGAACGCAAACAATACCGACGATTTTTCCGAGATTCTAACTAACTTTCCGACCCGAAACACGGAGCGAAAAGGAACACGTCCGAACCCGATGGCCGAAAAAAAACAATCTAAGATGGAGTCGACGCCCATGCGCAATGGAGCCGAAATGGGAGGAGTCCCTCGATCTCGGGACTCGAAAAGACTTCTTCGAAGAAAAACAACTTGTAACACTCCGAGCCCAACACCAGATGGCGGGATGTGAACAGCATGTGTATCTGCAGCTACACATGCCATCGAACATATATATATATATATATATATATATATATATATATATGAGATATAGATCCCATTCTCCCTAATGATCAAGATTTATACCCAACAAGACCATCTCCCTATGAACATACCACTGCTTATAATCAAGTTATAGCTACAGAAGCTGCGTATCATAAAGTACAGTTACATACAGATCCTATTGAGGATGACTTTCTATTTAACACACTAACATCTACTCATAAAGAGTATCAGTGTCTCCCTATGCTTCCAGTTATGCTTAGACATGCTGAAGACATTTTTAAAGAACCTGTGAAAGCAGGAACTATTACACCCAGGGTGGATAAAAAATATAAACCAGAACCCTCTGATCCATTTTTTATTAGGACACAATTACCACCTGATTCCATATTCCAAATTTGATGCAGCGGGTAAAGGAGTTGCTACTAAGGCTGCTAACCATTGGAGGATTGCAAACTCCCAAGCTCTCATAGCAAGGTATGACAGGGCTCATTGGGATCAGATGGAAGACTTGATACAATATCTTCCACTGAAACATCAAAAAAGGGGACAACAAATAGTAGCAGAAGGATAGCCTATTTCTAACAACGCAATTAGATGCACTACAGATGCAGCTAATCTAGCAGCAAAGGGAGTCAACATCAGCATAAGCATTAGAAGACATGCATGGTTAAGAGTTTTAGGGTTTAAGCCAGAGATACAGCAAGCAGTATTAAACATGTCCTTCGATAAAGAACATCTATTTGGACCAAAGGATTGTTACCACAATAGATAAACTTAAAAAAGACTCAGAAACAGCTAGAGCTATGGGTGCGTTATACACCACACCAACTGGGGGCACTTTTTGTAGGCCACAATTTAGAGGTGATCTCAAATCATCAACTACAGACCCATCTACCTCTCAATAAAGACAAGGGCCACATTTCTAGAACGGAGATTCATTCAGAGGCGCTTACAAAAGATCTAATTATAGAGGAAGAGGTAATTCGGCTGCTTACAGATGTTCCTCCACCTCTACAAAACAGTGACTTCTTGCAAATTCCCACAGTGCATACATCTCATGTAGGAGGAAGACTGGCAACATTTTACCCACAATGGCACATCACCAAAGATCAATGGATTTTATCAATTATCCAACATGGCTATTGTCTAGAGCTCATCTCTACTCCACCAAACAAACCCCCTCGTACACACAGACTCACTCAGGAGCATCTCAGTTTAATAAAACAGGAAGTATAATCTCTACTACTCAAAGGAGCCATAGAGATAGTACCTATATCCCAACAGGGGTCCGGAGTATATTCACTATGCTTCCTCATACCAAAGAAACATGGTACTCTCAGGCCAATTTTAGATCTCAGACCCCTCAATATATACATCCTCTCAGAAAACTTTCATATGGGCACTCTACAAGACATAATTCCCCTACTACAAAAACAGGATTACATGACAGCATTAGACCTCAGGGATGGTTATTTCCACATTCCCATACATCCAGCAAATCAAAAGTATCTAAGATTTGTTATAACAGGAAAGTACTACCAATTCAAGGTGCTACCATTTGGGGTAACAACAGCACCAGTGGGGGTGTTCACCAGATGCTTAGCAGTGGTTACAGCATTCCTCAGAAGACAACACATACATGTCTTCCCATATCTGGATGATTGTCTCATAAAGGCCAATAAAATTCAAATTTGTCAACAATACACTTAATATACCATATAGACATCCTACACAGTCTAGGATTCACAAGCAATTACCACAAACCTCACCGGCAGTCATCACAAATGCAACTGCATCTGGGAGCAATTCTGAACACTCAAGTCAGGATTAGCATACCCAAACCCAGTGGGAATTTAAGCATTTCACCATCTTATATCTCAGCTAGAATACAACCAGACTTATACAGTAAACTTAGTGATGAAACTAGTTGGAATGATGATTTCATGCATGGCAATAGTACCCAAAGCAAGACTGTACATGAGACCACTACAGCAGTGTCTTTCTCAAAAATGGTCTCAGGTCAAATTCAGTATCTAATGTTGTTGGACCACCAGACTCACCGCTCTCTGCAATGGTGGAATTACACCAACCTAACAAAGGGGTGGCCCTTTCAGGGCTCTGTACCTCAGACCACAATCACAACAGGTGCATCAATGATAGGTTGGGGAGCTCATCTCAACAACCTCACTATACAGGGGGAATGGAACTCAATTCAACAGACTTATCATTTAAACCACTTGAGATTACTAGCTGTATTCCTAGCACTCAAAACCTTTCAGACGCAAATCACACACAAGATAGTGTTAATAAAGACAGACAATATGACCACAATGTATTATCTGCAAAAACAGGGGGAACACACTCATCTCAATTGTCCCTTTTACCACAGACAATTTGGAAATGGGCAAATCACAATCAGATTCAATTATTGGCAGAGTATATTCCATGGATACACAATCAACTAGCGGACCTCTCAAGCAGGATGCACCAACAAATACACAAATGGGAGAGTCACCCACAGGTGATTCAACAATACTTCCAATGTGGGGAACCCTAGACTTAGACCTTTCCGCCACAAGAGAAAACGCAAAATGCCAAAACTTTGCATCCAGGTACCCAAACCCTCAATCCAAGGGCAATGCTCTATGGATCAATTGGTCAGGGATATTTGCTTATGCTTTTACACCTCTGATCAAAAAGATGAAACAGACCTCGCTCACAATTATAATTATATCTCCCACATGGGCATGTCAACATTGATACACAACACTCTTGGATCTGTCTATAGTACCACATCACAAACTACCAAACAGATCAGATCTGTTGATCCAAAGAGAGGTCAAATCAGACATCCAAATCCCAGCATACTCAACCTGGCTATTTTGCTCCTGAAGTCACAAGTTTGGCTACTTACAACTTCCATCTGAATGTATGGATATTCTAAAGGAAGCACGCAAACCCACAACTAGACAGTGTTATGCAGCTAAATTGAAGCGTTTTGTCTACTACTGTCAGCCTAAAAACATTAACCAACTTTAAGCTTCAATACAGGATATTGTTTGCTATTTGCTACACTTACAAAAAGCAAACCTCGCATACTCCTCTATTGGAATACATTTAACAGCAATAGCTGCTTACCTCCAAAACAGACAACATACTTCACTCTTTAGGACTCCCGTTATAAAGGCTTTTATGGAGGTTCTTAAAAGGGTTATTCCACCTAGAGCTCCACCAGTCCCTGTGTGGAATCTTAACACTGTGCTCACAAGACTTATGGGGCCACCATTTAAACCCATGCATTCTTGCCCTCTTCAGTTTTTATCATGGAAGGTTACTTTTTAGGTAGCAATCACTTCTTTAAGAAGAGTTAACGAAATTCAAGCGTTCACTTTAGAGGAGCCTTTCTTTCAAATTCACAAAAACAAAAAAGTTCTTAGGACAAACCCAAAATTCCTCCCAAGGGCAGTTTCACCTTTTCATATCAATCAGTCAGTGGAATAGCCAGTCTTCTTTCCACAGTCAAATTCAGTTGCTGAAAGAGCTCTTCCCACCCTTGATTTTAAAAGAGCTCTCATACTCTATATACAGAACAACATCACAAAACCAAATAAAATGATGGACGGAGTGTTGAAACTTTTCAAACACACACCCCCAGGCAGATCTGGGTTTAATCCATCTTTATTTTTCTCGTCACATCACACCAGGTTGGACCCAGCCATATGCAAATCAGTCTTGACCCTGTTCCCCACGGGAACAGTCCAGCCCGACCTGCCAGACCAGGTCCTCCGTGGACAGGAAACAAGCATCCTGGGACCGGTTTCAGGGTATTACCCTTCATCAGCCAGGCTAGCTTGAATCCAATGGTGCAGCGAGCAAGGGACCCACGTCTGGGCATACCCCTGCCACTTGGGGCACACAAAGCAACATCACAAAACAAAATAAAATGATGGATGGAGTGTTGAAACTTTTCAAACACTCACCCCCAGTAGACAGAACAAACGATTTCAGAAAATACAAGCAACTCTTTGTGGCATTTCAACAACCTCACAAAGTTAATCCCATTTCAAAAAATGGATTATCACGATGGATAGTCAAATGTATACAAACTTGCAATCTTAACGCTACAAGACACTGTAGGAAAATGCCACTGTTAGCATGGTCATTCCCTACCTTTTTGCCATTTGTTGATGCTAGTTATGACTGAAAGTGTGCTGGGACCCTACTAACCAGGCCTCAGCACCAGTGTTCTTTCCCTAAACTGTACCTTTGTCTCCACAACTGGCACAGCCCTGGCACACAGATAAGTCCCTTGTAAATGGTACACCTGGTACCAAGGGCCCTGTGGCCAGGGAAGGTCTCGAAGGGCTGCAGCATGGATTATATGTATTATGCCACCCTGGAGACCCCTCACTCAGCACATGCACACTGCCTCACAGCTTGTGTGTGCTGGTGGGGAGAAAAAGGCTAAGTCGGCATGGCACTCCCCTCAGGGTGCCATGCCCACAACCCACTGCATGTGGCATAGGTAAGTCACCCCTTTAGAAGGCCATACAGCCCTAAGGCAGGGTGCACTATACCACAGGTGAGGGCATAGCTGCATGAGCACAATGCCCCTACAGTGTCTAAGCCAATTCTTAGACATTGTAAGTGCAGGGTAGCCATAAAGAGTATATGGTCTGGGAGTTTGTCAAACACGAACTCCACAGTTCAATAATGGCTACACTGAATACTGGGAAGTCTGGTATCAAACTTCTCAGCACAATAAGTCCACACTGATGCCAGTGTGGGATTTATTGAGAAATGCACAGAGAGCATCTTAGAGATGCCCCCTGTATACCAGCCTAACTACTAGTGCTAGGCTGACCAGTTTCTGCCAGCCTGCCACATCCAGACGGGTTTTTGGCCACATGGGGTGAGTGCCTTTGTGCACTCTGTGGCCAGGAACAAAGCCTGTACTGGGTGGAGGTGCTTCACACCTCCCCCTGCAGGAAATGTAACACCTGGTGGTGAGCCTCAAAGGCTCAAGCCTGGTATAACAGCGCCCCAGGGCACTCCAGCTAGTGGAGATGCCCGCCACCCCGGACACAGCCCCCACTTTTGGCGGCAAGTCCGGAGGAGATAATGAGAAAAACAAGGAGGAGTCACCCACCAGCCAGGACAGTCCCTAAGGTGTCCTGAGGTGAGGTGACCCCTGCCTTAGGAAATCCTCCATCTTGCTTTGGAAGATTCTCCCCAATAGGATTAGGGATGTGCCCCCCTCTCCAGAGGGGCAGGCACAAGGCTGGTGTAGCCACTCACAGGGACAGTAGCCTTTGGCTACTGCCCTCCAGCCCTAAACACACCCCTAAATTGAAGGGAGTAGGGTTTTCACTTTTAAGCTTCACTTTAGCCACCCTGTCAGGGGACCACTTGCACTTGTGAACGAGGGTTGGGAGATATCTCTACACAAACCTAAGCAAGATGTTGTGGGCTATGTACTAGGTCAACGTTCTAGGATGGCAGAGTACAAGGAGAAAGCATCCAAAACTCTGAGGCCAGCTAACCGCTCCAGAAGCAGTGGTATGACCAAAAGGCTGCACTGGTGGAGCTTAAACCAGGGCAGAAGGTGTGGGTTCTGGAGCCTGTGACTTCCAGGGTACTTCAAAACAGATTGTGAGGCCCTTACCCTATCCAAGAAAAGAAAAGTGAAGTCACCTACTTGGTAGACCTAGGCACTGGCTGGATACCCAAAAGGGAGATCCATGTGAACCGCCTCAACCATTTCTGTGACGGCTGATGTAACCATGCTGATAGTTACTGATGAAGATCAGGAAGCAGAGAGTAAATCTCTCACTGACCTCCTCTCTCACAACCCTAAACATGGATCAGCTGATGGAGTTGCCTACTCAGACACCCTCACTTCCCAACAGCAGGCTGACTGCAGGCAAGTCTTGCAGCAGTATGCAGAGCTCTTCTCCTTAACCCCTGGACAGACACACTGGTGTACCCATGATGTGGATAGTGGGGCCACATCGCCTGTCAAATCCAAGATCGTCAGTCTGACCAAGTTAAGGAAAGCATCAAAGTTGAAGTCAACAAGATGCTGGATTTAGGGGTTATTGAACCCTTTGACAGCCCCATTGGCTAGCCCAGTGGTCTTAGTCCCCAAGCCTCATCCCCAGGTTGGAAAGAAAGTAATGAGTTTCTGTGTGGACTACAGAAGTCTCACCTCTGTCACTAAGACAGATGCTCACCCCATACCCGGGGCTGATGAGCTGATAAGACAAATTAGGTGCAGTAAAGTTCCTCAGTACCTTTGACTTGACTGCAGGGTACTGGCACATTCGCTTCGCACCAGGAGCAAAAGAAAAAAACAGCTTTCTCCACACCTGATGGGCATTATCAGTTCAATGTTATTCCTTTGGTTTAAAGAATGCCCCTGTCACCTTCCAAATGTTAGTGAATCAAGTCCTTGCTGGCTTGGAGTCCTTTAGATGATATTGCTGTCTTTAGCTCATCCTGGCAGGATCACCTGGTCCACCTGGAGAAGGTTTTGCAGGACCTACAATCTGCAGGCCTCACTATTAAATCATCCAGATGGGGCAGGGCACTGTTGTATACTTGGGCCACTTTGTAGGTGGGGGCCAAGTGCAGCCCTCATAGCCTAAAATCCAGACAATTCTAGACTGGGAAGCTCCTACCACCCAGGCTCAAGTCAGGGTATTCCATGGCTTGACTTGTTATTACAGGGGGTTTGTGAAGAGGTATGAATTCATTGTGACCCCTGCTCACAGAACTTACCTCTCAAAAGATGCCCTAGAAAGTTAATTGGACAGTTAGCTGTCAAGAGGCCTTTGGCACCTTGAAGCAGACAGTGTGCTCAGCAACCGTTCTCAAAGCTCCAGACTACTCTAAGCAGTTCATTGTGCAGAGAGATGCTTCTGAACAGAGATGCTTCGTTTGGGAGAGGGTTGTGTAGAAAGTGCCCCTTTTGGCATGGTTACCCCCACTTTTTGCCTGATATCTGATGCTAACTTGACGGCATGTGTGCTGGCATCCTGCTAACCAGGCCCCAGCACCAGTGTTCTTTCCCTAAATGGTACCATTGCTTCCACAATTGCCACACCTCTGGCACACAACTAAGTCCCTTGTAAAAGGTTCCAGTTGTACCAAGGGCCTTGTGGCCAGGGAGGGTCCCTATGGGCTACATCATGTATTATGCCACCCTGAGGGACCCCTCACCAAGCACATGCACACTGCCATTGCAGCTTGTGTGTGCTGACAGTAAGAACAAGGTAAAGTCAACATGGCATATCTCTCTGGGTGCCATGCCCACAAACCACTGCCTGTGGCATAGGTAAGTCACCCCTCTAGCAGACCTTAGAGCCCTAAGGCAGGGTGCACTATACCACAGGTGAGGGCACAGCTGACTGAGCAATATGCCCCTAAGTGTCTAAGTCCATTCTTAGACATTGTAAGAGCAGTGGGGCCATATTGAGTAATGGGCTAGGAGGTTGTCATTACGAACTCCGCAGCTCCATGATGGCTTCACTGAAGACTAGGAAGTTTGGCATCAAACTTCTCAGCTCAATAAAGCCACACCAATGCCAGTGTTGGATTTACTGAAAAATGCACACAGAGGGCATCTATTGGGTATTTTACTCAACCCTTTAGTGTAAGACTGACCGATCTTTGCCAGCCTGCCAATAACAGATACGTTTCTCACCCCATGGGGTGAGAGCCTTTGTGCTCTCTGGGGTCTGGAACAAAGCCTGCTCTGGATGGACGTGCTTCACACCTCTCCCCTGCAGGAACTGCAACACTTGGCAGTAAGCCTCAAAGGCTCCTGCCTCGAGTTTCACTGTCCCAGGGCACTCCAGCTAGTGTAGATGCCCAGACCAGGCCCAGCTTTTGGTGGTAGATCTGGCTGGAAAATTAGTAGTCACCAGGAGGAGTGTCCACTCCAGCTGGTACCAACTCACGGGTGCCCAAAGCTGAGGTCAACCCCCCCTGGCAGAATCCTTTATCGCGCTTTGGAGGATGCCAACCAATAGGAATAGGAATGTGTCCCCCCAAAGGGAGTGGGCACAGGAAGGGTGTAGCCACCCTCAGGGACAGTAGCCATTGACCTCTTCCCTCTGACCCCTGTAACGCCCTTACATCTAGTATTTAAGGGCACCCCTGAACCTTGCTCCTCAGATTCCTGGCGACCTCAAGAAGAAGAAGGACTGAAGAGCCGATCCCAGCAGTGAAGACTCCGGATGACATTTGACTTGGTCACAGCCCTACCGGCCTGTCTACAGCTTCAGAACTCCAGCTACAAAAAGGAGATTAATCCAGCAGGACCAGTGATCTTTGCACACTGTCAGAGGACTGCCTGCCCACAAGAGGACGAAGAACTCATGAGGACAGCGGCCCTGTCCACAAGAAACATCCAAGAAGGACTCCAGAACTGCCCCCCATCTCCGAGCCCTGCCCACTCTGCACCTGACGTCCACGACCCGAGTCCAGGTGGTCCACTGGTGCAGAGAAGGTCCCAAGGTGATTCTGATCTCAAGTTCACCCTGGGTTGACCCCTCCTGGCCAACACAACGATACCTGCAGCCTAATTCCAGAGGACCTCCCTGACCGCATCCAACTAAGATTTCCAAAGCCCCAACCGTGCCCCTGCATCCGCAGCCCCCAGGCCTTGGTGAATCCGACCGATGGTCCAGCAATGTCCAGCTGGCTCCTCTCTACTTGTCCAGCCTTTGGTTTTCCGCACCCGAATCCCTGGACCCAGCATACAGCATTTTTGTGATCCCCGGGGTTCCCCCTCTGAAAAGCATTGGGTGCCTGGCGCTGTGTTTGCACCCTGCATCCGGATGCCCGTGTGGGCTCAGGGTGTGTGCCTGGTGCTGACCTGTTGCCCCACTGTGCTTATCTAAACCCCCCCAGGTCTGTGTCCTGAAGTTATGGGTACTGACATGCAACCTGTTTCTTTCCAAGTGCCCCAAGGCTCCATAGGATTCCATTAAAAACTAGACCCTAAATTTGACCTCTGCATCCGGCCGGCCCTGTGTTGCCGGTGGTGTGCTTTTGGGGTCAACTTGTACCTTGACACGTGGACATCTTAACTCCCGAAAACTGAGAACGTAAGTCAAGTACTTTCCTATAAACTGTGTTAACACTTTTCCTCCCCTAGGACTGCATTGTTTCCTATTAGAAATGGCACTTTCTACTTTTGAAATTGAAAATTGTTATTTACTTGAAAACTGTTTTATCTGCAAAACTTAAACAAAGCCCATTTGATATATAAGCTTGATACAAAATTACAACTGTACTTACCTGCAACAAAGATCCTTTTGGTTGAAGAAATAAGGCAACAAAGTATATTTTGCATTAAAACACTGGCCTGGATTTAGTCATTGTGCGTGTGCCTCATTTCTTGACTGTGTGTGTACAACAAATGCTTTGCATTACCCTCTGATAAGCCTAACTGCTCGACCACACTACCACAAAATAGAGCATTACTATTATCTATTTAAGCCTCTCTAAAGCCTCTGGGGATCCACTGGACTCCGTGCAAACTATACCTCACTTTGGTATAGTATATACATGTAGGAAAGTACCATCTTGCCTGGCATGTTACCCCCATTTTTCACTGTATATATGTTGTTTTAGTTGTATGTGTCACTGGGACCCTGGTAACCCAGGGCCCCAGTGCTCATAAGTGTGCCTGAATGTGTTACCTGTGTAGTGACTAACTGTCTCACTGAGGCTCTGCTAATCAGAACCTCAGTGGTTATGCTCTCTCATTTCTTTCAAAATTGTCACTAACAGGCTAGTGACCATTTTTACCAATTTACATTGGCTTACTGGAACACCCTTATAATTCCCTAGTATATGGTATTGAGGTACCCAGGGTATTGGGGTTCCAGGAGATCCCTATGGGCTGCAGCATTTCTTTTGCCACCCATAGGGAGCTCTGACAATTCTTACACAGGCCTGCCACTGCAGCCTGAGTGAAATAACGTCCACGTTATTTCACAGCCATTTGACACTGCACTTAAGTAACTTATAAGTCACCTATATGTCTAACCTTTACCTGGTAAAGGTTAGGTGCAAAGTTACTTAGTGTGAGGGCACCCTGGCACTAGCCAAGGTGCCCCCACATTGTTCAGAGCCAATTCCCTGAACTTTGTGAGTACGGGGACACCATTACACACGTGCACTACATATAGGTCACTACCTATATGTAGCTTCACAATGGTAACTCCGAATATGGCCATGTAACATGTCTATGATCATGGAATTGCCCCCTCTATACCATCCTGGCATAGTTGGCACAATCCCATGATCCCAGTGGTCTGTAGCACAGACCCTGGTACTGCCAAACTGCCCTTCCTGGGGTTTCACTGCAGCTGCTGCTGCTGCCAACCCCTCAGACAGGCATCTGCCCTCCTGGGGTCCAGCCAGGCCTGGCCCAGGATGGCAGAACAAAGGACTTCCTCTGAGAGAGGGTGTTACACCCTCTCCCTTTGGAAAATGGTGTGAAGGCAGGGGAGGAGTAGCCTCCCCCAGCCTCTGGAAATGCTTTCTTGGGCACAGATGTGCCCAATTCTGCATAAGCCAGTCTACACCGGTTCAGGGGACCCCTTAGCCCTGCTCTGGCGCGAAACTGGACAAAGGAAAGGGGAGTGACCACTCCCCTGACCTGCACCTCCCCTGGGAGGTGTCCAGAGCTCCTCCAGTGTGCTCCAGACCTCTGCCATCTTGGAAACAGAGGTGCTGCTGGCACACTGGACTGCTCTGAGTGGCCAGTGCCACCAGGTGACGTCAGAGACTCCTGCTGATAGGCTCCTTCAGGTGTTAGTAGCCTATCCTCTCTCCTAAGTAGCCAAACCCTCTTTTCTGGCTATTTAGGGTCTCTGTCTCTGGGGAAACTTTAGATAACGAATGCAAGAGCTCATCCGAGTTCCTCTGCATCTCTCTCTTCACCTTCTGCCAAGGAATCGACTGCTGACCGCGCTGGAAGCCTGCAAACCTGCAACATAGTAGCAAAGACGACTACTGCAACTCTGTAACGCTGATCCTGCCGCCTTCTCTACTGTTTTCCTGCTTGTGCATGCTGTGGGGGGTAGTCTGCCTCCTCTCTGCACCAGAAGCTCCGAAGAAATCTCCCGTGGGTCGACGGAATCTTCCCCCTGCAACCGCAGGCACCAAAAAGCTGCATTACCGGTCCCTTGGGTCTCCTCTCAGCACGACGAGCGAGGTCCCTCGAATCCAGCGACTCTGTCCAAGTGACCCCCACAGTCCAGTGACTCTTCAGTCCAAGTTTGGTGGAGGTAAGTCCTTGCCTCACCTCGCTGGGCTGCATTGCTGGGAACCGTGACTTTTGCAGCTACTCCGGCCCCTGTGCACTTCCGGCGGAAATCCTTTGTGCACAGCCAAGCCTGGGTCCACGGCACTCTAACCTGCATTGCACGACTTTCTAAGTTGGTCTCCGGCGACGTGGGACTCCTTTGTGCGACTTCGGGTGAGCACCGTTTCACGCATCCTCGTAGTGCCTGTTTCTGGCACTTCTCCGGGTGCTACCTGCTGCTGAGAGGGCTCCTTGTCTTGCTCGACGTCCCCTCTCTCTCCTGGTCCAATTTGCGACCTCCTGGTCCCTCCAGGGCCACAGCAGCGTCCAAAAACGCTAACCGCACGATTTGCAGCTAGCAAGGCTTGTTGCCGTTCTGTCGGCGGGAAAACACTTCTGCACGACTCTCCACGGCGAGAGGGATCCGTCCACCAAAGGGGAAGTCTCTAGCCCTTTTCGTTCCTGCAGAAACCTCAGCTTCTTCTGTCCAGTAGAAGCTTCTTTGCACCCGCAGCTGGCATTTCCTGGGCATTTGCCCATCTCCGACTTGCTTGTGACTTTTGGACTTTGTCCCCTTGTTCCACAGGTACCCTAGATTGGAAATCCACAGTTGTTGCATTGTTGGTTTGTGTCTTTCCTGCATTATTCCTCTAACACGACTTCTTTGTCCTTAGGGGAACTTTAGTGCACTTTGCACTCACTTTTCAGGGTCTTGGGGAGGGTTATTTTTCTAACTCTCACTATTTTCTAATAGTCCCAGCGACCCTCTACAAGGTCACATAGGTTTGGGGTCCATTCGTGGTTCGCATTCCACTTTTAGAGTATATGGTTTGTGTTGCCCCTATCCCTATGTTTCCCCATTGTATCCTATTGTAACTATACATTGTTTGCACTGTTTTCTAAGACTATACTGCATATTTTTGCTATTGTGTATATATATCTTGTGTATATTTCCTATCCTCTCACGGAGGGTACACTCTAAGATACTTTGGCATATTGTCATAAAAATAAAGTACCTTTATTTTTAGTATAACTGTGTATTGTGTTTTCTTATGATATTGTGCATATGACACTAAGTGGTACTGTAGTAGCTTCACACGTCTCCTAGTTCAGCCTAAGCTGCTCTGCTAAGCTACTATTATCTATCAGCCTAAGCTGCTAGACACCCTATACACTAATAAGGGATAACTGGGCCTGGTGCAAGGTGCAAGTACCCCTTGGTACTCACTACAAGCCAGTCCAGCCTCCTACAATACAGAGCCAGCTTCCTACAGTGTGATCTTGTCTTTCCAAGAACTGTGAGGGTGTTGCGTCATTCAGACTATGACATAGATATGGCACCTGATGCAACATCAGTCTGGGACAAGTGCCTAGTTATCACACTGTCAAGGTCAAATAAGAGCAAACACAAACATATACTCAAAACAGTGTAGTCTAAATTGACTTCCATTTACCTTTTCCGAACATTAGAATATGTCTGGGAAATACACCTTGACATGAATAATCTGTCAGCTTATGTCAGAAATGCCAGTCCTTGATACAAGATAGTACAAATGGGCTGCCTCTTGACCTCATGAGAGATACTTTGCCCAGATTATTGCACAAGACACTACCAGAGACGGTCTTGACTACAGCCTGCACACCAAGAAGATGCTCCATCGCACCTGTGAGATGACAAGCGGAGACCAGGAGAAAGGACGTTTCTGCATCATGTGTTTTCTTTTTGCAGGAAACACTGCCTTGAAATGAAATGAGAAAGAATTTCTAAAGCACACTTAACCCAAGGGTGTCAAAGCGCTAAACCAATCAAGGAAGATGCACAAGCCGCATGAGAGACGATCTCCTATACACAGAAAACTAAAAAAAAAAAAAACAGATTTTTAAGATGTTTAAGGAAGGCAGCCAGAGTCCTGATTTCAGGAATGCAAGCCAGTAGGATATTCCATAATTTCATCCCCATGTATCTTCTGAACTTCAGAACCACCACCTTCCTGCTCGATACCGATCGAAGCGGCCTGCTTGGCACATACCACTGAAAAGAAGATCAGTTAAGCTGAGGTCCTTTTTGGTGTAGTGCTAGGAAAACTGAACAAAGTGCTTTAAAGATCATTTGCTTCCTAATTGGGAGATAGTGAAGTGCCTGAAGGCATTCTCTGACAGAACAATGTTTTGGGGTATTTAAAATAAGATATGCTGTAGCGTTTTGAATGACCTGAAGCTTATTCAATGAAAATTGATTGATGTTCAAATAGAGTACATTGCAGTAATCAGACCACTGCCCATTGATTTACGAAGATCCTGGTATAAAAGGTAAACTTTTCTTCAGATTTCTAATAATGTAGAAGCAGATACTAGTAATGTGATTAACCTGCATATTAAAATTAAAGAGTTATCAAAAAGGACCCCAAGGTTTTTGGCTAACGCCACACAATTCTGGTCACCATAGTTCAGACCAGATGGACTACTGGGCCCCAAAGACCAAAACCTTGGTTTTATCTGCATTCAACTTTTAAAAAGTTGCCTTTCATCCAGATACTGATACCAGCCAGTGTTTGAATTTACAACAGAACCTGGATCCCCAAGGACCGCCCCAACGCCACTAGGGAGGAGACAAAGATTAAAAAGATCAGGGTTAAGTGGGGAGCACTGCGGCACCCCAAAGGTAAATCAAAAGCCTTATCCCTAAACTGTCCGCAACAGACAAAGCATTTTGGAATCCACACCAAGGTGCTGCAACCGGTGGACCATGCGCGTGCGTGAAACTGTATGGAAGGCTTCCGATAGGCCCTGCATAACAAGGATGGCGGCTCCACCTGGTCCAACATGCGTCTAATGCAGTCTGCTGCTGTTACAAGCACAGTCTCAGTGCTATGCCCACTCCTGACCCATTCTGAGAAGGGTTAAGGAGGTCATAGGAATCAACTGATTTCATCAATTACTGGTTGATGTTTTTCTACCATAAGTTTTTCAGGGGGCGGCAACACAGGTATAGGACGATCATTTTGCAAGTACTCTAAATCTGCATTGGGTTTCTTTGGTAAGTGAATGATAATGGCTTCCTTTCAGAGCCTAGGAAAGATTCCCATTTCCACAACCTGATTCAAAATGTTCACCAAATATTGTGACTAAATCAGAAGGGAGTTGCTGAATTTTTTCAGGGGGGCAGGTGGCAGGCATCTACAGGGGAACCACTTGTAATACCCAACAAAAGTTCCTTGACTTGAGGAGCTGAAATCGGTGCCATGGCAGATTTCATAGGAGGATGTGTCAACAAAGAGAAGTGAAGGATCTTAATAGGACTCTCAAGGGTAGTGAACTGATCAAACTAAAAATATATATTTAAAATGTTATCTCTAAAGAAGTTACCTCATTCGTCACAGAGAACTTGCAAAGTATTCATAAGTTGGTGAGAGGACGTGTTGGAAAGACACTTAATAACTTTGAATAGCTCCTTAAAGCAATTTTGGCTGTGATTTATTCATATAAAAAGTAGATCTGGCCTTGCAAATGGAGCACTTATATGTTAAAAGTAAAGATTTGTGCTTGCTTTTCTCGAGTGGATTCAAATTAATGCTCTATTTGTGCTCTTATCTATGGCATAGGTGCCTAAGTTCTCTGAGTTTATCCGAGAACCAGGAAGCAAAATCTTTGATCCTAGTGATATTCTTGACTTTCGGAGGGGCCACAATACTTTAAGCTGCCTTCATCTGGCTTCCAAAATCTTTCACTGGCCAGCCAAAAGAAAGGTCTATATGCGATGGTGTGATGTTAAGGGCACTCAGCATATCTTCCAGCATGATCATCCTCCAATTTCTACAAGTCGCATGTTCTGTGCTTGTCAGAGGTTAAGGAAAAGAGACCCCAAAAGTCACTGCCCAATGATCGGACCAACAGAGGGGGGTTATTTCTCTAATACAAATCCCATCAAAGTTGGCAAAACTCCAGTCCAATGTATGCCTAGCAATTTGGGTAGAATATTGAACTACCTAGGCATAATCTAGGTTTACTATAAGAGCAAAAAAAGAAAGTAGAGTCTTGACAGGAGGAACCCTCTAAATAAAAGTCCCAAGTATAGTAAAATTGAGTTGAATTAAAAACAGCTCCAAGACATGGTTCCAGGAGGCTAAAAAATTAGCATGAGAGCAAGGGGGGGGGAGGGGGCTGGCCAGTAGTCCAGAAAAAGTAACCTCAGCATTGACTTTCAATCTAAAGGATTCCACTTCACCTACATCATGGAAAAAGGGTAGCTACTTGAATCAAGTATGCAAATAAGTGAGTCCCTAAAAATTATCGTTTAACGGCCGTCCATCCTAGAGGTGAGGCCCAGTCTAGCAATCAAGTACTCTATATGGACTGCTGAAACAAGATCTGGTCCATGTCCTCTGTTGCCCATGCCTCTGTGATGAAGAGATAATCTAATGCCATGGATTGAACTAGATCCATGACTTCATAGTTATGTTTAATAAGAGAGCCTGCGTTGACTAAGGCCTATTCAATCTTCATATTACTATCCGGTTCGTTTGACATTACCTCTGTGCTAACCTTCTCAGGAAGAACGGAAAGATTTGTACCGCCTATTAGATAAACGTGAAGAGCACAGTTAAGTCAAGAAATCTCTGATATTTAGTATAAATTAATAGGATGACACCATGTATTCTTACCTTCAGAGCATAGCTCCAATAACTGAGCTCTAGAGTATGGCAAAGATAGCGGAGCCTTTAAATCTGCCCCCGAACCGGCATCATCCCTGGTGCCTGGCGCACTTCAGGTGTGGACAGATGGCGACAGGTTTGCCTTTGGCATGCCCACTAATTATACAGCCCAGCCTTTAAAGGAGGCATGGCTAGCTGGGAAGAGATGCTATCGTAAGAGGGGGCTGCTGGGTGTTGGGGGTTAGGCTAGCTGGGAAGAGATGCACTCTTAAGGCAGAGGGGGAATAAAAAGAAACCAGGAGTCCAGCAACTCACGCCTAATAGTGGAGGCTCCCCTTTACAGTAGGCATACTGGGAGATGAAAATAAAATTAAAATAACAGTGAGAAAATAATTAAAACATCTAAAATGTACTAAACAGGTATAGCTAATATGGCACTTCTGGAAAGAGCCACGCAACTCCAAAAAGCGGTGCATGCTCTGTACAAGGGAAACGGAGATGAAGCAATGCGCCACCTTAGCGTTAAGTCAAGAGAATAGTGAGGGGGAGTTTCAACCCAACAGGGTTGCTTCCAGAGATTTAGGTACAGTGTCCCAGATGGCTGAGTGGATGCACAGGCAAGCAGGATATATAGTCGAGCCTCTAAAGGCGTGGCTAGCTGGGAAGCAATGTGCTTGTAAGGCATGGAGGGGAGTGCGCTGGAGTTGAGCAAATCCTGCCAACTAGTGGAGGCTTCCCTTCACAGTAGGTATATTGGGAAATGGAAAGTAAACGAAAATAACAGTGAGAAAATCAACAAATAAAAATAATGAAAACATCTGAAGTGTACTCAACAAGTAAAGTTAATATGGTGCTTCTAATGTGGAGATTGCAACTCTGAAAAACGCTGCATGAAAACTAAAATGAAGCAATGCATCACCTTAGCATGAAGTCAGCAGGAGAGCAGTGAAGGGGACCGTAGAGAGCAACCCAAATGGGCTACTTCCAGCAGTTTAGGCCTCAAGCCTCTTTGGTAACCACAGCTTTGGCTGTCAAAAAGGTATGCAGTGCGTTGCTTCTCCCTAAGAAAGTCTAGGTTGCAAGTTCTACTTTCCATGCTCTCTTAATGTAGAGAACAGATGTAGGTTCTAGGGTGTTAGGTTTTAAATGGTATTTTAACCATGTAGAAATGTTCATTTATTTTTGTTTTTCACAACGTACCCTTTTTGCTATTTTTATAATATTCTTTGTGGTCATTTTAAATGTGCTGAGAAAAAGGTTCACCCTGGCACAATAAATGCTTTTAGTTAAAACTGTCCGTTCTCTTAGCGTCATTTGTGTGAGTGATAATAGGGAACAGGTTTGTTTCTGTTACCACAGTGCCCCACGTACCGGTTTAGGGATTGTAAGTAACCCAAAATCAATTATTCCACTTCAACAATGTACTGGATGATGTTCTGCGGGGATACAATAGCCTGTCTTTCACAGTCAGCACTGGTGCACTGAACGTAGTTCACCTGTCTCACCAATAGGTGGGACGCCACAGTTGCAGTTTATGCAACAAGTGGCACCCAACACGGGGACTGTATCGTATGGTTACGCCCTGAGTAGTTCTTTCAATATTCTCATGCAAGTGAACCATTATTACATCACTACGGAGACATCCCTAGTAAGGACAATGTTACTTACCCAGTAAGCATCTGCTTGTGGCATGCAGTGCTGTAGATTCACAGGTGCTGCATACTCATGCCCTCTAGTGTTGGGTCCTGAGTGTTGCAAGTTGTTTTTCTTCAAAGAAGCATTTGTGAGTCACAGGATCGAGTGACTACTCCTTCTCGGTGATATTGCTTATAGGCATCAACTCCTTTGTTAGACTGTTTTCCCGCAGGCAGATGAGAAAACGAGTGTAGAGGAAGTATAGAGAAAGAGATGTTCATGCAAATGTAACTACATATGTACAAGTATATACAAACAGAAAGTAACTGGAATGGTCACAGGCATCCAGAGAGGAGGGAGGGTGCATGTGAATCTACAGCACTACATGCCACAAACAGATGCTTACTGAGTAAGGAACATTTTCTGTTCAATGGCATGTGTACGCATGCTGTGTATAGACTGTAAAGCAGTCCCTCCAAAAAGCGGTGGCTACCCTGTGGGAGTTGCAATTGACTGGAAAAGTGTTCAAAACACAGCCTGACCTACACTGGCATTTTCACGTGCTAGTACATCGACAGAGTAATGCTTTGTAAATGTATGTAGTGTACACCATGTAGCTGCCTTACAAATGTCAGCTATAGGTATGTTTTCAAGGAAATCCATAGTGGCTCCTTTTTTCCTAGTAGAATGTGCTCTAGGAGTAATAGGTGACTGTCTCTTTGCTTTAGCACAGAAAGTCTGAATACACTTCACTATTCATCTAGCTATCCTGTTTTTAGATATTGGACAGCCTTTTCAAAAAAGCTACAAAGAGCTGCTTAGTTTTCCTAAATTCTTTGGTTCTGTCAATGTAAAACAAAAGTGCTTGTTTAATATCTAGAGTGTGGAGAGCTCTTTCTGCAACTGAGTCAGGCTCCGGAAAGAAGACTGGTTGATACAGAAGTTGCGAAACCACTTTAGGAAGGAACTTCGTGTTTGTGCGAAGGACCACCTTGTCTCTAAGAATTTGGAAGAAAGTTTTTTAGGGCCTGGATCTCACTAACACATCTGAATGACGAGATAGTGACCAAAAACTTCACTTTCCAAGAAAGCTACTGAAGAGGACATGAATGAAGAGGGCTCATGAGCCTGGTAAGCACAATATTGAGGTTCCAGTGTGGTGCAGGAGGGACTCTGGGTGGAATAACCCTTTTAAGGCCTTGCGTGAAAGCTTTGATGACTGGGATTCTGAACAAGGAAGTATGTTGTCTGCTTTGTAGATATGCAGCTATAGCTGCAAGATGTAAGTGAATGAAAGTGTAAGCTAAATTTGCTTTCAGTAAATGCAGCAAATAAATAATGTCTTGGGCAATAGCTGTAATGGGATTAAAATGTTTGGGTTGGCAGCAGCATACAAAACGTTTCCATTTTGCAGCATAACATGCTCATGTTGTGGGTCTTCGAACTTCCCTGAGAATGTCTATAAATTCTGCAGGCAATCCTAAGTAACCAAACTCTACGACTTCAGGAGCCATATCGCAAGGTTGAGTGGCCTGGGGTCTGGATGTCTGATCTGAGATTTTGAGTGAGAAGGACCGGCCTATTGGGGAGCTTCTCGTGGGGAACTACTGAGTGGTCCAGAAGTGTAGTGAACCATGGCTGAAGTGCCCAAGTGGAAGCTACAAGGATCATGGTGAGAGGTGTCTGCCTGAACCTCTGAACCAGATATGGAATGAGAGGGAGAGGTGGAAAAGCTTAAGCAAATATCCCCAACCAGTTCATCCATAGAGCGTTGCGTTTGGATAGAGGCTGTGGGTACCTGGGGGCGAAGCTTGGGCATTTTGCGTTTTCTACTGTGGTGAAAAGGTCTATCTGGAGAGCTCCCCACTTTACGAAGTAGTTTTAAAGGATTTGCGGGGGGAGTTCCCATTCGTGGACGTTTTGCTGCATCCTGTTGAGCAGGTCTGTAAAGTCATTGTCCGTTCCTGGAAGATACTTTGCCACTAGGTGAATGTGATGGTGGAAAGCCCACTTCCATACTGTCTGAGAAAGTTGTGACAATTGGGACAACCCTGTCCCCCTTGTTTCTGTAGGTAATAAATGGCTGTCATGTTGTCTGTGCGGACTAAGACAACCATGTGAGAGAGGTAATGAAGAAATTCTTTCAGGGCTAGAAAAACTGACTGAAGCTCGAGGTGACTGACATGTAATGATTGGCGCCTGAGATCCAAAAAGCCCTGTACTGTGAGCTGTTGAAGGTGAGCACCCCAACCCGTCAGTGATGCATCATGGTCAGAATGACCTGAGGCACAAAGTACAGTAGAGACCGCCATTTCAACAGGTTGGGGTCTTCCACCACTGCAGAGAGCGGCACGTATGTCAGTCTAACAACACTGGATCTTCCAGGTGACCTTGTGACTGAGACCACTGACGACACAGATACTGCTGTAGGGGACGCATGTGTAGTCGGGTATGGAGATTGATGGCAATGCAGGAGGACATCATCCCTAGCAGGCGCAAGATAGTTCTGACTGTATATGCACGATTCTCGTAAAGCTTGTAAATAGGGCTGTCTCTGAAGAGGCTGGAGATGGGAATTGACAATGCTGACTGTGAATCCCATCGTGTGAAGAAGGTCTACTGTCACCCGAGTGTGACATTGGCACTGTGGTAGTGTGCTGGATTTGATGAGGCAATCGTCTAGGTAAGGGAACATGTGTATGTTTTATCTTCTGAGGTGTGCAGCGACTACTGCTAAGCACTTTGTGAAAACTCTGGGAGCAGTTGGGACTTCGAAAGGCAGGACTTTGAACTGGTAATGTTTGCCTGCAACCACAAATCTTAGGTATTTTCGGTGTGCAGGATGGATGGGAATATGGAAGCAAGCGTCTTTTAGATCTAGGGCCGTCATAAAGTGGCCTTGTAGAAGTGGAATAACGTCTTGAAGAATAATCATATTAAAGTGCTCCTGAGAGATTGCAGTGGTTTATAGGCCTGAGGTTCAGAATAGGCGTGAGTGAGTTGTCTTTTTTGGGAATGAGGAAGTAATGGGAGTATACTCCTGAACACTGGTGTTGTAAGGGGACAGGCTTGTTGGCCCCTTTGAGAAGAAAGGATTGAATCTCTTGCATGATAAGGGTGAGGTGCTTGTGAGATAGTCTGTGAGAGCGAGGGGGAATGTTTGGAGGAGTGGTAATGGGCTCCAGACAATAACCATGTGGGATAATGGAAAGGACCTATTGGTCCGTGGCGATGTTGACCCATTCAGGATAAAACATTTAGAGTCATTCCCTGACAGGTGTAGAATGGGTTGGGGGAAGACAGATAACCACTGCTTTGCAGTGGAGGTACAGCCTTGAGAGGCGGTGCTCTTACCTCTGCGCTTGTTGTTATTGCCCTGTCTGAGCCCCTAAAGAAACCCCTAGAATAGGAGGGGTAAGGCTGTCTGGGTTGGGAGGTAGACACCTCCAAGGATGTGGATCTGTAACCTGCTCTGAAGGTACGGTGAGGAAAAGTGCCCCTTTGTGTGGGGGACTCTACAGCACCCATGGGTTTTGCTGTGTCCATGTCTTTTTTCAGCTACTCAAGGGTAGAATCCACTTGAATCCCAAAAAGATGCTCCTTATCAAAGGGCATGTTAAGCACCGCTTGCTGGACCTCTGGTTTGAACCCAGAGCATCGAAGTAATGCATGCTACCGTATCAAGACACTGGTGTTAATGCTGCGTGCAGCTGTATCTCTGGCATCTAGGGCACGACATATGGAGTTATTAGTAATGCTTTGCCCCCAGCAACAATTTGCTGCCCTCTTTTGCGGTGCTCTTCAGTGAAAAACTGGAGGAGCTCCTCCATTTCATCTTAGTGAGCCCGGTCATACCTGGCTAGTAAGGTCTGTGAATTGGCAATAAGCCAATGGTTAGCTGCCTGTGCAGCCGATCTTTTGCCTGCAGCATCTGAATTTTCACTCTCTTTCTCATGAGGAGGAGAGTCCCCTGTGGCCTGACTATTGGCAGCTACTATAGAGTCTGGAGGGACCCAAGAGCTAATGTATACCGGATCTGAAGGAGCAGGCTTATACTTGTTATCGACTCTAAGGGTGATAACCTTAGAACGGATGGGCTCTTTAAAAATGTCATCATCGTGACGAAGCATGCCAGGAGGCATACAAAGAAACTGGATATCCCTGTTCAAAGGGGTCCCTGTGCAGCTCTACATTGTGGAAGGAGGCTGCCCTTGTCACTAAATGCTAGTAGGATGTACCATCCTCTGGTGGAGAGAGGTGTACGGGTTACAAATCTTGGTCATTGCTCAATATGGGATAGGGTCAAATATGTCCCATGGATCTGGGTCCTGCTGGGTCCCATTACAATCTTCTCCCACATATACAGGAGATCCCTGAGGTGTAAAATCTCTTGCAGTAGGTGAGGCAGATAAATGAGGAGGGGAGGGAGGTGGAGGAGAAACAGGGAGTGGAAAAGGTAGAGAAGAAGGAGGAGGAGGAGGTGGAGAAGGCTTGTGAGGTGTGCTGGTAGCCTTGTCCTTGATAGTCTTCTATGGAGGTGGAAAAGTGTCCAAAGCCTCTTGGAAGGGCAGTTTCCTCTTCAAAAGTACAGGGAAGAAGCAATAATGCACCCTGTACCCTCCTGGATATGGAGAATGTGCTGACAAGCGTCCCTCGTCTCCAAAATGGGTTCCACAGGGGAAAGCGTAGCTGAAGACTGGCTAGAGTCTTTCTGCTCTGATGTTCTCGGTTCTGTGGTTTATGGCTCTAAAGATTTTGGTCGGTGCGATTTGCTTGGCACCAAAGCGGTGGTAGTAGCTGGTCGGCTCAGAGCCGAAGTTCAGATTGAGATGGCAATGATATCTCGGTCTGGCGACCTCTGCAAGGGTTTTTTTTTTTAATAGTCTTAGGGCAAGAGGGGCCACAGTACTCACGGGTTGCACGGATGTTACCTTGTGGCTTTCGATATCTGACTGCATGTCGGAGTCCTGGATCGAAAAGGCCTCCTCTTGTTTCGACTCCTGGGCGTGTTCCTCCACAAAGATGTCCAGAGTGTAGTCCGGAGTCTTGTGCGCTATCTCCAGCAGATGAGCTCTTCAGTCCCAAAGGTTCTTCTTTGATCGGAAGGATTTGAAGGCTTCGCACGTAGCTTCCTGGTGATCGGGGGAGAGGCAATGGTCACACACCAGATGTTGGTCGGTGTGGGAAAATTCCACATGGTACCAAGGACAGAAACGAAACGGCGTTAGTTCCAATACTCAGCATAATGCTTGATGCCACGTGGTGAGGTAAGCCTGAAACTGGCGAGAACGCCCCAGGGGGCGGCCAGTCAGTACCCAGACCAACAAGTGGAGACAAATGCAAAGGGGTCGATGCCCATGCGTAGGATCACTGAGAAGGAGAGTTACTCAATCCCGTGACTCGAAAATGCTTCTTTGAAGAAAAACAACTTGCAACATTCTTGACCGAACACTAGATTGCAGGAGTACACAGAGCATCAATATCTACAGCCACACAGGCCATCAAACTTATGGTTACTTCTTATTTGGTAACCATAATAGTTGCACATGAAGAGTATGCCTCTGTGATGTTCTACTCATGGGGGGAGTTTGAACTTCTTGATGCTGCTTCAGGGTAGTTTCAAGCTTACACAGCAGTGCACTGACTGCACACTATACGGCCTACCAAGATATGGAAATGCTTTCGACTTACCAGGAACACCAGAACTGGTGCACTGGTCAAGTGCCACATACACACAGAAATGTTAATTTGGGGTCCCTGAGCAACGAATGGGCTACGTTGCCAGTCTTGGTTGGGTACACACCAGTTCCACACCTTGACACATTAAAACTTGCTGGTGTGTTAGGAATTTTAAATTACACAGTTGTCTTATACAGGAGACATGTACAATCTGTACAACGTACTCTGAGCGGCAGACATGCTCTAGCAGTAGGACCAGCAGTTCAAGCACAACCACAAACCATTAGTGGACAGGCTATTAACGCTATCATGGGAAAAGCACCCACAAAGTGTGATAAAAAAAAACTTTCTGGTTGCTCTTAGACCAACTAGTTTGAGGCAGTGTATCCATATACAACATCCCAAGAAAAACACAGAATACTTACCATGTGTCTTGCTCTCAGGTGGTGCCAATAGTAGAAGAGTGCAAAAACTTGGGAAGCATATTTGCATGCATTTACACCAGCACGCATGGCATGTCTTACTTGGCGATTCTCCCTGAAATACTTAGGCAGGACCAGAAAGAGCACGCAGCTGCACCGGCTCTGGACTTGGGAATCAAGTTAAAGGAGGACTTCAGTTTCCTCTATTATCCTAAGCAATATTAATGGAGAAGCTTCGGTTCTGGCTATAGATCAAAGACTGAAAGCGGTTCTGGTTCAAGTTCAAGTTCGGGAACTAACGAAAATAATAACAGAAGTTTCTATCTCTGTGTACCACAATAGCTTGGGTATGCGAGCCATGAAGCCTCATTTAAAACTTAAAAGCGACAGTGAAGATTCAGTTAAAGAGAAATCTGCAACAGAAGGGATGAAGAAACAGAGAGAGAAAGAGAAAAGACAGATCGGATTCACCTGTTCTCTGGAATCTAGTAGGGATGTTTACAACTTAAGAGACAGCAAAAACATGATAAAACCTCAACAGTATCAGTATTCTGACAGCTGCAATCCATGTTGTGTTCTCAACACAATGGCAAACAGGCAGAGAGAGGGAGCCGATCTGAGTTTTGAAGAAAGGAGAAGCAGGAAAAGTGATCAGGACGAGAGACTGACATCGGCATAGAGAGGGAAAAGATAGGATTTGATTCTAAAATTGTATTGAAGAAGAAAATAGTAGGACTTTCTAAAAAAAAAAAAATACTTGTCCTCCTGAGAAACAGGACTTGAGGGAGAGCACTTCTAGTTAGCACAGCTGAAGTCATGATAGTGCGTCAGATGCCTCAGAGGTGAATCCAACTGATGAGTTTATACAAGTTGAGACTCCAGATAAACATTTAAATCCACCTGATAGGGCTTATAATTTAAACATACAAATTGAAGGGGATATATCATGGACCATTAAAGCAGTCTTTACATTAGTTTGATGATTATGACATCCTAGCTGAAGAGGACTGGCCTCCAGCCTTTATTAGTGATGCACCCCTGGAGGAGGAAGCAATCAGAGTGGCTTTTACTTCTATAGTACCTGAAGATATCAGGGAAATCCATACCAGTAAATCGGCTGCAAGACGGCTCTGGCCTTATACCGAAAACAAGTGGGGTTGGTTAAACACTCTCTTCCACATGTCATTCCCCAATGAAGTGAACCTCGAGCACAGGCTCAATACCCAGAAGCAAAATGTGGTATAAAAGAAATATCAGATCAAGTGTATTATCAGGGCATAATAGCGCCTTGTCTGTCACCAATAAACACGCTCCTTTATACTGTCTCTAAGACAGACAGACCATATAAAATAGTTTTAGATTATAGGAATCTAAATTTGCATACGTGGACCTACCTGGTGCAAAATGCTCATAGCACAGGTTTAATGACCAAACTGGTGCGGAAGAACAAGTTACTTACCTTTGGTGATGCCTTGTCTGGTAGAGATAATATCTAGTTGCAGATTCCTTACCTTTGAATTTCCCCCCGGCTTCAGACTGGATCCGGAGAATTTTCTAAGCAGTGCCCTTGTGCGCTGTCAGGTGGTGGTGATCAGCTCCACGTCCGTTGTCCGCATCGTCTGTGCTGGGTATGACGTTGCTATACCTATACAGGCATCATTCCAGCAAGTTGATGTCAGTTTCTTTCACAACTTTCCACGCAAGAAGTGCAGAGCCATAAAGAGACTGGCTACTGGTGCCTCAAAACTCAGGCCCTGAAAAGGAAATCCCTGCCTAAAGAAACCAGTTTGCTGAGTGGGGAGTATGGGTGGGTTGGAAGGAAGAAATGTGTTACTAGATATTATCTCTACCAGATAAGGGGTTACTGAAGGTAAGAAACTTATGATCTGATATAGACTTCTAGTTGTACATTCCTTAGCTTTCAATAGATAATCAAGCAATACCATCCCCAGAGGTGGGTCTGCAAACTAAATTCATACTAGAAAGTCCTGCATGTCTGAGAGGGCAAAGTGCCTGTCTTTACAGACCTGACTCTCCAGGCAGTAGTGTTTGGTAAACATGGGCAGAGACGCCTATGTTGCCGCCTGACAGATGTCAAGGACTAGAACTCTGGGTGCTAATGCAAGGGTTGCAGGTTTAGCTCAGGTAGGATGAGCATTCAAACCCTCATGGGGTTGCATCTTGGCCAGTGCGTAGCAGATATTAATACAGAAAACAACCCACCTGGAGATGGTCCGCTTCTGCACTGTCCAAACTTTTTTCGCACCCACATAACTGACAAAGAGTTGATCATTCACCCGAAACTCTTTTGTACGATCAAAGGTAGAATGCCAATGCTCTTTTTCAGTCCAGGAGGTGGAGGCTCTGCTCTTACTTAGAAGGATGTGGGGATGCGTAAAAAGTAGGCAAGGTATTGGACTGGCCTACATGAAACGGCGTAAACACCTTTGGCAGAAAGGAGGCCTTCGTGCAAAGCACCACTTTGTCAGGATAGATGGAAAGGTAGAGCGGCTTAGATGACAATGCCTGCAGCTCACTCACCCTGCAGACACGTCACAAGGAAGGCTGTTTTCAAAGTGAGAAGCCTGACAGGGCACCTGTGGAGAGGCTCGAAAGGAGCGCACATCAGAAATGTCAGAAACAAATTCAGATCGCATTGGACCATAATGAATGGGGATGGAGGAAAAGATGCGAAAGACCTTACGTACAATAGGGGACTTAAACAAAGAAGGCTGATCAGGCAACCTCGAAAAAGCAGAAATAGCAGACAAATAACCTTTAAGAGTGCCCATAATAGAGCCCTGCTGGGCCAGAGAAAGGAAAAACAACAGGACCTCAGAGAGAGGGGAAGAATGGGGGGTCAAAAGACTTCTTTGTGCACCATGACACAAACTTCTTCCAGCGACAGGCATACACAGTTTTTGTGGAGGGACGCCTAGCTGCCAATATAACATTACAGACTTCGGGAGGAAGGTCAAAAACAGTCAACTGTCGCCTATCATTCTCCATGCAAGAAAGCAGAGTGGATAAGTTCAGGTGCACAACCCTCCCCTGCTGCTGTGACAGAAGATCTTCCCAGAAGTGGAAGGGCAGAAAGGTGAGAAAGGTGTACAGGAGGCATGAGTTCCACTCAAGACGAGAAGCGTCTCCAAGTGATTGCCTCCATGGAAACTCCATTGCACAAAACTGCCTCCTCAGAGGTGTCCAGATCTAACCCTACTACTGAAAGAGACCTTGTGCCACCTTCGGATGGAGACACCATTCATGATCCACTAGGCATTTTTGGCTGAGTCTGCCTGCTCTGGAGTTCAGAGATACTGCCAGAAGTTGAACCACCAGGGATATGCCCTCCTGTTCCAGCCACGTTCAGAGGTGCAGAGCCTCTTGACAAAGGGTCCATGACCCCCTCCAGTCCTGCTTATTGCAATACCACATGGCAGTGGTGTAGTCCGTGAACACCTGCACCATCTTTCCCTTGATAATCGAAAGAAATGCTTTTAATACTAAAAGGACTGCACAGAGCTCCAACAGTTGAGGTGGAGTCCGGATTCATCCCGAGACCAGATGCCTTTATTCTCCACCTCTCCCAAATGGCTGCTCCCGCCCAATAATGACTCATCTGTCACTAATGTCAGATCTGATGGGAGAAGGGAGAGGGATCTGCCGCTGACCGAATCATGATTTGTCGATCACCACTGCAGATCTTTCGTAGTTCCTTCCGGGATCTGGACCTTGTCGGAGAGAATACCCTGATGCTGCACACACTGGAACTTCAGGTCCCACTGCAGAGCCTGCATATGCCATCTGGCATGTGTCACCACCAGGAGGCCATGAGGCCCAGCAGCCACAGTCATTCTCACTGAAAATCCAGGATAGAGGCTGAAACATCAGTATCACAGCATGAATATTATGCATGCGCCGCTTGAGAGGATAAGCCCGAAACAGCACTGTGTCCAGAACAGTTCCGATGAAAGGGAGCATCTGAGAGGGAGTCAGGTGAAACCTCGGCATGTTTATAGAGAACCCCAGTGAATGCAGGAGGTCTCGAGTAGTCTATAGGTGGGAGACGACAGGCTAGTGTGAGCCTATCTTCAGCAGCTAGTCGTCAAGATAGGGGAAGGCCGAAACCCCTGATCTGCGCACATGAGCTGCAAACACAGCCATCATCTTGGATAACACCCGAACGGTGCACATAAGGTCAAAGGGGAGCACAGTGAACTGAAAGTGCTAGTGGCCTACCGTGAATCACAATTAAAGTCTGTGGGCAGGCAGGCTTGGGATATAGAACGAAGTGTCCGGCAAGTCCGATGCTACCATCCAGTCTCCTGTGTCCAAGGCAGATAGAACCTGTTCCAGAATATGCACCTCAAACCTCTCCTGTTTGAGGAAGAGATTGAAAGACTGATGGTCTAAGATAGGGCAGAGGCCCTTGTTCTTTTCCAGAAAGTAGCAGGAATAGCAACCATGTCCTACTTCTGGCACGAGAATCCTTTCTATGGCACTCTTGGCCAAAAGAGCTGTAACTTCCTTGCAGAGGAGGGACAAACTATCCTCCCTCACCTGATTGTAGGATGGTGGTATGGATAGTGTGGTAGTCTCGAAGGGGAGGGGGGGGGGGGGGGGCAGCTTCGGACTATCTGAAAACCCACCTGTCTGACATGATGGATTGCCACCAGAGCAAGTGATGGCAAATCCTGCCTCCAACTGGCTCTTGTTGGGGGAGAGTCAGACTAGGAAGGCTTAAAGGCTGCTGCTGGGGGGAGGGGGGGGGTCAAACTCTCCAGACCGCTAGCCACCTGATCCACGAGGACAGCGGATCTAGCGCCCTCGGCTATGCAGAAGCTCGGTAGCATACACAGCATGGTGGCTGGCTGGGAATGCCCGCAACTGGAGGCCCCCTCCTTAACCACATGGATGCAAAAGGCAGGCTGGGAAGGATTGGGGGGGGGCAACTCGTAGCCCAAGGACCAAGCCAAAGTACGAGAATCATTGAAGAGCTTGTGCGTCGAGTCTGCCTTGCCTACAAAGAGACCATTGCCATCAATGGGAATGACAATCAAAGTAGCTTGGACATCACCTGAAAAGCCAGATATCCTCAGCCAGGTGTGGCGCCTCAAGGCCACTGTCGATGAAACCGCTCTGCCTAGAGAGTCGGTTGTACCCAGTCCACAACGGACTGTGATCACTGTGTCTCTCTCATTGGCAACAGCCCCCAAAAAACTAATTTTCCCACCTGTGCTGCCCCAAAAGTGGGGTCAGGACAAGGGGCCAAGTCCTTTGATGCTCACCGCTCTAGAATTTCCATCCTGCCTGGAAGAGGAGGTCGCACCTCTGTCTAGAGCAGGCCTTTGTCTCAGGCCCTCGAGAGCGCTAGCTGTCACCTTAGGGGGCCATAAACACACCTGTGGTGACTGAACTGGTCAGGACTAGTCAGTCAGCACACTAGTAGCTAGTAGGTTTTCAGGGGGCACCTCTAAAGTGCTCTCTGTGTGCATTTTTTAATACATCTGTTACTGGAGTCAGTGAGAGTTTATTATTCTGAGGTGGTATCAAACATCCCAGGTTTCAGAGAAGCCATCATGTAGTTGGGGGAACTCGTAACAACCAGTGTCCAGCATATGCATTTAAAATGGCTTCCATGTTCACTCAGAATCAACAAAGATATAGCAGGTGCATATCTGCTCATGTGCCCTGATGCACCCTGCTTTGGGGGTGACTTAAACCTGGTACATGCAGTGATAGGGGGGCCTGGCACACAGGGGTGTGTGTCAGGTCATGTTTTCAATTTAGCCTGCACCAACACACACAGTCTCCAAAGGCAGCAGTGTGTGGGTTTGGTAAGGGGTTCCTGGGGATGGCACAACTGGTGCTGCAGCCCCCAGGGACCTTCCTTTGTACCCCAGGCCCTAGGTACCAGGGGTACCATTTACTAGGGATTTACAGTGGATGTTAAAAGGTGCACCAATTGTGCAGAACAATTGTGCAGTTTTGGGGAACAGATCTGGCACTGGGGACCTGGTCAGCAGGGACCCAGTGCACTAACAGTCGAGGCTACATCAGAAACCAGGCACAAAGTGGAGGCTCACCATGCCAAATAGGGTGCTTTACTACACGCATGATAGTCGTGACTGTATATGTGTGATTCTCCTGAAATTGGGGGACATGAGACTGAAAACTCTGTATGCGGGCCAAGTTGGGGTATGCTAACCCAACTCTGCATTGAGAATGGCTCCCTGACAGAGCTGAATCTGAAGAGGTTGTGGATGGGATCTGAGAAAGTTGATTGTAAACCCTAATATGTGAAGCAGATTTACTGTGATTTGAGTGTAAGACTGACACTGCTGTAGTGTGCTAGCTTTGATGAGTCAGTCATCTAGATAAAGAAACGTGCATACTTTATCTTCTGAGATGTGCAGTGACTACAGCTAAGCACTTTGTGAATACTCTGGGAGCAGTTGTGACTCCGAGGTAAGGTAGGTCTTTGAGTTGATAATGTTTTCCTGCAAATACAAACCTTAGATACTTCTGTTGTGCAGGGTGGATGGGGATATGGAAGAAGGCGTTTTTTTTATTTTTTTATTCTAGGACCGTCATAAAGTCGCCTTGTTGAAGAAGGGGAACAGTATTTTGAAGAGTAACCATGTGAAAGTGTTCTGAGAGAATGTAGTGGTTTAATTGTCTGAGATCCAAAACAGGCCTGATAGATCCATCCTTTCTGGGGATGAGAAAGTAAAGGGAGTATACTCCTGATCCCTTGTATTATAATGGAAAAGGCTCTATGGCGCCTTTGAGAAGCAGGGACTGTACCTCCTGTTTGAGAAGTGTGAGATGTTTGTGGAATAACCTGTGAGAATGAAGGGGGAATGTTTGGAGGCGTTGTAGTGAGCTCCAGGAAATAACCATGTTGTATAATGGAAAGGACCCATTGGTCTGATGTTATGATTACCCATTGTGTATGGAAATTTTGAAGTTGTCCCCCTGCAGGTGCGGTGTGGGGCTCCTGGAGATGTAGGTGGTCACTGTTTAGATATTGAGGAAGAGCTACGGAAGTTAGTGCTCTTGCCTCTGCCATTGTTACCTCTATAGCTTCCTTTGAAGAAACCTCAACAATATGGAGGTTGAAGGTTGTCTAGTTTGGGAGGTAGATGGTTCTGAGATTGTTGGTTTGTAACACCTCTAAATGTAGGGCAAAAAGAATTGCCTCTTTGTGGCTAAGACTGAAGGGCTCCCATGGCTTTAGTGGTGTCAGTCTCTTTTTTTCAGCTTCTCAAGGATGAAGTCCACTTAAGGGCCATAAAGGTACTCCTTGTCGAGCACCGCTTGTTGTACCTCTGGCTTGAAGCCAGAACATCTAAGTCAAGCATGTCTCCTTAACAGTATGCTAGTGTTTATACTGCGTGCAGCTGCATCTGCAGCATCTAGGACACAGCAGATAGAATTATTGGAGATTGTTTGTCCTTCTGTAACAATCTGCTGGCCTTGTTTGCAGTGCCCATATGGGAGATATTGGGAGGAATTCCTCCATTTCGTCCCAGTGAGCCCGATCATACCTTGATAACAAGGGCTGTGAATTGGCAAAGTGCCAATGCTTTACCGCTTGTGCAGCAACTATTTTGCCTGCCGTATCCAGTCTTTTGCTCTCCTTGTCTGCTGGAGGAGAGTCCTCTGTGGCCTGGCTTTTGGCTCACTTACTTGCGGTAGAGGCCACTATTGAATCTGGTGGGACCTGAGACTTGATATACAGTGGATCAGGAGTACGCTTATACTTTTTGTCCACTCTAGGGGTAATAATTCTAGAGCGGGCTGGCTCCTTAAAAATGTCATCTGCATGATGGATCATACCAGGGAGCATTGGAAGGTAAAGAATATCCTTATGTGTGATAGTTAAGGTGTCAAACAGAACATCTTGTTCTTTTGGATCCCTATGGAGCTGGACATTATAAAAGGCATCTGCTCTTGCTATGACTTGCTGATAACTAGTAGAGTCCTTTGGTGGGGAGGGTCTTGCAGCATACAAATCTGAGTCCATATTTATCATGGGATCAGGGTTATATGACTCCTATGGCTCTGGGTTGTAATGTGTTCCATCCAAATCTTCCCCTACTAATAAAGGTGAGCCCTGGTGTGCGAGGTCTCCTGCAGTAGGAGATGCAGGAGAACGAGGAGGGGAAGGAGGTGCAGGAGAAGCATGGTGAGGAAGGGGGCTCAGGAGGAGGAGGAGGAAAAGGCTTAGGCAGTGTAGTGGCAGCCTTGTCTTTAGAGGCCTTTTTTGAGGGTAAAAAAAGGCCTCTTGGAAGGATAATTTCCTCTTGAACATGACAGGGGAGGAAACAATAATACGTCCTGTACTTTCCTGGATATGGAGGCAGCGGTGTTTTAGCGTTCATAGTTTCGAATATAGGCTCAATTGGAGATGGCGAAGTGGAGGATTGACTTAAGTCCATGTTCTTCGAAGGAGTTGTCATCCTTGTTTTCGGCACATATGGTTTTGGTTGGTGACCTGTTGTCAGTACCGAAGCAGCTGTTGATACTGGTCTGCTTGGAGCCGAGATGCTCGGTCCTGAAGGTTTGCTGGAAACAGCTCGGACCGAGGAGCTTGAGGTCAATGTTGAAGACGAAATTGTGGTCTTGGCTGGTTTCCGAGCCAAGCTGAACAGCGGGGCAGCCAAAGTACTTTTCGAAACCGGGCAAACTCAATGACTAACTCCAGCCTAATGTTTTTATATAGCAAAAATATACTTTGTTACTTTATTTCTAGAATCCAAAAGGATCTTTGTTGCAGATAGGTACATTTGTAAGTTTGTATCAAGCTTATATATCAAATGTACTTTGTTTAGGTTTTGCAGATAAAATAGTTTTCAAGTAAGTAACACTTTTCAATTTCAAAAGTAGTCTGCAATTTCTCGTAGGAAGCAATTACAGTCCTAGGGGAGGAAACGTACTAATACAGTTTACAGGTAAGTACTGGACTTACAATCCCAGTCTTTGGGGTTAGGATGTCCACAGGTCAAGGTTGGGGTTGACCCCAAAACCGCACATGGGTCAGAGGGCAGTAGCTAATGGCTACTGTTCATGAGGGTGGCTACACCCTTCCTGTTCCCACTCCCTTAGGGGAGGGGGGCACATCCCTTACCCTATTGGCTAATATCCTCCTAAGTAAGATGGAAGATTCTGCCAGGAGGGGTTCACCTCAGCTCTGGGCACCCTAGGGATGGTCCCACCTCGAGGGTGGACACTCCTCCTGGTGTTTATTAATTATCCTGCCAGACCTGCCGCCAAAAGTGGGGTCTAGTCCGGGTGTGGGCATCTCCACTAGCTGGAGTGCCCTGTGGCAGTGTAAAAGGAGGCAAGAGTAGAGGGTTGAGGAAAATACAGGGAGCCTCTTGTTCGTGCTGTTCCTGCTTGTGCTCCTCCTCAAAGATGTGCAGCACTTCCAACCTACGAGCTCCTCAGTCCCAAAGGGTTTTTTTTGATCTGTAGGTGTCGCAGGTTGCTTCCTGTTGATCGGGGGAGCGGCACAGATTACACACCTGATGATGGCTGGGTGGAGGGGCATTTTGAATGCCACCGAGGACAGAAACGAAACAGCGTCCTTTCCATCAGCCCAGCATTCTCTTCGGGCCCACGTTTAGGTAGTCCTGAAAACGGGCGAGGTCACCCCAAAAGATAATCAGTTGGTATGCGACCCAACGATTGGAAAGAAAGAATGCAAAGGTGGAATTTCATGATCTAGAGAACAATACTGCTGAAAAGTTTCAAACCTGAGAGAGTCGAAAACAGAGCGAAGATACACACGTCCGAACCTGACGGCGGAGAGAAAGCAATCTAATAAAGGACTCCAGGCCCATGTGCAGTATTACCGAGGAGGAGGAGTCACTAGATCCCCTAACTCAAAAATGCTTCTTCGAAGACAAACAACTTGCAACCCTCTGGACCCAACAACAGATGGCATGAGTATGCACAGCATGTGTACATACAGCCACACATGCCATCGAACATTTAAGTACTGCGCAGTGGTGCACGGTGTAGTTAAAAATTGTGACTTTTGTTGACAGTGTACCCACACTAAAGTCCTAGGTGACAGCACAGCGCAACATGCAGAACTTCATGCCCTGTTACTTGCATTACAAAAGGCTGACTTGTCCGTTCCCACACTCACTGTGGCCAACTCATCCTTCTGTGTGCAAAATGAGAAACTTGACTTGCCACAATGGTGCTTTAACGGATTCATCGATTAAAAGGGAAAATGTATATAGAATAAACATCTGCTTTACAAGATAAACTCCCACTGGTCCATGTGAGGCACAGTTGGGGCACCAAGTGTGATTGATCTCGCACCAAAGGGAACTGTGTGGGTGACTTAGCTGCAAAGGCTGCATAAGACTGTTTGAGTAGCAGTCCTAACCAGGTCTCAAATGAACATCAACACAGATACCTTAACAGCCATTCACACCACCAAGCAAGTTTGAAAGTCTCCTGCAGGCTTTCCTCTTAAGTACTTTTGCACACCCTTAATTCAGACTTTACTCATGTAGTTACACTACTAGGCGTGAGAGACAGAACAATACCTAATAAACTGCACAGTTTAGATTTAATCAAATAAGCTCATGAGGGATTGGCATCTGCTCATACAGTGGTCAATGCAATCATAGCACTGCTACAGCAGTGCTATTGCTGTCCTGGCTTATTTAAACAGAATGATTATGTTTGATGTGTGATATTCGTCAACAAATTATGCCTTTAAGGGTCAAGAGACCCTTGCTAACTCTTGTCACAGTCTACGACCAGCGGCGGCTCGTCTGTTAGCTGAGAGCCAGATGCAAACATGAAAAATTACATGCTAATAAAACAATTTTATGAGTATTTTATTTTTCATCACTAAGCTGAGTCTTAGGGTGGGACGGGGCCATCCTGAAAGACAGCAGCAAGAAGGAGGCGGGGTGGCCGGCCGTCTTAGGACGACCAAACCGATATGCACACTTAGATTTCCCCACCCGAGCTGTGTTGCACAGCCGGATGGAAAAGAGGCACAGGCTCTCTGTCCCTGAGTGAGCGACAAAGCAGCACATCCCTAATGCTGGGTTAGAGCATTACCAGCATGACAGCAGGTCTGGATTGGCGTAGGGGAGTCTGGGAACCTGTGTGCACAAGCGCATGGACTGCCAGGACAGGAACAAAGAAGCAGTCTCCTGTACCTATGTGTCTGACAAACAGAAAACACAACTCTCGTTCATGCCAAACCCTGTCTCGTGAACACAGTGTGGAAAAATACAGAATAGCTGTGATTTCAACAGGTTAAAATCGAATTCTAGTTGCCTGCTTCTTTATTTTGGGTACGTAAGAGGCATCAAGGGAGGCTGCCACCACTTCTCACTAAGGGTCTGTTAGTCAGCCTGCTGCAGTATGTATTGAATCAGAGAGGACGAGCACGGCAGAGGTTAATATGGCTGTCAGTGTGGATGTCTCTCCCAGTGCCCTTCCAAACTCTCTCAGATACTTTGTGGAGGGGCGATAATGTGAGTTAGCAGAACAATAACGCTCCCAAAAGACTCAGGTTTGTGAGGTGATGACAACAGCATTTGTCAGTCAGTGGCAGGCCAGAAGACCCCGCTGCATGCTTGTCTATTAAATGGCGGGCTCCGCTTCTCCTGTGGAAGATGCATAGTGTTAAGAAATACATGAGAATCAATGGTCTTTTCCTGCCTGCTCTGCACTGTCATGTTTGTTAAAAAGCATGTTTGCTGGTGCCGTGTTTTATGGGGGAATGCCTAGAGGACAGTCTGGCTGCAGTGACTGAGCTCACCTGAGCGCGCATTTTGCACTGCTTTTACTTCTGAGCAGCAATCATAGAGGTCACAGAGAGAGATTTGGGAGCTAATCGCCTGTTTCTGCCACACCACGTCGCAGGCTGGGGACTTGTGGGTGCACACGTGCAGGTTTTGTGGGTGGGTGGATGGAGCGGTGTTGGGGGGGGTGCAAGGAGGGACACCATGCAGGGTTGGCCTTGAAACCAGTTGATAACACAGAGTCCTGCATGCATGTGCAACTCTGTTCAGGTGCTGCTGAAATCAAAGATTAACAACATTAAAGCAGATGTCATCTGGGGGAGAAAAATATGTTTTGCACATTGTAGCCTGATATTTCGGAGAGGACAGGCAGAGAATTGTCGTTCAAATTTGTCTAATGATAGAGTCTTGTCAAACCTTATTCTCATTGTTTAGCTGGATAAGAAGACTACGGCCCTCATTACAAGACAATGGCCCTCTTTTAAAAAGACCGCAGAGGCTGCAGGAGCCAGAATACCGCCAGTTCTGGCGGTATTCCTGGCTCCCTATTATGACTTTTCCACTGGGCCAGTGGAAAAGTCACATCAACATTGCTGCCGGCTCGTAAAAGAGCCGGCGGCAATGCCGATATGCAGCAGGTGCAGTAGCACTCGTCGCGCATTTCACTGCCCGAAATTTGGGCAGTGAAATGCGCGACGGGGCTATGCCTGGGGTCCCCTGCAATGCCCATGCCAAGTGCATGGGCATTGCACAGGCCCCCAAGGGCACCCCAAGTCCCCCTTACCACCAGCCTTTCCATGGCGGTATTTACCTATGACAGCCAGGCGGTATGTTGGAGGGGCCAGCAGTATGGCCGTGGCTATTGCGCCAGAGTCATAATAGCTGGCGGAACACCGCCAGCCTGTTGTCGGTGTTACTGCCAGCCGCCAGGGTCGTAACGAGGCCCTATGTTTGGATTTTTTTTTCCCTTACCTCTTTACTTGCAAAAAGCATACATGCATGTGCACTAAGGGTGTGTGAAGGGGATGTTAAAAGTGGGCTTTCTTTTACCTCTATTGTTGGTGGAAGAGAAGTTAAAGGCAGTTTAAGTATTTATTTATTTTCTTGGAGAGCATGAGGCGATACAGAAAATGATGTTCGTGAAGGAGTCACTTAATGCAGCAGCTTCCAAAATGCAATTTAGATTTTTTTTAAATGTTAGACTATGAACACCATTGTTAGCAAGCTTGTGTAAATCCAAAGTACGCCCCTCCTCGTCACGTTTCTCTGCTAAAAGTTTAATATTTATGAATAAGGGTGTCGCACACTAAGGTATCAGCAAGATACACTTGTATAAGGGTATACCATGCAATTTATTATTTTGGGTGCTTTTAATAACAACAAGCTATTCAACTTATTATCCTTTGAAAGCAGTAAAAGTGAAACTCATTTGCATGCACTACTCGAACTTGTCTTTAAAGGAATAGGTTCTCTTATCTGGCCCTCTTGTAGCTGTGAAATTCTATAAAAATCATACTCTGGGGCTAACGGTCACTCAGATTTTGTTATTTAAGATTGAATACAAATTCTCAGGAGTTATTGAGAGGCTGCATGTGCACTGTGCAAAGAAAATGCATTTACATAATCAAAAAGTGAACCCAAACAGCAGAAGAGCATCGGGGTTGTTGCCGGCAGGCAAGTACTCTTATTTTTTTGTTGTTAATCTCCCGAGCACTGCCCCACCACTTTTCTTTGACAGCAGCCGCCACTGTCTCCGACATTCTTTTCAGGTGATTTCTTTGGACCACACTGGTCCAATAAATTCTGTTAACCGATATATGTATATATAGGTGGCAATCCGTGTTCTGGATTTCTGATAGTGTGGTCACAGAGAAATGCATGTGCTTCAGCCATCATAAAGTATTTGCAGTGACTGATAACGATACGGGCAGTACATTAATTTCACTCATAACGGTCCTGCGTTTGCATTTAAAGCCTAGAGGGATTCATTGTCTGCTTTGTGAGTTTGTCTGCAATTCAGCAATCCATCTAAAGCAGTTTAACTCTGTATTTGCATGTGCTAACAGCATGATTAAACAAGCCTTCACTGCTAGGGTACTAAGTTCAGGTCTTAGTTGGTCCCATAATCTGTATGGAGTTCAGAGAGCATTAAATAACATGCCTAGACAAGTATTAAGAGGCCGCACTCCATACAAGTTTCTCATTGGAGTTCCTATGTATGTGCCTAGCTTAAGATGATCCTGGGAACTTTGCAGATGAGAAAAAATGTGAACTAGACAAACGTTTGAATATTTAAAGTGTCTCCAACCAGTTGATCATGAGCTACCAGTAGCTTCTACACACCTCCAGAGTAGATTGTGGCCCTAGTTTAAATAAGCACAGGGTCAAATTTCCCTCTTAAAGTTAAGGTAAGGCTGTGCTTATTTTGCATTACTATTATCAGGTTGGAGAGAGCAGGACCTAATATTGAGCAAGTCTAAATCAGAATTACGACCCAAGCAGCAGCTGGGAAACAGAGGTGAAAAACTGAAGCACTGAGGTATTTAACTCTTAAATAAAAGTCCTTGTCCACTCAACATTGGAAAGTGAGAACCAAATGATGTTTTTGAAAGCTATTAAGTGGGAGAAAATTAAAATGAAAAGTTATCTTAATGATTAAGTTAACTCTTCATTTTAGATTTTTGCCAGTTTAAAGTGTCATATTTACAAATAGCAGGCCTCTTACTCCCAAATGGCCAGTAGACACCGTGCTATACATAAAACCGAAAAATACAGTATTTCTGTTTTAAATGGGATAAATTTAAAGTGCAGAAAAATGTTCCATATTTTTTACATTTCTGCAAAATATTTTGCTGCACTTTACATTTCTCACATTTAAAAAATGGTGGTATTTTTTTTGTTATACATGTTACGGTGACACATATTGTGAAAGGTATATCCAGTGGCACCAATACACATATATTCCATTCATATGCACACATGCTCTTACATCCCCAAACGATTACACTTTAACTGACACACATGGCAGCCCTGTCACAGTGCCCCAGTCAAAAAGGTTTGTTCAACACATAGTATCTGGCTCTATGGACATCAGGCTTAAAGTCAATGAAGCTGGCCGTGGGGGTGTCTGGTAAAAATGAACAAGTTGTCTAGCCTTCAGTTGCTCACTACGATTTTCACTGATCAGAAGTAGCTCTCACTACAGAAAAGGTTGGAGACCCCTCTTTTACAGAGTATCCAAGAGGACAGAGACAAACTGCCTAATGTCAACAAATCTGATCCTGTCACCTGTGAAGAGAAGGTTATAACTGCTGCTGATGGATGAATTCCCAAGGGGACCTAGTTTATGAAAAAATGCACGACAAGCAAGTTTTTGAACCATCCTACAGATCAGATGTTACAGTCCTTAGGGAAAATGGCAACATAACTGTCATCCTGCCTTCTTTGTCTGGTTCAAGGAGAAACCAACAGGTGTCCATTTACCACACGAAAAAGCATTATGTGGCCGATCTTCTACAGAAGACCATCGCAGACACCAAGAAAAATTCAGAGTAGAACCTCTTCGCCTCTCTCTACTACATGAACGAAATACCCTTTTAATGAAAGCAATGACATTACTGGTTCAGTTTCCCAGATGGGAATATTTGAGTCAACTACATCTCTAATTCTACACAGAGCATTAAGTGACATAGTCAAATCTGATGCTGCCATTACTACAGTTGCAATTTGTAGGAAAGTATCCTCTTTCTTGCTTGGTTACCCCCACTTTTTGCCTGTTTGCAATTTGTAAGAGTATTGGAAACAAATATTGATGATAAAAAGTATTTAGGGAACCACATTTTGACAAAGTTGAGGCAAAAAGGAATTATTTTGAGCATGAATACCTAAAGAGATATATTTCTGAACAGAACTATCCAGCAGACTACCTGTATTGGATTTGGTACAATGAATGACTGAAAGAAACCTTCTTTAACAAAAGTTAATTTGACCTTGTTCAATAAATGAAACTTTCAAATGGATATGTTAGAATCAGAAGTAAAACGAAATGATCCAAAATGGAACTTGTAATTCTGCTCAGTTCTCTACTGAAGGTTTTAGCCTTATGGCTATATGATTATGACAGCTGAAAGCATTGTTTTCTTTCCATCACTCTTACACTTAAAACTAATCATCTTGATCCACATTATAATATACAAACACCTTCAACTGTCACTACACATAACATAGGTAAGCTATGCCAAGGAAGATTAGAACATTCAAGCCTTTCAGCTCTGAAAGAGCATTTTTCCTTAATTAGACAAAACATGGATGTTTCATTTTTTCTTCTAGGACCACTTCCTACTAGAAATAAAAGATTCCTGGCCTAGGAACATATGCCTTTCACAATGAGTTAAAATGTATTTAGAAAAGGAAGCTAGAGAAAGAATTAGGCAAATAGACCAAGAATATCTGCTAAGTCTTTAAAGTTATCGACAATGCAACACACACTCTTTCTAAAATAGTGTACTCAATAAACCATATTCTTTCCTCAGCCTTAAATCTAACAAAAGTTGGAGTTATTACAACATGGACAAGTCCAGTTTAGAGCTATCATACAATTAAACGGGGCACAGTAAACACTCAGGTCAGGTTTTGTGCTTGGCAACTTTTAAATCAGACAGCTATTTTTTTTACCTTATTATCTGACACTAAAACTGAAAACAAAATCCACATATGCATTGTTGAGTACACAACAAATTGAAGAGGCACCATTTTCAGTTAGTGGCACACCACCAGTGCCATGGTTAATTCATGGTATCATTTCTCTAGAAATTACTAACTTTCATTTTCACGACTGTCAAACATATCTATCTGCAGGCTGGTAAAACACCAAGGACAATTCACAATTAATACATTCATGGAAGTTTCCTTTTTCTTACAAGGCTTTAAATTAAAATGAAGATGCCTATGCATATATCAGTACAGATAATATCAGAAAAAAACCGGGATACTTCTTTCAGTGTGATGCTGTATTGTTGCAGGAAATGTGCAACACCTTGATGCCAGAAATTCCAATCATTAATAAGCGATAGTATAAAAGGGCTGCAATTTGACCAATTGTCAGGAGAGTTCCTTTGCCCAGATTACTGCACAAGATACTGCCGGAGAGAGTCTTGACTGCTGCCAGCACAACAAGAAGATGCTACATCGCACCTGATGCAGATAACAAGCTGAGGCCAGGAGAAAGGACGCTGCCGCATCATGTGTTTTCCTTTTGTGTATCTGGGACATACACCTTAATGCATATAATCTATGTAAGAAATTCCTGAGCTGGAATGATATAGAGTGGAGTGGCAGACTGGAAAAGCATACAGTGGAGTAGGGTACAGTTTAGTTGCATACTGTGAATTGGTGTATAGTGGATTGGCATACAGAGTGGTGTAGAGTGGAAAAGCGTACTCTGAGTGGTGTACAGTGGTGTAGAGTGGGTGTGAAAGTGGAGTGGTGTGGAGTGGAGTGGTATATTGAATAATCTGGAGTGGTGGAGTGGATAACTGCGTAGAGTGGAGTGGCGAGGAGTGTAATAATGTAGAGTGGAGTGAGGTACAGCATAGGGGGGTACAATGGACTATCATAGAGTGGAGTGGTGTACAATGGAGAGGCGTACACTGGGATGGCGTGCACTGGAGTGGGACAGAGTGAAGTGAGGTACAGTATAGTTGCATACATTGGAATATCGTAGCCTGGAGCAGTGTAGAGTAGAGTGGCGTAGAACAAAATACTAGAGAGTGGAGTGTTCGAAAGTGGAGCGGGGTACATTGCAGTGGGATAGATGGTTGTTGAGTACAGTGTAATAGCATACTGAAGTGGCTTAGAGTGAAGTGTTGTGGAGTGGCGTACAGTGGGACAGTCTTGAGTGAAGTGGCATAGAGTGGACTGGCATACCGTGGAGTAGTGTAGTATGTAATAATGTTGCACGTAGTGGCATACACTGTAGTGACAGACTAGAGTGTCATATTGAGAAACAGCACAGAGTATAGTGGCGCAGAGTGGAGTGTTATATAGTGGAGTAGCGTACAGTGGAGTGGCATGCAGTGGAATAGCGTACAGTGCAGTGGTACACACTGAAGTGCTGTACAGTGGAGTGGCATAGAGTGGAACAGCGTAGAGTGTAGTGTCAGAGTGGTGTTGCGTACAGTGGAATAGTGTACAGTGGAGTGGAGTAGAGTGGAGAGGCATATAGTGGAGTGCCGTAGACTGGACTGTGGTAGGATTGAGTGGCTTAGAGTGTAATAGCATACGGCGGAGTGCCATATAGTGGATTAGCGTGCAGTGACGTAGAGTGGAATCACAGAGTTGAGTGGCGTAGAGTAACAGACATGGTGTGAAAGTGGGTGAACATATATAGTTGTAATGTGGCAGGGATATACACTACAAGGTGTAAATGGAAATTTGGGGGATTATGTGTAAATTGTTTAAGTAGTGTTAAAAGTTTAAGTTTTAAAATACTTAGTTACATATATTGTGCTGGGGTACAAGTGGATAAGAAAGTAGTATGTGATTTACCAACGGCTGCGTTGGCCAAAAGTAAAAATCAGCCATGTTGTTTTCAGTACATTATTGCTGTGTTCTGTGTTTCGTTGCATTCTGTTTTAAGGGCTTAGTTATAGGTAAGTAGAAGGTTTTATTGTTCTTCCCTACCTATTACCACTTCATCAGAGTGGTAATAGGTAGAGAAATGTATTTATTTATATTTTTAAATATGTTTTTAAAGCATTTTACAGAGAGCTGTGCTTTACTCTTTCACTTTTGTAGTGCAGTAATTTTAGGTATAACCACAATACTCATTTTCTGGTAAATAATTACACATGTAAAACATGTAAAATGCACTATAGTACATTATATTTGTAATACTTAGTGTAGTACAATGTATTTTAAATTTAACATATTTAGGGGGTCATTCTGACCTTGGCGGACGGCGGAGGCCGTCCGCCAAGGTACCGCCGTCAGAACACCGCACCAAAAGACCGCCGCCAAAAGACCACCCGCCAGCCCAGGGCAAATCAACCTTCCCACTAGGATGCCGGCTCAGAATTGAGCCGGCGGAGTGGGAAGGTGCGACGCAGACACTGAAATACTTTTTGGGGCCCTCTTACGGGGGCCCCTGCCGTGCCCATGCCATTGGCATGGGCACGGCAGGGGCCCCCAGGGGCCCCGCGGCACCCCCTGCCGCCATGAACAGGATGGCGGTAGGGGGTGTCAGAATCCCCATGGCGGCGGAGCGTGCTCCGCTGCCATGGAGGATTCAGACGGGCAGCGGAAAGTCGGCGGTACACCGCCGACTTTCCGTTTCTGGCCGCGGCTGAACCGCCGCGGTCAGAATGCCCAGCGGTGCACCGCCAGCCTGTTGGCGGTGCTACCGCCGACCTCCGCCATGGCGGTAATTACCGCCATGGTCAGAATGACCCCCTTAGTTTTTACATTTATTTTAAGTACTGCGGCAATCCGTACATTTGTTTTTAAATATAAAGTAACTTATGAATAGTTCTCCCTATCAATTAGTACTTTAACAAAGTACTATTATGTAGGGAAAAATTTCAAACTCTATATCTAAGGACGTAAAGCAGAACAGTCAAACTGTTCCTAAAAACAACATGGCTGCCTTACACTTTGGTAAAGGCAGTCTTCAGTCAATCACATAGGGCCCTGTCATTGCTTTGTATGACGATAGTCTGCGAAATACTAGGTATTTTGCAGAGGTATTGCAACAACAGTATTATGACGACAGTTATCACTGAATTAAAATGCCTCATAAGTTACAAATACTTACCCGTCTCCCCTGTAATACCCAAAGGGATTCTCTACACACCCTAATGTCTAATCCTGCCACATTTCATGTAAATCTGTCAACCATTTTTGCCCTAGTGAGATACAAATGTCCATGGAATATGCATTGGTGGAAAAATGCATTCTGGGGCCCTCTTTTCAGATTGGAGACCTCTTGACTAATCACGGCAAAACGTTCCATCCTCCCACAATGTAGGACAAGCATTTTCAATGCAACTGGTCTCGCATTTGCTCGAGTTAGACTATTAGCTTTGTAAACTCCTAACTGGACTTTTCTAGCCACACAAATGAAAAGAAAAAAAAAAAAACGCTGCGCGATCACGTGTGGCAAGAAAAGTCCGGTTAGGAGTTTACAAAGCTAATAGCTCTAACTCGAGCAAATGCGAGATCAGTTGCATTGAAAATGCTTGTTTTGGGAAGGCGTAGCTGCTGGAGCTTTTGGCACGTTCCACTAGCTCTCAGATGTTATTTGTTGCAGGCATTGGGAGGCTTTTAGAAAGACAGAAAGGGAGGGAGGGGAAAGGTAGAGAGAAAGGATTACAGAGGGAGAAGAGAGAAGGAGATAGAGAGAATGGATGGATGGAATGAGAGAGAATGCGGGGGAAGAGGAAGCAAATGGGGCTGGTTTGAGCATTTTTGCCAGGGCTTCATTTGATTCCCCAGTCCGGCTTGGTGCATAAGGAGCCTAAACATGTTTCAAGTTCTAAAAACTATACAGATGCAAAAATAAAATACTACTTTAGACATTATTGAAATAATAATGAAGTATAAGATAGCCACATATTTTATTCTTCAAACAAAGTACATTTCAGTCGGCAGAGCTAGCTGCAGTAACTTTAGATACACGCTGCTAGCACTTTTACCTGACCACAATACGTTTTTAGAAACTGGATAGGAAGTACGGAGGGAGCAGGGCCTCGAGCAGACAGTCTTTAAAAACACAGCAAGCCCCTTCTAGAAACGTCAGTCAACCAATTCAGTAATGGATCACATTACATTTGTAGTCTTAGCCAGCAATTTTTAACATATTAAGCGAGAAGCGAGAAGCATTAAAAAAAAGTTTGCGCGCAGTTGTCTCAATCGCTATTCGCCCCTTGCATTGTTCGGCATTTTTCTATTTTCCTGTCTGGCTAATAAACTAAATGCACACTCCGTGTCTAACCTTGGTATTCGTCTTCATTGTTTTGCTCTTAAGTCACTTCTACCTATATCTCATCAGAGCCTTCATCTTTCTTCCCTCCCTCTCGCCTACCACAAATCCGCTTAAAATGGCTGAATGTCCTCATCCATCTTCATTTCATGCACCTTAGGCTGACGTTCATTATTTACCGATTCGTTCTCATTTATCAGAGCATCAGCTACCACGCATGCTTGTAAATATCGGAACTATGCCCAGCTATTACTTATGAATGAACATAGTGTAAAGAGGGTTAGCTTTAAAATAAGGGGCACTGGTTCTGCCCTTAATTATTCATCAGTTTTCACACTGACACGAGAGACGAGTGAGAGCTTTTCTAAACAAGCATTTGGAATGCAATAGTCTCGTGTGTGCTCGAGTTAGAGCTCATAGCGTTGTAAATTACTGACTGGACTTTTATTGCCACACAGACTGAAAATAACAAGAGGAAGAGAGTGAGAGCGAGCTGGCCCTCAAAAAGCCCCCCTCTGATGTTGGTTTATGTTTACAGAGGGAGCTGGTGGGGAGGAGGGACGGAACACACACCCACAGTGCAAGGCAAACAGGCCAATACTGAAAGAAAAAGTCCCCTTCAGAAGAGATAAACAGGACCTAGCATAATTACACAGTACTTTGTGCTGCTCCCAAAGTGAAACAAGCATTTACAATGCAACGGGTCTCGCGTTTGCTCATGTTCGAACTGATCGCGTTGTAAACTCTTAACCCGACTTTTCACCTATCGGGCAAAAGTGCATTCATGTACATAACCCGAAAAAGTGAAATCAAGTATGTAAAGCGCTCGACTTCTGCCAAGCGAGATCGCGCTCGTAAATTAGAGAAAAAAAAGTCCACAAGCCTGATGGAAAGCAGCGAGCCTCGCATGTTTTCTGTACTTGGTCGCTGCGCTAGAGGAGGGCTAGCCACCGGAAAGGCATGCCACATACGTGCCTTCGACTAATGAAAGCAAGGAGATTTTATTAGGGAAGCCCACGAACCAATAAAAACCACTGACGTGAAGTTGACAGGGCTCTGAGCCCTTTTCTAAATACAAGAGAGCCTTGCTGCGATACGCATGCACGAGAGCATGCAACTCAGGCTCGACCCTAAAAAGGCAGGACAAAGAGGCAGAACTGACCACTAGCAAGCAATGATTTCTGAAGGACACTGCAATTAACAAATCAAAACGCTGGAACTCACTCTATTGTATACTTTAGTATATAGCAGGCCGAACGCTAACACTTGACCTAAAAAACCATAGGTCTGGGAAAGTTTGAGGAGATTTGTTAAACAGAGGCAGAGTTATTAGCAACCAAAATTCTGAGAAACTCCTATTCCTAGAAAGCATAACTATAACAACATGCTCGGCATACTCTGCCCGTTTAGTGTTGGGCTTGGACATTTGCAGTTGCTTTTCTCTGAAGAAGTCTATAGTGTTACAGTGGTGTGATTCCCTCGCAGTACACAACACGCTTTGGTAGGCTGTGGAATTGTCGGATAGGGATGCCCAGAAGAAATAGTTATTCACATCTGGGTCACTCAGGAGTCAACAGTGTAGCTGTCACAGGGGCATCTGTGGACCCTGGATCTAAGGGTTGGTCATATGATCAGTAGGATCAAAAGGGACTTCATGGATCACCCTCAGGTGACTAGCAGAGGCTGAGGGGGTGGTGTGTGAGCAGAGCAGAGGCTGAAGTCAGTGGCAGAGGTAGAGATGGTGAAGACGTTGGAGGTGGAAAATAGGGGAGAGAACTAGTGCCCCTGTCTTCATGTCTCTTCAATGCTGGTTCTTGTGGGGGTGGGGGATTAGGGACTGGTTCTTCCATGTATGGAAACCTAATTTTGTGATGATAAAATGATTTGCCAAGATTTTCTCTGTGACAGGAAGGATGACGAGGTACTTCTGTCTGGGTTTGAATGCCTCTTGGAGCCTCTACAGGATGGGCAGCTCAAATTCAATGTCAACAGTGCTTTCAGCGTCGATGGGATTTTGGATGCCTTCAAGGGTTTAGGTGTAGGCTTCATTGGTGTCTTGGGCACCCGCTTCGAGAAAGGGTGCTCACACTCTTGGGCTGTGTAAGGGCTTCATGGGTGGAAAAAAGTAGATTCCCCTGGGTGGATCCTTCTTTGGTTCTAAGGCTTTTCTCATTGGCGACCAGAGACTGAAAGCGGTGGAGGGCCCGGGAGACGGCGGTCTCTTGTTAGTGGGGCATGATGCCTGACTCCTGTGTAAGAGATGCTCTACTTCAACATGAGACCTCTTGTGAGGATTGAGCAAGTGTCCGGCTGAGTGGCATATTTATGAATCTGGGCATGGTCGTGGTCCAAGGGCTGCTGGTCTTCAGTGCCGGCTCAACATCCTCTCCCTCTTCATGTTCAGATGTGCTCAAGGAGATTGACTCCTGACTGGGGGTGGCTGGGCTATGAGTATTCCAGAGGGGGCAGCCTCTTCCTTAACAGCACTAAAGGGATCGTCAAAGATGTTGGGACAACTGCTGGTGTATTTTGCGAGCCCATCGCCTCCCCCTTCAGTACCATATGGTTTTCTTGGAGCAAAAGGCAAGACTGGACTCACAGAGGCATCACTGTGGTCCAGAGAAAGGTAGAAGATGTAGATCTTGTGATGGTCTGATCACTGGCACTTGCTGTAGCAGCAGGGGCTGTTTTGAAAGGGCATCCATTCCATTACCCTCAGAGTGTGTCTGCTGAAGACCGCAATTGAAGCTGAACAGGGACTGGTCCTTCCAAATTGTTGGTGTTGAATTTTAACTGAGGTTGCACAAAAAAACATGTGAAATGTGCCAAAATTCATAGGAGCCGCCTCGGTGTACATCCAAACCTGAAGACGGAAAAAACACAATTTAACAAGGAGCCGGTGCCCATGCGCGTTGTCTACTAACGGAGTAGTCACAGTCCATTTTTGTAAGTGTAAAGACTTGGAAGAACAGCAACCGGCAAACATCTAAGCCCAACAGCAAAGTTTAGGGTACAAACAGTACTCTCAATGGTAAACAAGGCAAAGGTTGAGTGCACCTGAAGTGGGTTACAGAGGTATGTTTAAAAAAAGATTGCTGCTTAAAGCCAAAGTCAGTTACAAGAAATCTGTGAGAAAAGCCAGGGTTTCAGTTGATAATATGTCTGGGCACTTGTTCATGATGAGTAATTTTTGTTGGAGGCTGGTTCAGTTTATGGTGTACACCTATGGTGTGGCACCCTATACGGAGTCCAGCCAACCCTTAGTGACAGTGTTTAGGTGTTCAGGTAGTAAGAGCTCTCTACGGGAAGCTGTGGTGAGCAACTAAAGCTTATCTAGAAGGAACGTGAAGCACTTGCAATACCACAATAGTCAGTCAGTAACTGTACACAAGAAAGAACTACACCAGGTGTTGCAAAAATAAAGGTATCTACACACAAAATATACCCTTAGAAACAATCAGAAATAGCAAAGAAATACATAGGGCCCTACGGGGACCAAAACATATATTAATAAAGTTGTATAAGAATGAAGGTGCCCAACCATGATAAGTGTGCTAGGATCCCAGGGGTGTAAGAAAATACCAGAGGCAAGTAACTGTAATCTGACAGGCGCCCGGGTGCAGAGTTGTTATAGAGCCGGGTGTCCCATAGGCAAACACAGGACCTCTGTGTTGGATTTTTATGGATTCAGAACCCTTCCCAGTGGACCCTGAAGAAACCAGTTGGCACAAACAAGGTTGGAGAGTGGCCCCACCTGTGGATACCCAGAAGACTGGAGTACCTACACCAGGGAGCCCAAGTGCAGAGGGGTGGATTGACATTGAAAACCCTTGTTGATGTTAATGTAAGCCTCGGTTGTCCAGCTGCTCTTGCACCCTGTGGACCAGGACGGTGAAACCCAAGGTAGAATCCGAACAAGAGAAACCTGAAAAATAAGGGAAAAGTGTCCAGACCACTCAGAGACCTTCAGGCGGTGCAGGTAGGCAATGATCACACCCTTGGAGGTGAATTTCCTGCAGGACAGTGAAGGAAGAAATCCAGCTGCGGAGTCAAGGAGGATGCAAGAGATCCTTGGAGTCACCCACGAGCTGTCTCACATCTGTCACCGGAGTGCAGTCAGGTCAGTGACTAGCAGGGTCACCAACAAGCCTTAGTAAATGCAAATAGTGGTTGCAAGGTAAGTTGTAGGTTTTTGAGGACCAGCAAGGTCCTAGTGTCTCAACCCTTTGATTAGTCAGGGCAGTCCTTCAGCAGGAAGGAAAGCTAGCCAGAGCCAATGGAGCCCTCATGAGTGACCCACTGGCAGCAGGCACAGGGAGTCACAGAGAGGCCACAACAGCACACCAACACAGGAGTCCCACGTCACAGGAGCTGCAGAGTAGAAGCTGATCTTGGAGTTGAAGAGTGCCGGGGCTTCTTGGAGCTTGAAGAGCTCCTTCGAGGAAGAGCAAACAAGCCTCGGCAAGAGCAACAGTTGCGGTGCACAGGGGTTCGGTTCCAATGGCTGCAGCAGGGGTCCACAGTCTCCCAAGTGGATCAGAAAACAAGGGGAACCCAAAGAGGACCACAGAACAACCACCTGTGATGCAGAGCCTTTCAGTGTCCGTGGAACAGCAGGATCCGCCAGGCAGTCGTCGTCTTGAGGTGCCTGCAGATGCAGGGGAGTGACTGCTTCACTCCGAGGGAGATTCCTGCTTGCTTCTTGGATGTAAGCAGAGTCATTGTGACCTTGGAGGATGCACTGCCTTGGATGTTGCAGAATTCTTGCAGGACCCAGAGAAACAATGTTGCAATGGAACCCTCCCACCAGAAGCAGACTTGTTTTGGTTCCAGCACAGACCGCCAGCGGTTCAGAGGCAAGGAACAGAAGATGTTTTGCAAAGATTTCATGATAGAGTCTTGCTCGACGAATCTAAGGACCCACCCACAGAGGAGCCCTTAAGTAACCCTAAAAGGGGGTTGGTCACTCTCTGTAGTGACCCACCTATCAGAGGGGGTCAGGGACGTCATCTACCTGGCCTAACCAGTCAGATGCTCCCAGGGGCCTCTGCACATCTTGTTTCCAAGATGGCATAACCAACCGGCCTCCTGGCAGAGCTCTCTGCACCTCCCTAGTGGAGGATCTGGACAGGGAGGGTGGACTGTCCTTGTGTGGTTTTGCACCAGTGCTGGTACCAAAGGCCCCTGCACTGGTGCAAACTGGTTTATGCAAGAAGGGCACCAACTGTGCCCTTCAAAGCAGTCTGGTGGCACAGAAAGGCCACCCCACCCCAGCACAGAACATAATTCTAAAGAAGAGGAGGTCACACCTCCCTCCTACAGGAAACCCTTTGTGCTGCCTTCGCCGTGCTCGAGCTGGATGAGCAGCAGGAGGGCAGAACAGTGTCTTGGGGTATGCAGCAGCGTGGGCTGCCAGAAAGATCCTGGAAGGCTGTACAGGTAGATCTGGGGGATCCTTTAAGGAACACCCAGAATACATGGTATCATGCAACTAACTGTGGCATCAGTGCTGTTGCATGATTCTGACATGTTTGATACAAAATATGCCTATGTTCAGAGAAACCATTATGTAGCTGGACTACTCGTACTGACTAGTGTCCTATAAATGTCTTAAAATGTCTTCCCCACACTTGCAAAGCCCAGAGAATGAAGACTAGGGTTTGTAGTGGCACTCTGCTCAGGCGGGGGTACCCTCACACATGCGCCGTTTGGGCTAAGGGGATACCAGAGGGGCGACTTAAAGTGCTTAAGTGCAGTGACCACAATGTGAAGCAACCCTTACATTGGAGGCGAAAGGGTGCATGCACCATTTCCCGAAGGCTGCAATGGCAGGCCTGCAGATAGTTTCCATGGGATCCTATGGGTGGCATACTACATGCTGCAACCCATGGGAAACCCCAGGTGTATCAATGCCCTGGGTACCTAAGTACCATATACTAGGAACTTACATGGGTACCAAATTTAGAGGAAAGAGCACAGCCATTGGGGTCCTGGTTAGCAGGCTAAACATACTTACATCAAGCAAAAAGTGTGTGTGTGGGGGTAACTATGCAACAAAGATGGTACTTACCTACACCGACAACTGAGGACGATGTGACAATTCTCAAGCAACAGGTTTCCCAACTGCTGTCTAAAGTGGCAGTTCTGGATGATCAGGCAGAAGATGCTGAAAATCGCTCAAGCAGAAACAATGTACCCCTTACTCGCTTGTAGGAGGGAAATGAGGGATCTAGAATGGATGATCTTCTAGAGGAATGGTTTTCTACAAAGGTTCCGGCCAACAAATTGTCTCGATGCTACGTAGTGGAGAGAGCTCACCGAGCCCTGACCAAGAATCCTCCATCAGGGGTCCTGCCCCATCCTGTTGTGGTACGCATCCTCAACCATCAAGATCGAAATGCCATGCTCCGTGAGGCTCGGGATCAACCTGATCTGAGACACTCTAATGCCAATGATTTCATCTTCCCATATTATACCAGGGCATTTCAGTAATGTCGCTGCTCCTTTGAGGAGGTAAAGCAAGAACTCTGAGCACTCAACATTTGCTACATGCTCCTTTTTCCCCCGCCCGGCTGAAGGTAATCTTTGCCTCCTCTACTTACTTCTTCGACACCCCTAAACAAGCTTGGGAATGGGTGACGGAACAACTGCTGTTGTGCCTACCGGGCTCTATGAACCAAGTGGGATCTGAACTGAGGGAATGTCCTCCATCACATCCTGCCCAGGAACCCTATAAGCAGTGCAATAGATCCTGGAAGACTGGATCACCGCAAGGCTGGAAAAGATATTCAGCAAGTCCAACTCCGGCTTGCAAAGCGCTCGGGCCTGTGGATCAGGAGGCATCCCTTTCCGATACCCATTGACCTTCAGAGCTTGGCAGACTCCCTACCTTGACTGCTTATGAAGACCCTACCTGGAATACTACGCAGGTCTTAATACAAGATAGTACATTGCATGAGGCCCGACCCGCATTGGTAATGCATCATTAACAGACGGACCCCCAAATTGTACTGGGGCCAGATGACGTAGTCTTTTAAAACATTTTCTCTCAGCTTTGTGAATATGGGGCTCTTCTGCTGTTCATTAATTGATGCTGTCAGGCAAATTATCCTTGCAAGGATGAAAGGAGTTGTGGACAGTGTGCTTCTTGATACCACCCCACCTTGAGTTTGATTATATATTATTCTTTATAGGGGTGACAGATGCTTTGAGGGAGGAACTATGGGGCGGGGCATTGAGGGGGTATGTTGTTTTGTATAAGGATGTTGCTTTTGCTTCTGTTTCTTTCAGGCAATCCCTACATAAGGTATCCACACAAGAGTTCTGATCCCAGGGCAGAATTTTGCACGATTGTACACCGCCTTCACCCGAGTTAAGGGGCTTATTGAGTTATTTTGTCACTTCACAACATATCTCCCACGTAATCAGGGTTGTCTCCTGGAACGTAAACAGCTTCTTAGACTGTAATAGGAGGTCTGGGGTTTTGAGATACATGAAGAGGTATAAACCAGATGTGGTCGTTCTTCAAAAGACATCTTCTGGGGGCCTTTATGTGCTTTCCTGGGTCGCTTTGGGTATGATTGTGTGTATCATGCAGGCTATTGTCAAGGCTCAAGAGAGACGCAGATTTTTTTTTTTACATAAACCTTTTCCATTGGCGGAATCCATTATACATGCAGATCCACAGGGGCGGTATGTTGGCATTGGAAGGAGTTTGGAGACTATCCAATTCAATTTTGTTTGCTCCCCCACATCTCTTGCAATCCACCCTGGAAGCTCTCTGGTCCTCAGTGGTGGAGCTGCCCCCAGGTATGACCGTGATTGGCAGGGATTTTGATGCAGTCCCAGACCCCATGCGGGACACGCCGGACACTACACGACCAGGCAGGGTGGCTCGTTCTGATAACCTGATTTTGTGGGCTGACTCCATGGGCCTCTGCGATGTCTGGCATTCCTATACCTCCATGCAGCAGATCCTACACCCACCTGCCTGCAGCTCATAGAACTGAGTCCAGGATTGGCCTTCTCTGGCTGCCGGCATGTGACTTACTGCGACTGCAGTGCATCTGGATTTTACCAAGGGGCAACTCTGATCATGTTCCTCTGATTCTTGAGTGGGTCACCTCTGTGGCAGGCCTCGCCCGATGTGGAGATTCTACATGTGGTACTTAGCTGACCAAGATTGCATGGATTTTGTGGAAAGGGAACGCCACGCCTTCTTCCAGACCAATAAACAAATGGTGTCCTCGGCGGGGACTCTCTGGGTGGCAAGAAAACCTACCTTATGGGGTAGTATCAAGGGTTATGTGTATCGGGAGGAGTGATGTCGGCAGGCATGAGTAACGTAGTTCGAGACACAGATTCCTGATTTGCAATGACCAACCAGTGATGCGAGATCAGGAGAGCTAATGAGCTGTGTGGAGATGGCGAGCTCTAAGCTGCGTCGGATCTCCTTGGAGGAGGCCCAGTAAAGTTAGTGGGCATCTACCCAACGGGTATACGCTTCAGGAGATAAATCAGGCAACCTACTATATTGGTTAGCTACTAGATGGTTTTCCAGCAGAGCTGTCCCTACTATTAGGTAATCCTCTGGCATCCTTCAGGAGGAACTGTCTGCCATCGCCAAAACGTTTGCAGCCTTTTACCAAAAGTCATATGCAACACGCCCGATCCCACCACGCAAACTTGCATACACCCTTTTACTACATGTGCCTCTGCTGTCCATTCCTTCTTTCTTGGCCCGAGAACGGGATCTACCACTATCAGCTGAGGAAATTGGACAGGCCATAACTGAGCTTCAGCCCAGCAAGACCCCGGGTCCCGATGGGTCCCCCATCTAATTTTTTAAGCACCACCACAATATATTGATGCCTCATCTGCTGGCCTTCTACATAGAGACGCAGAAAGGTGGACCTCGATATTCTCACTATTGTGGTTATACCGAAGGCAGGACAACCGGCTGACCATTGGCTCATCATTTCGCCCAATATCCCTCATCAACACTGACATTAAAATCTTCGCGAAGATCTTGGCGACCAGACTAACTCGAACTCTTACATACCTTATCCATCCAGACCAGTGTGGCTTTATGCCCAGTAGGAGCACTCGTCACAGTATCTAAAGAGTGTAACTGGCCCTTTCTCAGCCATCCCAGCTGGAAGGTAGTCTGGCCCTCCTTTTTATAGACTTTCACAAAGGGTTTGATACGGTCTCGTGGTCGTTTCGTGATGCTATTCTCCAGAGGTCGGGCTTTGGGCCTACCTTTCGCAGACTAGTGGGATTCTTATATAAGCCCTCTGCACGGGTACAAGTGAATGGGATTCTTTCCCCACACCTCCTAATCTGCAGAGGGACGGGCAGGGCTGTCCCCGCTGCTTTTCACCCTTGCCAAAGAACTGCTGGCGCGCCTGAAGCAATATGACGCAGAGGTTTGGGGCTGGCGCTGGTGGGATGGCGTAGAGTACTGGATTGACCTCTATGCGGACGACGTCCTGCTCTTCCTCAGTGAACCGCATATGTTTTGGGTCCTAGATGTCTTGAGATAATGCAACTCTATTCTGAGGCTTCTGGCCTACAAGTGGACACTAATAAGTCAATTCTAGTGGAAGTAACTGGCGACACTGCAGGTCGATATTGGTGTCCTGACGTTCCAATCAGACACAATCAGACACAACTCCTTCATGTACCTAGGGATTCACATCTCTGGTCTTCCACACTTGGCATGGGCTCTAAATTTCCACCCCTTTGCCTCAACACTAGATTGTGATTTACACACATGGCCCACGTCTTATTGCAGTCTTCAAAACGATGTGCCTTCCCCCGGTATCTATACATCTTGGTGAACTACCATTATCCAATTCCACGTGCATGGTTTCAATCTCTTACCTCGAAATTGACATCCTTTATCTGGGTGGGAGGGTGGGGGTCACTGTGTGGCTTTCACTTCAGCTCGCAAGCTGAAGCTTGACAGGGGCCTCTGCATCCCAGACTTAAATACTTATCTGGTGGCGCATCTCATCAGGGTAAACAAATGTTTTTCTGGAGAGTGGGTTGACCTAGCATATAGACTTGAATCGCATCGCTTGGGTTTTGACAGGCTTCTTGACCTACTCTATGGTTATCCCTTAGTTTAGTTTAGTTTAATAAATTTATAAAGCGCATGGCTACCCGAAGGCCTCCCAGCGCTGAAAGAGGACAAAGGCACCATAGTGAGAACTTATGCTGGAAAGAGTAGAGTCTTTAATTTACCTCGAAAAGAGAGTTCGGAATCGTCCATTCGAAGTGACGGGGGAGGGAATTCCATAGATTCGCTGCTTTGAATGTGAAGGACCTACCCTCCCCATCTTTTTTTTTTTTTTTTAACACAGCAGGTGTTAATTAGAACAGCAGACGAGGATCTAAGGGATCTCTGGGGGGTGTAGGGTGTGATCATGCGCTTGATAAAAGAAGGTCCCCTATCATGAAGAGCTCGATGTACCATAAACAAAGCTTTCAAATTAATCCTTTGCTGGATAGGAAGCCAATGGAGGGAGGTTAAGGCTCGTTTGGCCGATACAGTTCTGGGGATGGCCATGAGTAGCCGGGGCTGCCGCATTCTGCACTATCTGCAGTCTCCTTAATACACAGATGGGAGAACTCAGGAACAGCACGTTCCCATAGTCTAGGAGGGATAATATGACGGCTTGAATAATAAGTCTTTTGGCAAAGAAGTGGAGAGATTTGAAAAAATTTCTAAGCATTCTTAGAAAATTGAAGCAAGAAGCCGATAATTTTTTTGCATGCTGTTTCATCGATAGACGGGAGTCTAGCCATACTCCTAGGTTTTTTATGGTTTTCTTTGGGGGAGGAAGTCTTTTCAATTCTTCTGGAATTGAGATGGGAGATTTAAGTAGGGAAAAATTGCCAAACAACATTACTTCAGTTTTTTCATCATTTAGCTTGAGCTTACTATCTGACATCCAGTTAGTGATGTCTGTAAGGCCGGAGGATAGCGCTTCTTGATCAGAATTTACATTGGTGCTAAAAGAATAGGCCAGCTGGTTATCATCAGCATAAGATATCAGAGAAAGACCATAGGGTTCCACAATTTTAGCCAAGGGAGACATAGATGTTAAAAAGAGTGGGACTTAGAGAGGAGCCCTGAGGAACCACACAGCTAAAGGAATGGATATCAGAAAAAAAGACCTATCCAAAACCTGAGACGACCTACCTAAGAAGGATGAAAGCCAGTTAAAAATAGTACCTTCGAATCCCACTTGAGAAATTCTTTGAAGAAGGATTTTATGATCGACTGTGTCAAATGCTGCACTTAGGTCTAATAAAATAATTGCTGCATAGCCACCAGTATCTAGTTGTTGTCGAATTTCTTCTGTCACTGCCAAAAGGGCGGTTTCCGTACTATGTTGAGGTCTGAAACCTATCTGAGTGGGACATAGGAGCTTATGTTCTTCTAAGAAGACAGAAATTAGTTTGTTAACATGCTTTTCCACTATTTTGGATGCTATAGGAAGAACAGCAATAGGTATAAAATTGCTTAGTAGAGATGCATCAAGCTTAGGCTTTTTCAGTAGAGGTTTAATAATTGCGTGTTTCCAAATTTGGGGTAGACTCCCAACTATAAAAGAATTGTTGAAAATATTAGTTAAAATCAGCGCTATGACATCCAAACCTTGAACTAAAATGGCTGGAGGAGCAGGATCCAAAGGAGATCCTGATTTTATTGTTAACAAATAATTTCCAAGTAGATCTCCTGTCATCGGTTGGATGACTGAGAGAGAGGGTCTGGAGTGATGGTGTTCAGTCTGAGATAACTTTTTAGGATCTTTAGATGAGTCATTAGAAAAGGTTGACAGGGTCTCAGAAATTTTATTACGAAAAAGAAAGCTAAATTATTGCTGTGTTCTTTGGAAACTTCTAGAAGACTGAAGGCAACAGGTTCATGAGCCATTTCCTTAAGTATAGAGAAGATCTCCTTAGGAGAATTAGAGGATTGTTCTATTCTAGAAGCATGATAAGCTGCCTGCACAGATTTGATTTCCATATGATATAATCTGACCGATTTTCTGTATTCCAATCTGGAAACATCACTGTAGATTTTCCTCCATTTCCTTTCAAGCCTTTTACACTCCTTTTTTAAAAGACGCAGCTGGGGGGAGAACCAAAGTGGCTTTTTGTGGCCCCCGTTTTTAACCATTGTCTTGGTCGGTAAAATGATATCTAGGGAACTAGAAATCCATTCATTAAATCTTTCTGCTGAACATGATTCTATTGGAAAAGTGCGGGTATACTTTAGGGTGTCTGACCCTCCAAGAGCTCCCTGTGTAACTCCACAATGTGAAAGGATGCTCTCCTATCAGCTCTTGAAAAGTGGAGATAGTGGGGGAGGAGAATGAGGTGATAGTGGCTGTGGAGGTAGCCTTGTCCATAGTCTTCCACTTAGGAGGAAATGGCATCTCTAATGCTTTCTCAAAAGTGAGCTTCCTTTCAGGTGGTGGTGGAGATGAAGCTTTTGCAAGTATACGTCCAGTCCCAAATGGCATATGGATCTTCTTCTGCCTGATTTCCAGTTTCTCCTACAGCTTGTGCTGAATGGGTTCCACTGGTGAATCTCCAAATGGCATGTGGATTTTCTTCTGCCCGATTTCCAGTTTTTCATCCAGCTTGTGCAGAATGGGTTTCACTGGTGAATCAGGGGCAGAGCTAGTCTCTAATTTTCAGCTCTGAGGTTTTTGGTTCTGAAGATTTTGACTCTGAGTGGTGAGGCACTGTCGGCATTGAGGTGGTGAAAGTCAACTGTCGGGCCGACACCGAAGGTCAAGACGGTGCCGAATGCTGGTCTCAGTTCGAGGAGGTCGATGAGAAGCATTTATCTTCACATGTGCTTTCAGTGCTGGGCACAAGGGCAGGGCATCCAAAGCAGTTTTCTGGTGCCGACCATGGCCAGACTGGGGATCTCAGGTTCTGCGACTAGCGAAGGCCAAAGTTTCTTGGTCACCTTGGTTTGGAGGGCAAAGGATGCAGTACTCACAGGTTGGGGCAATGGAATTTCTTGCATTTCGAGATCAAACTCAAGGTCAGAGCTGGAGCTTTCGTCGATAGAGAAGGCCTCCTCTTCTTCGATGGAATGTTGTTCCTGTGCTTGCTCCCCACCAAATATGTTGGGAATGACGTCTGTGGCTCTGTGAGACATCTCAAGGGGATAAGCTCTGCGGTCAGGAAGGGTTTTCTTGGACCTGAAGGACTTAGACGTGTGGCAGTCTGATTTCTTGTGATCTGGAGACAGGCACAAGTTGCACACCGAGTGTTGATCTGTGTGTGGGTACTTTGCATGGCAACATGGACAAAACCAAGAGGGCGTGCATTCCATTACCAGTGGAGCATTTTTGGGAAAACTCATAAGGGTGTCGAAGTTAGGCCCCAAAGGGGGGTCCCTGAAGGGGTTTAGGTCAAACAGAATCAAACCGGCTGGATTCTCCAACAAAGCGCAGATGTAAGAAACGCAAACAGTAACAATACCAATGAAGGGGCTGGAAAAAAGACTTACAGTTTAACCAAAATGGAGTCGAAACACGAAGCACAGACACGCACGTTCAAACCTGATGGCGGAGAGAAAACAATCAATGGAGTTGATGCCCATGAGCATTATCAACAGCAGGAGTCACCACTCGACCTTGTGACTCGAAATAATTCTTCAAAGGAAAAACAATGTGCACAACTCCGGACCCAACACTAGATGGCATGAGTATGCCACTAGATGGCAGGAGTATGCAGAGCATGTGTATCTACAGCCACACGTCATTGAACAATTTGAATCCTCGTGGTTTCTGGATATGCAGAGATTACAGACCATAGATGGTATAACTATAGGAATTTTCTGGTGCTCTTCGATCAAAACTGGAAGAGCGTGTTCTCCATAACTCACTCAAGTATCAGTCATTTTCATATGACGTGGCCTCATAACAACCTCCGGGTTGTCATATGATGTTTTCTTTGAACACTGGAGAAGATTCTAGTGTCTGGACAACTGTTCTTTTAGAATTCCACAGATTCGAATCTATGAAGAGTACAGCAGAAGCAGAAGACTGAAAAACAATCTAAAGCGGTCTCTTTTGTACTGGTGCATTGTGGGTTTCAGGGAGGGATCATGAGTCACCTCGAAACCGAAGCTTTTACGTCAAGAAAAACAACTTGAAACACCCTTGCCCAACACTAGATGGCAGGAGTGTGCAAAACATGTGATCTACAGCCACATGTTACAAACATTATGTTTATGTGTGAAATTGTTAAAGGCATGGATAGATTAATATATTTTGAGTTGAGGGATCCCAAATCAAAATCAGAACTTTTACTGCGTTTCTCTACGGAAAGAAACCATTATTATGAGCATTAATTGAGACAGCTGCTATTAGGTTAGCTTTCTAAAACTTATCAGCAGCATATCAGCATTAAATTGTCAACATTTTTTAGACCCAGAATGAGCAACTGATTTTTTTAAATAATAGTTGCCACTTTTGCACGGGTTTGCTTCTTATGGTTCCTTCTGGGTTGTAGACTGATATTACTGACTTACAGCAAATGATTCGTCCCATTCAACAGATACTTATACTCTCAAAATGTCTTTTCCAAAATTTCAATTTGCTTGACATAATCCCTTTAGTAAATAAACATTTTAAAAAATACATTGAAGCATGCAGCAGGTACACAAGATGATGCTCACCAGCTTGCACTGTGTGCTGTTCAGAACAAATGATGGGGATGCTAAAAGATACTGCACGGTAAAATTACTGATTTGCATTACATTCAAGTTACTGCAAATGCATTGTCCTAGCCATGAATAATTTAATAAGAGAATGGCAAAATAATATTGATAAAGAAACCTTTGTGTTGGCTTTTGTTTCAAAGACAAGAAAACTGCTAAATATGTGCAAAACAATAGTTCACAAATTACATAAAAAACATTAGCCCACAACTTACCCATGCAGAGCTCGATTGATAGTTTTCTCTAGCGGATCACTAGTGTATTTACTGTCACCATGGAAGAGATAGTCTTCTTCCCAATTAAAAGTCACTTTAACCTTCCCATATCGTCTGAACACAGTACGTGGGCATATGAATCCCTTATATTGACCAATAATGCCTCTCTTCCTCTTCTCAGTCAAAAACTCCGATTCCTTTGGTGAGCTTGTAGTGTCTTCCTGAGGCCTAAAAGGCAATACTCTCCCAATGGGAGCCCCTTCCTGCCAGCCTTTGCCCCTGTTTCTTGTGTTGGATGGTGGGACCCCTTTAAGAAGTTGACCTCGTCGTGCATGTTCTGCAGTTGATGAAGCATATGAGTGTTCAAGAGCTACCTTTTTTGGAGAGGCAGTATCTGGATGCACCTTTGAAAAAAAAACATGGCCTCTTGTGGATCCTTGCCTTGAATGGATTTCTTCAGCTGTAGTGTTATTTTCTAATTCGAGATTAGTCACCTGAGGAGACTTACAAAGACTGCTGAGAATAGGACTGCTGCACTTGGGAAGTTTGGTTGCCCTTGAATATTCATGATCCGAAACTGATCGTGCCAGTTTCTCTCCCAAGAGAGCCTGCTGCTCCTCTATTGACAAGTCTTCGCCAAAGGTTGCTGCACCATATGCTGAACCAGAGCTAAGAGCTAGATCTGCAAGCAAGTTAAGTGCATGTGATTCATACACATTTAATCTCTGAGCTAGAGCACTCACATCTTCTGCGCCTGCTAAGAGCTCATCTGGCAAGCTTTTCTTGAAAGCCTCTCGTTCCACAGAGGATTTCACTACTGCCTCAATAGTTTTGCTTAAAGAGTCGCCATTCTCCAAAGCTGCCTTGGCTATAAGAGCTGCTTTTTTGTTGAGGGGCTTATGTCCACTAGCCCACTGCTTTTCATGAAATTTCTTCACTAAAAGGGAAACACAAACATCAGAAATAATACATAGAACATTATTAAATACAATACATTGAGACTCTCATTACAAGTTGCCCGTTGCGGTTTCCCAACGGGAAAAGAGACTACCTCTCTGTATGACAGCTACAGGTTTTCTGGAAATAAATGTGGGCCTGGAAAAAATGGACCTAGAGACGTGTGAGACTTGTATGTAGCTGCTCCACTTGATCCCCACCTTTCTTCCTACTTCAGCACGCGGGACAAGCATAGAAAGCTTTCTCCAACTGAAGGAAAAAAGTCTACCCTCCTGCCTCTCTCTGCACACACTCCCACCAGGGCCACACAAGAAATGCACGCAATATTTGCCTCCTGCTCGAAGGAGGTGGTAAAGGTGTTGGGATTTGGGCCTGTTACATACACAGGAAGGTGGAAACCAATGAAGAATTAGGCTTGGTATTCTTCGGTCCATGCATTATTTCCCATTCTGGATGGCATAACCTGTAAACTCCAATAACTAATGGAGTGATATCACTGGACTTGTTAATTTCGGTACCACTATCCTCCAGCAGACGTAATGGGAATGCTGTACAGTTCGAATACTGTGAGAATGTGATGAATGTATGAGTTGCTGGAGTCCGAGTATGAGGTGAAGTCTGGGAGTTGATTACAGATGAAGGGAGAATGTAGCCTTAACAGTACCTATCTTATGTGAATGTAATCTCGGGCCTAACATGGAATAAAGAACTTACCTCCTACCTGAATGGCTGCAAACACTTGTGATAAGCCCTGCTCGCCATCTACAGCATGTTTGTGTCGAGGTATTAAATGAATGTGTGTAGACATGCAGCAGAACTCTGGTGACATTTGGCAGCTGGTGCAGATAGAGGAGGGTGCTTGACTATTGATGAACAGCCTTGTGACCACGGGGCAGTAGTCTGGATCGAAACCTCCACTCCACAGGCAGGTGGTGTCAGTACTAGCTGCCGTGCAGATGGAGCCCAGTGAGCAGGGTGAACAGGACAAATTATTGGCTAAAAAGTGTAAAAACTGAGCTGCAGTGTTCAGTAGGTAGCGAGGAGGTGTTAAGGACAAAGAGCATAAGACGTGATCCATTCCTATCGGCACAGTGTCTTCAACATCAAGCAGCCTTTGTAGAGGTAAGGGCTGCGAGAAACAAGCCATGAACCTGTTTTCACAAGCAGCATTAAACAGAAGGAAGGTCGGGCTGCCTCAAAACACATACATAAAAATAAAGAAACATACATTCATCGAACATATACACAAATAACAGCACACCGTATGCAATACACAAATAAAATACATATAATAATTGGAATTTTCATTCTAATAGAAAGGTTGGAGCTTTTAATGTTTGTTTTTATTTCTAAAAGTTGAAGAAATATGCCAGTTTCTACCATATTTATTTGTATTTTTATGCTCGTAACACATGTTTTATTTATATCACTCACACCAGTGCTTCATTTAAGGCTACCACTCACTCGTACTACATTTCATTTGATGTACTTGTGCTGCTCCCAAAAATGAAGCTAAAGATACCAGCGTAACTTTTAACGTTACATTTTAATCTTGATCACATTTACAGATTGCTCACAATTTTGCTTTCATATATAAACTTTATAAATCTGCTAAAACTGTTTAAGACAGTGGCGGACCCTGGTTTTAGGAGTAGCAGACTCCCAGGTTAAAAAAACGTTGCTTTAAGTCAGTCCTGTACCCTTGGCATCGGATTCCTGCTATGTCTGGGAAACTCTGTCGCCTTTAGGATGTTCTCTTTGTCCAACAAGCCCAAGTGCTTAGCGGGCATTTGTTTTCTCTGGGTCATGACATAAGGTACCCAATGGTGTTTATCTCTAACTTTTAGGGCCCTCTGTTTGAAGGCCTCACACACTTTACAACTTTTTAACTTATGGTCCTTTGTATGCACAAACTGCAATCCTTGTGGGGGTTCTTCTATGCCAGCTTATGGTGGCTATTGGTGTAAACGCTAAACAGAGGTTTCCATTACTTTTCTTACTCGAATGAGGCCTAGGGATAACTACCAAACCCCATTAATGCATGCTCCAAGCCAATGTGATTGAGGCCAAACTCCAAAATCCTTTCTGTTGCACTTGTTTCAATGTCTGCTATTTTGTCATCAATGTTCCCTCTTTGTAATGTGCTCCTGACCTCAGCACCACCTCTGGCTTCTTAATCGAGGAATGTCAACTTGGAGCCCCTGACAATAACTTAGAAATCTACGATGGAAAAAGAATCTGAAGATGGCAACCACATACTGGGGTACTTTGGACTTATTTTTGACGTCCAACTGCCCACCTCCGATTGATGACCACATTTTTTAAAAAAGGAAACAAAAAGGGAGCGTTCTGAACACAACCACTACAGATAGAATAATGAACAGCATGTGAATCCAGAATGCTGTTGAACTGCCTGAGCCGGTCCTCGGAAGATGCCATCTACTTATGTTTTGATATTTGGTGGGCTCTTTAAGTACTGTTTGTCATTTATATTAACATATTAATATTTTAAAATTCTTGCTAAAGTTGTAACATAATACAAACTAGAGAAACATTAGCTCATGATAGAGTAAAATATTTTGCACTCAAAGCAATTTAAATAAGCAAATGGTGATTTACCTAGTCTGGATTCCTTCTGAGCCGCCAATTTACCTCTCTCTTCTGTCTTACCCATCACTACATTTCGCTTCTGTAATTTCTTGTTGGCTTCTTTGCGGAAAGGAATACTTTTGGAAGGTATACTCATTAGTCGTTTCGACCTCTTCACATTGGGTTCAGAAGAAGCATCTTCTTGCATTTGAGTTCCTTTCTTCTCCTGTAACACTGCTTCAGTCTCTTCCTGTGACACAGCTGCTTTATTAGAAGGATCAGACTCTGTTTTGTGCACAACTTCCGCAGTTAGTACCTCAGCTCCTACAATGCGAACGTGTTTAGAAACTGTTGAATTCATGAAAAGTAATAAATTTAAAACAGTTTTAAAATACTATAGCTATCTTTTGTTTTGCTTAATCACATATGCTTGTCCTTAGCAGAGTCCCAAACCAAGCAGAAATTTGACCAAGTGTTTCCAAAAATGAGAAACGAAGCCTAAACATGAGACTCTAATTGTATCAAGTGATATACCTGGGTATCAAATGAAAATCATTGCAGCTACCCTTAAAGAGTTTTACAAATGGTTTCTGGCACTCCTGTGCTCATAGTATAGACACTGTACATAAAAGAGGCAAAGCAAAGTAGCCCGAATGGCGTATTAAGAACTCCTCAAACTTTTGAATATTCCAGCACCACTGACTAAGGAACCAAAAACTGAACCACAGAATAAAGCTAGTATTTTGTGTACTGACTGATGATAATAACCTACGTTAAAACATTTAATAAAAATAAACTAAATGGAACTCAGGTAAAACCATGTAAAATGCATATCAAACTGAGGAACAGATTGAAGCCAGACAACAGTAACTAAACGTAACACAAAAACAAAAGTAATACTTAATCAAATCTCACATTTTTCCAATCAATTTCCAGTCATACAAACCTCTGGTTCTCACATCACATAACAACTCTGCCTACAGTCTGGGTCAATTCTGTTTTAGGGCAGAAGGTGAGGACTAAGGCTCTTTCTTTACTTTATTCCGCTCAAAAGTCAAAACTAACAAAACATGTTAAACTACATTTCCCATGAACCAGGAAATTAGAACACCAATCGCATGCGATTAGAATAAACAATCGCAGTCTATAACAAAGGTAAAGACTGAGAACCTTCTATACTGCTCCCTCCTTTTTTCTTGCTCATCAGCATGAGATAAAATGTTCTCCTTTTATAATTCAGCCTAGGTTTGGAGCTCCAGCAGCACACTATACAACTGAAGCAACACTCAACATCAGGTCCTTGCTTAGAACAAAGGTGTTCCCTTAATTTTGCTGAATGGTGAGCGAGCGTGAACACAGTGCCACGCCTGTCGTGCAGCAGTTAGCTCTGCTCACAGTGAACAGAGTGTCATAAAGATAAATGTACTTATTTATTTAAGATCTTAATTAGAAAAGGTGGGCAGGCTCTCAGTGTAGGAAATCCAATTATCATTTGAGGGTTCATGTAATAGACATGGTCCAAAGACACTCCAGTTCTGTATAGAAAGGACGAAACAATAGAAGAGAAAATTACCTTTTTAACTGAGGTGACAGCTTTAAAGAGGCCCTTTAACTCTCAGAGCAATGGGCTAGTCCAGATGACTTCAAATCCCTGAGCAAGCAATTGTGGAAACTAATCAGAATGAAGCCTTAATCCCCTTCTGCATGATAAAGACTGTAAGGATCAGAACTACATACAAGGAACAATAAAGCAAAGAGGAGGGAGCCCCATTAGGTCTTTAATAACTTTGGATCATTAGAAGGAAACTTTGAGCACAAATGTACACATCGTGTGCCTTCTACACTCCAGCTGACAGGTTCTAAGCATGGTCTTTTGACACGGTGAAAGATGAATGGGGGTCCTCAGGTCAATCTGAAAAGCGTTCCAAGAAGGACAGACACTGGTGACCGAGCCACAACTGTAAACATAGTAGACAAGAGGAGCAAGAGATAGACTTTCCTGAACGCCTGGAAGGGGGACAAATAGTAAGGAAGGAGATGGGAGTTTAAATTCTGACAACATCTGTCATTGTAAATTCTTGGACACCTCGAGCAAAAAAAAAAAAAAACATTGTCAAAGCCATTACCTCTTGTCTTTGCCAATGTTTGTATATAATGCATTTACAAAAAAAAAAGCAAAACCTACAAAATTCAAAATACTGGAGGAAAACTAAACATTTATAAACAAAACCTAACATTTACACTGAAATTAATATTTTCTATTCTAGTTAATAATGGCCTTTTGTATTTTTCCACTTCTTTTCAATCAGAAAACTCTGGTCATAATTTCAAAAGAAAAAGGAAGTGTCAACGTTTAAAGGAAAATGTTTGCTGAGGCCTAATTGACTTTAACCAGTTATCAGAACTGAAACGTTATCCAGCAATTTAGTCCTCTGCAGTAGCCCGAGCTCATTTTTATGAGTCTCTAGGAGAAAAAAAAAACATCATCTTTTCAGGTATGTTAAGTACAAAATTCTTCTTAAATGCCAGATGAGTGAGTGCACCAGGCGACCTCCTCCAACAGCATCATAAATGCCGTGCTGTGACAAGACCTATGCATTCCTGCAATATGTGAAATGCAGGAGATAAAACAAAAACAGTCCTTAAAGTCTGCACACCCCAGGATAAATATAGCTATTGCTGTGCTTCTACAGACAAGTTGTGGAGAGCAACATGTAGAACACAGGATAGGAGAGGGTTTTGTTGCAGAGACGCAGCTCACAGTGGAGACAACTACAAATCATGCACATGCTGAATAAAAACTAAAGTAATTCCGGAATGTGAGTAGCAGAAGGATACAATTCATCCAATCGAAAATATGGTAAAATCGCCATGCTGCAGAAGAGTGTCAAACACAAAAAGAGGAAAGAAAGCCATCAAATAAGAAGAAAACAAGTGTGGCAAGAAAATCAACCAATGGTAAGCAATGGGTTCCCTTTTCTAATATTTTAATCAGATCGTCTACTTCTCTCCGATCTTCAAAATGATACATTACTTTCAAGGAAGCCGGGAATTTCAATTTGGTCATAACCCCCAACCCCTTCAAAACATTGATTCTTTTCCCTAACTCCCATTGTTTATTCGCTGTCATACTTGATAGATCTGATCTAATCTCAAAACTAATTCCTTCCACCATTGGTGACTTCTTTTTCAACGCATCTGCTAAGATACGCTCCTTAACTGCATACGTATGAAAACTGACCAATATTTTCCTAGGCTTTTCGCTGGGGTTTTTCTAAAAGGATATCTGTGCACCCTTTGAATATCCCTTACAATAGCTTCTTCTGTGTCTTCAACCTGCACTCCTGCTTAATCAGGCGGACTACCAATCCTTTCAGATCAACCCCTGCCACGCCCTCTGGGACCTTTAAGAATCTCAAACAGTTTTTTCTCCGATTGTTCTATAAAGATTTGAGCTTAGACAAGACACTTTCCTCCCCAGCTTTCAAATTTAGAATTTCAACCTTGTTTATTTCCATTGTAGTCTTCAAGTCTCCAACTTCTTCCTCAAGGGCCTCAATCCTCCCTGCAAGGTCATCGATCTTTTTTCCAAGGACCTCACATAGACCTCTTATCACCTTCTGGTTAGTGTTCAAGGTCTCAGAACCACCTCTCCTGCAATGGATTGGTTGGGAGGCTCTTCTACTAAGCAGCACTCCTATCCTTTCGCACCCCCCACCCCCCACACACTCTACCCCGATAACGATCAGGAAGGGATCTCATTTATTGGACTTATAGACCGGAGCCCTCTAGCCTGCTGCTGGATGCCCCCAGCCGTCATTGAAACCTTATCCATCTCAGATCCCTGAGATGCACTATTCAACTCCCTGTTTATAGAATCAACTAGCGAGCCATGACAAGAGGGTCTGTCACCTTCCATTTCCATCTTCCTCACATCTGCATCTTCCAGAAGTTGAAACCTGTTGGGGCTAAACTTGATCTGCCTAACTCGATTTACCCCTGTGCTCGTACTGCCTCTATGGAGCAGCATTTTCCATATGTGCGCCTTGTTGTGCTGTCTCTCTTTTTTCCATATCTGAAGAACTGGGCAGAAGTCTGAAGTATGTTTTTAAAGAAGGGGTAATCCTAAGTATCTTGCTCAATAAACTCTCACTTTTAGAGGTAGTCTTATCATTATTTCTGCTTTTATCCCTGACTTGGTCCCTTTGACTACCAAAACTCCCAAATTTAATAGTTTCACAGGGGACCTCTCCCCTACCAGAAGCTAGTTTTCCTTTGGCCCCAGAAATCCTCTTACAATTTCTCAAGGGGTAAGCCGGTATAGATTTATTTGCCCCAGCTGCCTCTCCTTCCCTTTTATTGCCCTTCAGCCCCCTGGAGCCATACATAACAGTATTCTTAGTTCCTATTGATTTAGTAATGGTCCCAGGTTGAACAATGGAACAAAAGGGGAGGGCATAAATTAGCTTTGTTTTGTGGAGCCGTTTTCAATACGGGCCTCACTGCTTCTCTATTCTCAGATGTCCTTCTATTACATGTGCTGCCTCTGCCACTTCTCCCCTGAAAGGAGATACTTGCAGCCACCTCCCTGTCGCGTTGGATCCCAAGCGCCGCTCAGGATCAGGGTCCGGGCGCGGCACATCCCCGGCCCCCTCTCCGCTGTATCTCCTCCCGCTCGGTACGCGGCCTAACACGCAGCCTTAACCGAGCCCAGTAAAGTCCTCCCGCAGCCCACTCCTAGCTGGCCGCCGTGCCCCCCCCCCCCCAAAATGCTTTCAACAACAGGCAGCTAAATTCTGTTTGCAGGTGAGACTTAAAAGTTTTCCAGTATGTGCACATACAGTTGCACAAAGCTCTTAAACAAAGAGATCAGAGCTGCTTAAGCGCAGAAGGTCCAGGTCCCACTCTAGAGGGGAAGGTTGTGCAGACAGGAAACACTGGGAGCAAAATGACCACCTCTACTGCTTAGTTTGTTAGGGGTCCTAAAAAGGATACATACTGCTCCTGAAAAGCATGACACTGCTGATGAGAGCATACCCAAAACCGGCAGCTTTCAAGGCAGGTGTAGTCGTCCAGGCTAAGTAACTGAATACCTTTACCTCCTTATAAAGGCATTAAAGGCATTCATTAATATACCCCAAGATTTTGCACGGGTAGGTAGTGCCATGGGGCATGCAAGTTCTCATAGAGGTACGGGCTACCATAATGGCAACCTGTATAGAGTTGCCTTCATCTGCAGATCTAAAGCATGACAGGGTTGTGGTGCACAGGACAACTTTAAAAGCTTCATTAGTAACACTGCTGAAGGTGCCCTCCCTTCTAACATCCAGTTTACTTACAACTAGCATATCCTAACAGGAGAAACTTGAGTAGTTTTAAACATGACAGGATTTCAAACTAATTTTCATGTGGCCCCAATACTGATTTTCTGGCAAAGCGCAGGTCCTGGTAAATGATGTACTGGAGGCAAAGGTGCTGTCACGTTGGCTCTCATTATGCTACTGAGGCTGCTGGATTTGAGTGGCAGCATCACCTGAATTGTGGAGAACTGAGTCCAATCCCACCCCATGTGACAACTGTCGGCCTAATCTGTTTTTGGACAGCTAGCAGCACGTCATCTCTGCTCAAGAGCAGGGATGATTTGTGGCAACCGGGTGCATGACATCATGATTTCTCAGGGAAATCGTGGTGGATCAGATCTCATCCTTTTCTCTGGGTTACATTAGTCTCACACACGCAGAGACAAACAGAGGCAGAAAATGGTTCAATAAGATGTATTGAATCAGGGTCATGTTAGATAAAATGGCATCAAATGCAACAAATGAGAATGATGACACATAATAGAAGCAAAACGGTGGCAAGGAAAGTGAAACACAGAAAAAGTCCCACCATACTGTCACTATGTACACTATATGCAATTCTTACCTAAGCTATGTTAGAGCACAGCAGGATAAGCGCTAATTCACCCTTCAAGATAAATGTTAGTAAGCTAAAGGGCACAAGCAGCAGGCCTAGTTGCTAAAATAATGTACCCAGAGACATCACTAAAATGGCTAGACAACACCCTCCCCTTGTAGGCTCAGAAGTGGTAAAGCAGCCTAGTCTCTAAATAACAACTAAAATGCAATGCTTCAAAACATATATACATAAACGTCCATTGTGACAAGTTAAACACACACTTCAGCATGTGAAATATTGGAAAAGGTTAATTTCGAATGTCAGCAGCGGCGCCAATAAAACCAAATTTAAAAATCAATGGCATTTTTAAAATATCCAATTACAGCTGGGACAATTGAAGCAAGCAAATATTCTAGTTCGGTAGGTGGTAATATGACCAAATACTGCATACGGGCACTTAGCAAAGATTTACAGGACTGTTCTTCTGGAATTAAGTTAAATATGGGGCAAGGTCCAAGCCAACACCAATAGGTCACCTCTGTGGGCTCTGGGGTTTCCGGGTGGAGTGGTTCTTTTCAGCGTTTGGTGCCCCGTTGATTTCAATGGGAAAAATGTCCTGTTGAATAGAGGCTGCATCAAAGGTTACAGAGGCCAGTCCAGGGGAACCCACAGAACTGATCTGATCTCGAGGGTCCTGGGCACACAGGGACACCGTTGGTTCATAGCAATCTGGGCAGAGAGGCTCGTTTGCAGTGGTGTTTTGTCAGACTGGGTCATTCTCTGGGTCTTTGTGTACCTTGCAGAAAGAGGCTGCAGGCGTGAACTGGGGGTCCAGTCCGGCCAAACCTAAAAGAGGGGCCCAGCTCTCGAGGTTCTCAGGGCTCCGTTGGCCCACTTCACTTGGGCTGGGGACTTGGGGGTAGTAGTGCTTTCTGGTGTTTGGTTTGTGGTGGTCCAGGGCTCTCACAGTTCTTGCTTTCCAACAGAAAAAGAGGCTGCCCTCCCAGGCTTTTGGGTGCTGGTCAACTGCAGGACGAGTCGCTGAAGGAAGCTGGCTCTTTATGTGGTATGCCAAAATTAGGTATATCTTGCAAAGAGTCCAGGAGTTCTCTTACTAGTGGACAGAGCTCACTCTAGCAATCCCAAGGTTCTCTTTTGGGGGGTAGTGTGGTCGAGCAGCCTTAGGGTTATCAGAGAGGAGTGTTAGACATCCACAAATACAGTCAATAAAGAGGCACACAACTCAATAAGAAGATCCACACCAATTTACAAAAATAATAAGCATCTTTATATATATTTTGGCACCAGAATCAGTACGATCAGTATGTTTTGCAAGAAAAATCTTTACAGTTTAGAAAAGTCGACACAGTGCAATTCTTGAAAGCGGCAATGTTATCCTACAGAGGAAGAACAAATACAGCAAACAGGTATAGTACAGCGACTTATGGGACCAATCTCCTGGACTTAAGGTAGCTATTGAGCAAGGGACAAGGCCACAACAACAGGTCACACCGAGCGGCAGTGGGGCGGCCGGGTGGAGGGGGGTAAGTCCTGCATTGGGTGCCCAATATTAGTCAATGAGGATTGGTCCGGTTGAAAGAGGCTGCAGGCTAGGACTGGGGATTCAGTCAGGGTGAATCATTGAGTGGGCTCAGGTCTTGCGATTCTTGGGGACGTAGGGACACTGTGGTCCTCTTCTCCTCAGTCCGGGGCGCCAGGGTCCAGAGGGTTCTTTGACTGTCGGGTTTTTGTCACTGGGGGCGGCCGTGGTGGAGGAGGCTCACAGAAACACTCTTCTCCTTTCAGTCTGGGGTGTCTGCGTGCAGAAGTGCCACCGACTGTCGGGCCTCCGTCACCAGAGGTGGTCACGTTTGAGGGGGGGCCTGAACAAAGAGGCTGCAGGCATTGGTGTGAGGGTCGCAGTCGGGAAACCCATGATGGACTTTGTCTCTAGAGAGGCTGGAGACCACGTTGGCATGTTGGCTCACTTCAGCTCAGGCTAAAGGGCACAGATGCAGTGATGCTGTCCTGCATCAGGATTTGGAGGTCCGAAGTTCGCTTCAGGGTTTCTTGGGTGCCTGTAATGCTGCAGAGAAGAAGCTCTGCTGCTCCACAGGAGTTCCCAGTGCTGAGGTGAAGGCTGGCAGTCTTCCCAGGCTTTTGGAAATTTCAGCAGCTGGAGAATGAGGCATCTTTCTTGCAACTGTTGAAATGAGCATGCAGACTGGCAGGGTTGGCGCCGACTCAGTCACTGATCTTCCGTTCATGCCTTCTGTGTCTCTGGAGTGTACGTCCTCTTCAGGTCAGCATTGATCTGATTTCCTGGTTCTGCCATCACCAAAATGGCAGACTTTCAAAAGTTGTGTCCACATCAGGCAGCTCACGTTAGAGGTGGGACTGACATAAGAGGTGGACATGCCTCTCTGACTACTAATTTTCCCGCCTGTTCTAGTGCCAGATGGGCCCTAGGGCAGAGGGGTCAGCATCCTCTCCTTTGAGGGAAGCCAGATCTACATATCAAGTGCGGTGGGCTTCTTTAAAACCCCCTGCTTTGGAATGCAGATTTAAAGGTCATGCTTTTGAGAGGGATGTGCTAACACACCTGCCAGAACAGGCTTTGTTTCTGTCCGCCCGAGAGCAAAGGCTCTCATCCTTGCCGGCCAGAAACCTCTCTGGTGGTGGCGGCAAGCTAGTCAGAACTATTCAGCCAGCACAGGAGTAGTGGTAGGCTTTTCAGGGGGCCCCTCTAAGGTGCCCTCAGTGTGCATGTATTAATAAATCTATCACTGGCATCAGTGAGGGATTATTAATATGGGATGAGTGACACCAAACATCCCTGTTTTCAGTGAAGCAATCATGTAGCTGGGGAATTCGCATTGACCAGTGTCCAGCAAACTTACTTAAAATGGCTTCCCTCTTCACTCACTATGTCTAAGAATCGACAAAGACATAGCAGAGGCATATCTGCTCTTCCAGATATGCCCTCATATGTAATATGATGCACCCTGCCTAACTGCTGTAATGCCTGCTGTAGGGGTGACTTACATATATTGCAGGCAGTGTTAGTGGACATGGCACACAGGTTGTTTGCCATGTTGTTTTCACTTTTAGCTGCATCAGAACATGCAGCCATTAGTGGCAGTCTGCATGTGCTAGGTGAAGGGTCCCTGAGGGTGGCACAATACATGCTGCAGCCATTGAGGACTCTTTGGTACCCATGCCCTAGGAATCAGAGGTACTATTTCCTAGGTACTTACAAAATTGCCAAAGGTATAGCCAATTATGGAACAATTATACAACCTTAGGGAAAGAGATGTGGCACTGGGGACGTGGTTAGCTGGAACCCAGTGCATTTTCAGTAAAAATTGCACCACTTACCAAGCAAAAAGTGGAGGTGACCATGTCAAAAAGAGGCACTTTCCAGGTCAGCAGGGTTGGCTGCTCCTCTATTCTTGCGGCTCTCTGGTGTCCTTCTTCTTCACGGGTTAGCAGAATCTGCTTTCCTGGTGTCTTGGGCTCCCCTAAATACTAGAGTTATGGGTGTTACAGAGAGTGAAGTGTAGTCGCCAATGGGCTACTTACCCTTGGGGTCACTACACCCCCTATATGACCACTTCCTGTAGAGAGTAGGCATAACCCTGTCCTAGAGGTCCTAATTCTGCCACCACCAAGGTGGCGGAATTTTCCTCAAGTGGGGCGCATCAGGCATCTCACCTTAGGGGTGTATCTGACCTAGGTGTACTCCACGCCTCCTAGCATTACTAATTACTGGCCTGTCCCGATGCAAAATGGGTCTGAAGGCAGGGAGTGGTATCCTGTAGATCTGGGGGATGTCGGCATCGCATTTCAAAGGTGACAGGAACTTTAAAGTCCCTGGCCTTGGTGTGCTAAATCACGATCCATCCTGCTGGAGGAGGTATGAACATCTTACAATGGAGCATGCATTGTTTCTGGCTTTCGAGAGCCAGGGCTCTCACCAGCAGGGGGGAGAGAAATCTGTCTGTGGTGGCAGGTTGGACTGAACCAGTAAGCCAGCACAGTTGACTAGCAGGTTTCAGGGGTAACTCTAAGGTACTCTCTGGGTCCATGTATTAATAAGTCCACACTGGAATCAGTGCAGGTTTATTAATACGAGGTGTTTGATACCAAACAAAACATGTTTCAGTTAAGCCATAATGTAGATGGGAAACCCGTTATGACCAGTGTCCAATACATACCGCAAGATTGCTTCCCTGTTCCCAATGTCTAAGAATTGATTTACTTGTAAACTGTTTTATCTGCAAAACCTAAACAAAGTGTATTTGATACATAAACTTGATACACACTTACAACTGTACTTACCTGCAACAAAGATCCCTTTGGTTCTAGAAATAAAGTAACAAAGTATATTTCTGATCTATAAAAACATTGGCCTGGAGTTAGTAATTAAGTGGGTGCCTCATTTCATGACTGTGTCTGTACACCAAATGCTCTGCACTACCCTCTGATAATTCTAACTGCCCGACCACAGTACCACAAAAGAGAGCATTAGTATTACCTACTTTAGCTTCTGTTAAGCCTCTGGGGATCCACTGAACTCAGTGCACAGTCTACCTCATTTTGGTATAGTATATACAGAGCTAGCTTCCTATATTGGGGGCAAAAGGAGCCCTGACTCAGGAGAGGTATCAAGGCCTTGTATCAAGGTACTAACGTCTTGTAGGTCATCACACTAATTCTGTTTGTGATACGGCTGAACAATCTCATCCCCAGTGTCATAATCATTGTCCAAATCCGTGTCCCAGCTGAGGTTAAACTGGGTCTGAGTCAGTGGGCACAAGAGGTGCCTCGATGGAGGTGACATTGAAGCTCTGGGAACCTGTGTGGACTGAGAAGTAAGTGATGGAGTTATAACTTGAGCCAAAGGTGGCCCCGTGATGGTGGGTGGTGGAGGTGAAGAATCTATGACTAGAAGTCTCTATTAGAAAATACAAAAACAAGTTAAAGGATTGACACACAGTAGCGTCATCTTGACAGAACTGTCCATCAAACTTTTAATACATTGACAGCGGTTTCTGACAACGTTAAGAGAAGTCCATTGGGCTTGCAAACGTCTCTAAATTGGGAGCAGGGTTACCTTCTCTTAGGGCAACAAAGTATTTTACTATGTTTTACTCAACAGCCCTGACAGAGTAAATAATGCACTCAGAATTGTAAATCAGGTCTTTAAGCACTTAAAAGGGTATACCCTGTTGGAAACCATTAATATTTTTTTTTAAAGTGAATATAACAAAATATTGAGTTGCAGAAAAATGGTATGGATCATGAAACAAAATATCTATGAGGTAATGTGAAGCACATAAAGCAGGCAAAATATTAGCACCCAACCTAAAAGTTTAACAGTCTAACTCCAATATTTTACAGATGAAAGACAAAACAGGTACAATCTATAAGAATGCACATCAAGCAGCACATACATCTAAATTCGTCTCTTAAGCTCTGTATGCTAAAAACACAACTATAAACCCAGAGAGCTGCAAACAATATCTCAACAATCTACATTGATCTCAGAAGAGACTGGACAGTCTTGACAGACCAATCGGTCTGACATTGCTCTATAGAGTAGTACAGAAACTAAAATTAGGTAATTCCACAGGCCCAGAAAGGTTCACAGCACAGTTCGAAAAATTCTTTTGGGATCAACTGAACACCATGTTGCTAGATCTATTCCATTAGGTTGAAAATTGGAAGAAGTATGTGGATCACTGTTAGAAGCTGTGATTCTGGAAACCTTCAAAAGAAGAAAAAGGTCAGACACAAGCCAAGGAGATACAGACATGTAGTGCATGTAGTGTGTATAAATGTAGACTGCTAAATCTAGGCCAAAGGTTTATGAATCAGGTTGGAACCTAAATGTTCTAAAATAACTGAGCAAATACAAACTGGATTAATGAAAACATGATTTTCAGGTGATAATACCGGGCCTTCCTGCCACATCGTAGAGAATGCTAAATAATCTTACACTTCTACAGCAGCCGTACTCTTAGATGTAGGGAAGGCTTTTGATATAATTTTCTGGTGTTTTCTGAGGGCTCTGCTGCATAAATATAGCTTTGGTCAAACCTTATCAATAAGTGCATGGCCTTATACCCTGATCCAACTGCCAAAGGAAGAAAAGGAAAAGTCATTTCACAGCCCTTTTCACTTGAAAAATACATGAGACAGTGCTGTGTGTTATAGACTGACCTATTTCATTTATTAACAGGGCCACTTCCAGAATCAATTATATCAGATTCTATGACGTCAACAAACCGTCAACAAGTTAACATACAAAGTTACTTTGAAACAAGCACTATTACTACTTTATGTAGGAATGGTTGACTACTCGTTTACATTACTGCAAGTGATACAGAATGCTGCAGCCAAGCTTATATGCAATAAAAACAGATATAGTTTGTAACCCTCCACTGGCTGCCAATGCACCAAAGAGTGACTTTTAAACTCTGCCATGCCCACAAAGCTCTTTACAACATAGGGCCAGAAATCCTACAAGTTAGAGTGGTATTCTACAATCCTACATGTGACCTAAGATCATGCAATCTTGCTTTGGCTAAAACAAAATGGATAAAAAAAATCAGATTCTGTGGCCGTTCTTTCTCATATGTGTGAGCTGTCTAGTGGAACACACTACCTTTGGATCTCCACCTTACCGATGACCACCTTAGGTTTAGAAAAATGTTACAAAACATGGTTGTTTAGAGCATAAGGCCAACACTGTACTTTGCGAGAAGACTGCCTCGGTACCATATCCAAAAAGACAGGTTGCATTTTAGTGCAGTGATATCCTCCTGGGATGATTGTCACGCTCTACAAAATACATAAATAAAATAAAGCGGCTACCTATGCTTATATCTTTTTGGTATTCATGGAAACACTCCATCCCTGCACTAGACAAAACAAGTGATATTAGGCACGGGGACCGGGAAATTCTTTCAAAAGGTGAGACTACAAAAGTCCAACAGTTAAATAGAGTACAGAGGAAGTTTGGGATGACACCAGCTTGATATGGCAATCACGATTAAGTAAAACATAATGAAAAAACACTAAAGAAAATTCAAACTTTCAGGAAAGTTGGTCTACCAAATTTCTCAAATAGTCTGGAAGAGCAGCAACAATTAAAATGATTACAGCCATGATCAGGATGATCACGATTAGACTCTCTGACTTGAAGTGACACCTAAAAACAGTCAAACAAAACTGACAACAAACTGGAAGTCAGAAGCTAACACTTCAATCTTGCTTCTCTTTGGTTCAATAAAACTTAAACATTGAAAGCTCTACAGTACTTCGGGATGACTGGATTTAATCAGATATTTACTGGATTAAAGGTTTAGGTTCTAAAGATGATTCTAAATCTTTTGCTAGTCTCCAACAAACTTCCCTTTAAATAAGGTATAATTCTACAAATTTCCTAAGCTGAAAGTAGCAATATTCAAGCAAATCAATATTGACTTAAATAATTTATTGCTGTCATTAATCACAACACGCCATAAGGTTGAACATAATGCATACCATCTTCTACATCCTAACAAAACTAAACTTCTTATAATACAATTAAAATAGAACACAGAATGTTCCTCCAGCTAGAACACAAGAACAAGTTATTTACGCCCACCATCACTGAATAGGACACTCCATCCTCCGTAACCATGGTAGAGGGAGAAAGCATGCCAGCATCAGGGGAGGTATCTAGACCACTGGCTTCTCCCAGGTTCTGAGCCCAGTCCATGGAGTCATCAAGCTGGTATTCTAAAGTCTCCATACTCTCACCATACCTGTACCCATAAGAATAAGGGTCAGGATTCAACCTGGGGAGCAGGGTCCCCCCATTGAAGTCTGAATCAGCGTCAAGCAATGCCGGTCCGGCTTCATGTTGGAGTCCGCAGTAAGTATGGGATCGATGCCGGCCCGGGCACCGTTGATGTCTGCACCGCTGTCAGGGAAGGTCGCAGTGGCACGACCGATGCGCTCTCCAGGGCACGAGGCCAAAGCCACCGGCACAGAACACGAGGGGGGGCAAAGGTGCTACAGCAGGGTCAGACCTCCCAAATATGAGGCATATGGCCTCCTACAACTCGCGGAGTTGGGCAGGGGTGGCTCTGGCTCCCAGAAACTCAGGGAGGTGTGGAGCTGACCCAGAAGTAGGCTCTGCGGAAGGAGACTCTCCTTTTTCTAGCGGCGTGTCATTTGATGCGATGAGGTGAAGCTGAAGACTCTTTGCTCTTCTTCGTCTTCTTTTTGTGCTTAACCGACAGCCTCAAAGATTTTGAATGGGATGATTCAGAGGGTGTGCTCCGCAAGCGGTCTCGGGCCTTCCTCTCGACCAAGACGGGAGCGACACGGAGCCGAGTCCCGGGCAGCAAGATGCTTTAGGGACTGCTCCCTCAAAGCTTTCGGGTACAAAGCCCGGCATTCCAGAGCACAACTTTTGGTTGTGGTCATGCTCCAAACACCAAAGACACACGAGGTGAGGATCCTTCATGGACATCATCCAATGACAGGAGTCACAGGGAATATGTGACAGAACAACTAGGTCCTAAACAACTCTAGCCTAAACCACTACTGCTAAACAACTAAAAAGTCTCTACAACTAAGTACTGAACATATATATATGGAAAATGTCACTTACCCAGTGTACATCTGTTCGTGGCATGAGACGCTGCAGATTCACATGCTGTGCATTATCCTGCCATCTAGTGTTGGGCTCGGAGTATTACAAGTTGTTTTTCTTTGAAGAAGTCTTTTCGAGTCACGAGACCGAGGGACTCCTCCCCTTTCGGCTCCATTGCGCATGGGCGTCGACTCCATCTTAGATTGTTTTTCCCCGCAGAGGGTGAGGTAGGAGTTGTGTATATAGTAAAGGTGCCCATGCAATGGAGTAAGTATGTATGTACATCATGTGTCTAAAAGTGATATATATTTACAAATTTACAAATGTACAGGTTTTATCAACATATAATATACAATTTTCATCAACTTATAACGGCTACAGGCTCCCGGGGAGACGGGAGGGCGCATGTGAATCCGCAGCATCTCATGCCACGAACAGATGTACACTGGGTAAATGACATTTTCCGTTCGATGGCATGTGTAGCTGCAGATACACATGCTGTGCATAGACTAGTAAGCAGTTATCTCCCCAAAAGCGGTGGTTTAGCCTGTAGGAGTTGAAGCTGTTTGAAATAATGTTCGTAATACTGCCTGTCCCACTGTGGCTTGTTGTGTTGTTAACACATATACACAGTAATGTTCTGTGAATGTATGAGGCGTAGACCATGTGGCTGCCTTACAAATTTCTGTCATAGGGATATTTCCTAGAAAGGCCATTGTGGCGCCTTTCTTTCTAGTGGAGTGTGCCTTTGGGGTAATAGGCAGGTCTCTCTTTGCTTTCAAATAGCAGGTTTGAATACATTTCACTATCCATCTGGCAATGCCTTGTTTGGATATTGGATTCCCTGCATGAGGTTTTTGGAATGCTACAAACAATTGTTTTGTCTTGCGAATTTGTTTTGTTCTATCAATGTAATACATTAGTGCTCTTTTGATGTCTAATGTATGTAAGCCCTTTTCGGCTACTGAGTCTGGTTGTGGAGAAAAACTGGGAGTTCCACCGTTTGGTTTAGGTGAAACGGTGACATAACTTTTGGTAAACATTTGGGATTTGTGCGTAGAACTACTTTATGTTTGTGTATTTGTATAAAGGGTTCTTGTATAGTAAATGCTTGAATTTCACTTACTCTTCTGAGAGATGTGATAGCTATTAGGAAGGCTACTTTCCAGGTTAAGTACTGCATTTCACAAGAGTGCATGGGTTCAAATGGTGGACCCATGAGCCGTGTTAATACAATATTGAGGTTTCATGATGGAACTGGTGGTGTTCTTGAAGGTATGATTCTCTTTAGACCCTCCATAAATGCTTTGATAACTGGGATTCTAAAGAGTGATTTTGAATGTGTAATCTACAGATAGGCAGATATTGCTGTGAGATGTATCTTAATGGACGAAAAAGCTAGATTTGATTTTTGTAAGTGCAATAAGTATCTTACAATGTTTTTTGCGGACGCATGTAGTGGTTGAATTTGATTATTATGGCAGTAATAAACAAATCTTTTCCATTTATTTGCATAACAATGTCTTGTAGTAGGTTTTCTTGCTTGTTAAATGACCTCCATACATTCTTGTGTAAGGTCTAAGGTGGTCATTCTGACCTCGGCGGTAAAAGGCGCCTACCGCCGGTCAGAAATCCTCCATAATTCCGCCGCGGTCGCGGTAACCCGCCACGGTCATTCTGACCCGCAGCAGCCAAACCTCCGAAAATCCGACAGCCACAACAGACCGCCAGACCAGCGGTCGGCGGAAAAGTGGAGGTGACCAAACCTCCACCGTCACGGCAACAGAAATACGCCCATGCCATTACGACCCACGAATCCACGCGGCGGTCTTTCAAACGCGGTTTTCCATTGGCGGTACACACCGCCGCGGTCAGAATACACACAAACGAACAAAACTCAGCCACATTGGACGATTTGAATTCCACACACCTGATACACATACACACACCACTCCCACACACACAATACAATATAAAACACACACCCACATCACCCACAAACCCCTACGACCAAAAATTCAGAAAGAAGCACTGAGAGACACATCAGCGATCACAGAATACCATCACACAGAGGCACACTACACCATCACCCACACAATATCCACACACAAAACAACACACACCACCACACTCAACACACTTAACTACACATACTCCACCCCACACATCATACACACCACTCCATGGCACCCCAAAGACACCCCCGCTTCTCAGACGAAGAACTCAGGGTCATGGTGGAGGAAATCGTTCGGGTAGAGCCCCAGCTGTTCGGCACACAGGTCCAATACACCAGCATTGCCCGGAGGACGGAGCTATGGCAGAGGATTGTCGACAGGGTCAACGCTGTGGGACAGCACCCCAGAAATCGGGAAGACATCAGGAAGCGATGGAACGACCTACGGGGGAAGGTGCGTTCCATGGTATCCAGGCACAACATCGCCGTGCAGAAGACTGGCGGAGGACCCCCACCTCAACCCCCACAATTTACAACATGGGAGGAGGAAGTCTTGAACATCCTGCATCCTGACGGCCTCGCAGGAGTCGCCGGAGGAATGGATTCTGGTAAGTTGAAGCTTCAATACTGCTTCCCCCCCACCTGCATGCCAAATCATACCCCAACCCTCACCCCCATCCTCGAACCCCACCCTCACCCCCACCCCCATCCTAACCCCCACCCTCACCCCCACCACCATCCTCACCCCCACCACCATCCTCACCCCCACCACCATCCTCACCCCCACCCCCAGCACACCTATTCCCTGCCAATGTCTCACCATCACAACCCACACATCCCAAAACCTAGGCCTGCATGCGTCCACTAAGCATGGACACCCATCACCAAAGCATGCCCAATGCATATACACATCCCCCCCACAAGCCACCCTCACCAAAGCACCCACACACGAATGCCAGCACTTGGGGACACGGGAACCCACAGATACACCCATATGCCACACATTGAAACTATAACCATACCTCTATACCCCTGCAGGACCCGACCGTCAACACACCGCCACGGAGGGCCCAGAATTCTCCACACCCCCCACCCAAGAGGCCGTCAGCGATGACAGCAGCTCTGTCGACCTGGACACTGATGACCAGCCCGGACCATCGGGGACCTCTGGACAGTCGGTTCCCCTCACACAGGCACAGGCCACTACAGACCCAAACCCCTCTGGGAACACCAGCACAGCTCCCACCCAGCGGGCCCATGCCTCTGTCTCCAGGGCGCGTCAATCTGCGGTGTGTCTACCACTACAGGGCACCCAGGATAACCCACCACCCCAACAACAACAGGGACCTGGGGGCAGTGGTAGTGGGCACACCTGCCAGGGGGCAGAGGCCCAGGGAAACAGGGCAACTCGGAGGGCAGCTGTGCGACAGGGGGGGGACGGGCCCAGGGAACCCACTCTCCACGAGGCCCTCACCACCATCATGGGAGCATACAACCGCTCCCAGGAGACGATGGCGACGGTACTGGCCCGGTTCCAGGAGATCCAGGTACTGCAGGAGGAACACTATCAGGGGTACAGGGAGGACATCAGAGCCCTCACCTTCACCCTGGTTACCATGGTAGGGCTGCTGTAGGACCTCATCAACACCAGGACGGACACTCAACAACAACAAAGGGCCCCTGCCACTAGCCTGGACCAAGAACAGCCAACCACCTCCGCCGGCGCTAGTGGACAGGAGGCCCCCGCACAACAGCAGCCCACCAGACCCCCACCTCCTGCAGGAGAAGAACCACCCCGCAAGAGGGCCCTGAGATCTCGCAAGAAGACAGAGTAGGATGTCAAGACCCCCGCCAGCAAAGGATACCACCTGATGTCATCCCACTGTCCCACATAGTCACCCTGTCCATCCTTGAACTGCCCATGCTCCATCTCTCCACAGGCCTATGGACAATGCACCTGTGTGACTGTTACTCTGGACTCTGCCATGGACATTCCTTCACCATAGCCCCCACCCACTTGAAACCACCCATCCCATTTTGAGCACTGAAATAAACACCTATTTTGCACAAAACTATCTGGAGTCTGGCTGTGATTTCAAAATAATGTAATTGACATGACAGTGCAAATATGTCCTTGTACATAGCGAAGTCAACAAACAGCTGCCACAAAGCTGTAGTCCATGGGGAAACGAAGCACAGGACTCGTAGTGGGGACCCCAGATCTGAAATAGGGAGGGAAAAGCCACAACTCAGTCATCATACACTGGGGCAAATAGACAGGCAGCAGAGATGCAGGAGAGTAGTTCACATTTACTAAATTATGTTTGAATTGTTACCTGTGTCCTATTGGAAGTACTGTTCAATGATTCTGTCCCTGTTGTCTGTTTCAGCCCCGTCGTCTTCCTCCTCGTCACTCTCCACAGGTTCCACAGCTGCCACAACACCACCGTCTCGACCATCCTCCTGCGGGAAAGGCACCTGGCGGCGCAAAGCCAGGTGGTGAAGCATGCAGCAGGCCACGATGATGTGACACACCTTCTTAGGTGAGTACATTAGGGATCCACCTGTCATATGCAGGCACCGAAACCTGGCCTTTAGGAGGCCGAAGGTGCGTTCGATCACCCTCCTAGTACGCCCATGGGCCTTATTGTACCGTTCCTCTGCCCTGGTCCGGGGATTCCTTACTGGGGTCAGTAGCCACGACAGGTTGGGGTACCCAGAGTCCCCCAATAGCCATACACGGTGTCTCTCTAGCTGTTCCATCACGTAAGGGATGCTGCTATTCCTTAGGATGTAGGCGTCATGCACTGACCCTGGGAATTTGGCATTTACATGCGAGATGTACTGGTCAGCCAAACACACCACCTGGATGTTCATATAATGGTAACTTTTTCTGTTCCTGTACACCTGCTCCCTGTCTCTTGGGGGAACCAAAGCCACATGGGTCCCATCAATGGCACCAATGATGTTGGGAATATGTCCAAGGGCGTAGAAATCACCCTTCACTGTAGCCAATTCGCCCACCTCAGGGAAAATGATGTAGCTCCTCACGTATTTCTTCAGGGCAGACAACACTCTGGATAACACCTTCGAAAACATGGGCTGAGACATCCCAGAAGCAATTCCCACTGTTGTCTGAAATGACCCACTTGCCAAGAAATGGAGTACTGACAGGACCTGCACCAGAGGGGGAATCCCTGTGGGTTGGCGGATGGGGGACATCAGGTCGGGCTCCAGCTGGGCACACAGTTCTTGTATAGTGGCACGGTCAAGCCGGTAGGTCAGGATAATGTGGCGTGCTTCCATTGTCGACAGGTCCACCAGCGGCCTGTACACGGGAGGATTCATCCGTCTCCTCGCCAAACCCAGCGGACGGTGCCTAGGAAGGACAACATGGAGCACACAGTCAAGCAACCCACAGGTACGTACTCACGGCTTGCACAGTAAACGATTCTCTATGCAGTGAATGGCGTGTCTGAGTGGCTATGCAAGGCCTAGGCCTGTGTGAAGCAGTTGAAATTGAGCCATGTGGACCCTCGAAATGGCGGCTGCCTGACCTGTGAAGTGTGACAATGGGATGTGAGGTCAATGCGCTGGCGTGGCACACCGCGGCGGTCGGCGGTCGAAGACCGCGGCGCGAAGCCGCATTGGTTAACATTGAAGCCTATGGGTTTCAGGAGCCAATGGCGAAGGGCGCCGGCGGTGGCGGTACGCACCGCCGCGGTACGCACCGCCGCGGACGTGACCGCCATTTTCTATCTACTTATTCACTTGCGACTTGAACTTTCACAGGAGAGGACCTATACTGCAAGTGTTGCTGTGACCTCGGTCTGTAAGGGACAATGGCTGCTGCGCCTGGGGAAAGGGCCCCTGCCTTCACTGGAGAAGAGTTGGAGAAACTTGTGGATGGGGTCCTCCCCCAGTATGCGCTACTCTACGGTCCTCCAGACCAACAAGTGAGTTTAATTCAATATGGATTTGGGGCCACTGGCTGGCTTGGGGGCCTGGCGGGGGGCCTGGCGGGGATGGGGGGCATGTTGGGCCTGGCGGGGGGCCTGCCGGGGATGGGGGGCATGTTGGGCCTGGCGGGGGGCCTGGTGGGGATGGGGGGCATGTTGGGCCTGGCGGGGGGCCTGGCGGGGATGGGGGGCGTTGGGCCACTGGCAACGAAAATGCAGACAAACTTGAACGTGGTATTTCTCCCTCCCTGTACGTGTCACATAGGTCCGCGCCCATGAGAAGATCGGGATTTGGCGTGCCATCGCCAAGGAAGTCCGGACCCTGGGGGTCCACCATCGACGGGGCACCCACTGCCGCAAGAGGTGGGAGGACATCCGCCGCGGGACCAAGAAAACCGCCGAGTCTCTGCTGGGGATGGCCTCCCAACGTAGGCGGGGTGCCTGCCGTCAACTGACCCCCCTGATGTTCCGGATCCTGGCGGTGGCCTACCCTGGTTTGGATGGGCGCGTGAGGGCAGCACAGCAGACACAAGGGGGTGAGTACAAGCATTATCTACTCTGTCGTCGCGCAGTGGAGGTGTCTGGGTGGGGGAGGAGGGCTGGGGGTCCCCCTAGGCCAGGGCGATATCTGTAGGCTGGGCACCCCCGTAAGCCCCTGTGACCCCAGCCACCACCCTCAGTAGTGTGTCAGTACAGCCATCCCTGGGCCGTGTCATCCATGGGTGCAGTTGTCAACTCTAGGCGTGTAGGGCATGTTCCACGGAATGCGTAGCGGACCCCAAGTGCGCAACTTAGTGCAGGGGGCATCTGTGTCTGTCATGTCCGCTAACTGTACCGGTGATCCATGTAGTCAAAATCTCTATTTCTCTCTCCCCCCCCCTTTTTGTTTCTCTTTCTGTGCTTGTGTGCATCAGCATCATCAGGCGGAGGAGAAGTGGCATCGGGGCAGGAGGGAGCTGCATCTCACATGGCCCAGGAGGGCCATGCCACAGAGTCTGACTGGACCAGTGAGACGGAGGGCGAGGGGAGCTCCACAACGGGGACGACTGGACCCTGCAGCGACACGGACACGTCCTCGGAAGGGAGCTCCCTTGCGGGGGTGGCACCATCCGTGCCCCCCGCCATTACAGGTACAGCCGCCACCCAGCGCACCATCTCTGCCCTCTCAGCAGCCCCTCAGCGTTCGCCCCGTGCCCGCTCTGCCAGGAAGCCGGGCATCTCCTTCGCCCCAGGCACCTCAGGCCCTGCCCCTGTTAACCCCGCTGCCCTCAGTGAGGAGGTCATTGACCTCCTCCGAATGCTCATTGTTGGGCAGACTACCCTTTTGAATGCCATCCAGGGGGTGGAGAGGGAGGTTCATCGCAGCAATGCGTACCTGGAGGGCATTCATTCGGGTCAGGCTGCCCATCAGCGATCGTTCCAGGCTCTGGCCTCAGCACTGACGGCAGCCATTGTCACTGTCTCCTGCCTCCCTCTACTAACTCCCTCCTCCCAGTCTCCTGTTTCTCTGCCTGTCCCACCCACACCATCAGACCAGCCTGCACACACCTCAACACCCAAGAGCAGCTCATCCAAACATAAGCACCACAGATCACGCAGACATTCACACAAGCAACATTCCGATGCAGACATGCCAACAGTCACTACCACCTCTGTGACCCCCACCTCCTCGTCTCCCTCCTCCCTCCCTGTGACGTCTACACTCACACCTTCATTCACCTCACCATCAGCCAGTGTTTCCATCACCAGCACACCCTCCAGTACAGTCCGCACACGTGCAGTCACCACCCCCACTGCCATTTACACGTCCCCTGTGTCCTCTCCCACTGTGTCTGTCACCCCCTCTTCCACACCACACAAACGCAGCCACCCACCCACCCAACAGCCATCCACCTCACGACAGCCTCCCGCTCCTGCACCTGCACCCAAAGACAGCAAACTTGTCTCGCCTACAACCACATCCTCTCCCTCCACTCCCATACCCACTGTACCTACCACTCTCCATTGTCCCAAGAAAATCTATCTCTCTACTGCTACCTTCTTTCCTGACCCTGAGCCCCCCCTCCTTCTCGTCGGGGTAAGAAGAGCACCTCAGCCACCACCAGCCCTGCAGCCCCCTTGACAAGGGTGCAGGGGTATTGGAGCCCACCAGCCCGCAGGTCTGGATCTTCGCCCAGCAGCAAGGGGACAGCCAGCCCACCCCCTGGGAAGAGGAGCAGAAGGCGGAAGGGCCGCCGCCGGAGCCCGGATTCTATATCCCCCCAGGACACTAGCCAGCCACCGTCAACAGCCACAGCTCCAAAGGGAGGAAAGGGCCACAGACTCCCGACTAAGGAGGGCAAGGGCAGCAAGGAGGAGAAGTCAGGCAGCAGGCCTGCTGCCCATGGAGGACCAGTCACAGCTGCCCAGGAGGAGCCCGCAACCCCCATAGCCGCTGCCCCGGGAGGAACCGGCACAGCTGCCCCGGGAGAGCCCACCACCCCCCATAGCCGCTGCCCAGGGAGGACCCAGCCCAGCTGGCCAGGAGGGCCCCACCACCCACAGCCCAGGTGGGCATTGAAGGAGCACCATCCCCGCTGCCCAGGAGGGCACCACCAGGCAATGAGCAGTTGGCCATTGAATGTCCGCCGTCTCCAGCACCGCTCCGCTGGAGACCGCCGTCTCAAGAACCGCTGAACTGGGCCCTTCAAGGCAAGGACCGCTGAACTGGGCCCCGCCGTCTCCAGCACCGCTCCGCTGGGGACCGCCGTCTCAAGAACCGCTGAACTGGGCCCTTCAAGGCAGGAACCGCTGGCCCTTTGGCAGACGTGGCAGGACAGGATCTGTCTCGGGCAGGGCTGCAGGATGTCCTCTGGCCAACATGCCTCCTCCAGTGGCAGTGGAGTCTGTTATGGACTGTTTTGACTGTGGCTTTGCTCTCCCCAGGATGGCCCAGTGGGCAGGCCGCCCACTGTATGGACTGTATGGACTGTGGCTTTGCTCTCCCCAGGATGGCCCAGTGGGCAGGCCACCCACTGTATGGACTGTATGGACTGTGGCTTTGCTCTCCCCAGGATAGCCCAGTGGGCAGGCCACCCACTGTATGGACTGTGGCTTTGCTCTCCCCAGGATGGGCCAGTGGTCATGGAGTCCCCTCGTGGATCTGGCGTCGTGTACTCAAGTGGCTGAGGTGCCCCCCCTTCCCTTCCCCCTGAGGTGCCTGTCCTTTTTTCTTTCTGATGCCCCTGCAGTGTTCTCTCCGTGGAGTTCTTGTCGTGGGACTGGGCCTTGCCCCTTTGCTCAGGACCCCTGTGGTCCACGGACAGTGGTTGGACTACATTTAGTAGATGTATATATTTTGTACATAGTTTATTTATTTATTGGGATTACTGCTGTCCATTTTTCAATATATCTGCCCGTTTAAGATCTCTTCTTTTGGTCTTTGCATTATTTAGGAGGGGGGGTTTGTGGGTTGTGACAGTGATCTGTGGGAATGCATTGATGTGTGTGTTGTAGTGGGTGTGGGTGGGTGGGTGTGTGCCGGTAATCTTTTCCCTCCCCTGTGTCGTAGGTGCAGTACTCACCGATGTCTTCCGCGCCGCCGGGCGTGCTCCTGGTACAGGAGCAGGTATAGGAGTGCGGGGATGACCTGCAACTCGGGTTCCATACTGCCGGAATCTCGCGTGGAGTATGTGGAGGTGAGCGTTTTCCCGTTCGTAGTCTGTTTCCGCCGTGTTTTTATCGGCGGTGCTCCCGCCCCGGAAAAGGTGGCGGACTGGTGGGTCGTGATAGGGTGGGCGGTACATTGTCTGCCGCCTGGCTGTTGGCGGGGACCGCCGCGCTGTTTGTTTGTTCCGCCGTGGCGGGCGGAGTGTTAATGCGGCGGGCTGTGTTGGCGGTTCCCGCCAGGGTCAGAATTGCATATTTTGGACCGCCGGCCTGTTGGCGGTTTGGCCGCCGCTTTATCACCGACCGCCAGGGTCAGAATGAGGGCCTAAATGTCCGAATTCTAAGATTTCAGGAGCCAGATTGCTAGATTGAGCGATGCTGGATTCGGGTGTCTGATCTGTTGTTTGTGTTGAGTTAACAGATCTGGTCTGTTTGGTAGTTTGATATGGGGTACTACTGACAGATCTAGTAGTGTTGTGTACCATGGCTGGGGAGCCCAGGTAGGTGCTATTAGTATTAGTTTGAGTTTGTTTTGACTCAATTTGTTTACTAGATACGGAAGGAGTGGGAGAGGGGGAAAAGCGTAAGCAAATATCCCTGACCAACTCATCCATTGGAGTGAGAGTGTGGGTACCTGGACGCGAAGTTTTGGCATTTTGTGTTTTCTTTTGTTGCGAATAGGTCTATTTGTGGTGTTCCCCAACTTTGAAAGTAAGTTTGTAGTATCTGGGGATGAATTTCCCATTCGTGGGTTTGTTGGTGATCTCGACTGAGATTGTCGGCTAACTGGTTTTGAATTCCTGGGATGTACTATGCTATTAAGCAAATGTGATTGTGAATCGCCCAATGCCATATCTTTTGTGCTAAGAGACACAATTGTGATGAGTGTGTCCCTCCCTGTTTGTTTAGGTAATACATTGTTGTCATGTTGTCTGTTTTGACAAGAATGTGTTTGTGAGCTATTAACGGTTGAAATGCTTTCAATGCTAGAAATACTGCAAGTAGTTCCAGATGATTTATATGAAGTTGGCTTTGTTGAGCGTCCCATTGTCCCTGTATGCTGTGCTGGTTGAGGTGTGCTCCCCACCCTACCATGGAAGCATCTGTTGTGATCACGTTGTGAGGTACAGGGTCTTGGAATGGCCGCCCTTGGTTTAAGTTTATAGGGTTCCACCATTGAAGCGAGGAGTGTGTTTGGGGGTCTATCAACACTAGATCTTGAAGTTGACCCTGTGCTTGTGTCCATTGTGTTGCTAGGCACTGTTGTAAGGGCCGCATGTGTAGTCTTGCGTTTGGGACAATGGCTATGCATGAAGACATCATGCCTAGAAGTTTCATCACAAACCTCACTTGATAGTGTTGGTTTGGGTGCATGTTTAGTATTACATTTTGGAATGCTTGTACCCTTTGTGGACTTGGAGTGGCAATCCCTTTCTGTGTGTTGATTGTTGCTCTTAAGTATTGTTGTATTTGACACGGTTGTAGATGTGATTTTTGGTAGTTTATAAAGAACCCTAATTTGTGAAGGCTTTCTATGATGTATTTTGTGTGTTGAAGACACTGTTGCTGAGTGTTGGTTTTTATTAACCAATCGTCTAGGTAAGGGAATACGTGCATGTGCTGCCTCCCGATATGAGCAGCAACTACCGCAAGGCATTTTGTGAATACTCTTGGTGCTGTTGTTATCCCGAATGGTAGCACTTTGAATTGGTAATGCACGCCTTGTATTACAAACCTTAAGTATTTCCTGTGGGAAGGATGAATAGGTATGTGGAAGTAAGCGTCCTTGAGATCTAATGTTGACATGTAGTCCTGTTGTTTGAGCAAGGGAATCACGTCTTGAAGTGTCACCATGTGAAAGCGATCTGACTTGATGTAAAGGTTCAGTGTTCTGAGGTCTAATATGGGTCTCAGTGTTTGTCCTTTTTTGGAATTAGGAAATACAGGGAGTAAACACCTGTTCCTTTTTGATGGTTGGGTACTAGTTCTATTGCCTCTTTTTGTAACAACGCTTGGACTTCTAGTTGTAACAGATCTAAGTGTTGTTTGGACATGTTGTGTGCTCTTGGAGGCACATCTGGTGGTATTTGTAGGAATTCTATGCAATAACCATGTTGGATAATGGCTAGGAACCACAAGTCCGTAGTTATGTGTTTCCAATTCTGGTAATAATGTGTAAGTCTCCCCCCCACTGGTGTTGTGTGTTGGGTGTTTGTGACGTTGGAGTCACTGTTTAGTTTGTGGGGTTTTTGGGCTTTGGAATTTCCCTCTTGTTTTAGGGAACTGTCCACCCCTATATTGTCCCCTAAAGCCTCCTCTTTGGTATTGGCCCTGGTATGTGGGTCTGGCTTGTGAGGTCGAAGGCTCTGTGCTTTGGGCCCGAAACCCCCCTCTAAAGTGTGGCTTCCTAAAAGTGCCTCTGCTCTGTGGGGAGTAGAGCGCGCCCATGGCTTTGGCCGTGTCAGTGTCTTTCTTTAGTTTGTCTATTGCTGTATCCACCTCCGGCCCTAACAATTGTTGTCCGTTGAAAGGCATATTCAGCACAGCCTGCTGGATCTCTGGCTTAAATCCGGAGGTACGTAGCCACGCGTGTCTCCGAATGGTGACTGCTGTATTTACTGTTCTGGCAGCTGTGTCTGCTGAGTCCATCGCTGACCTTATTTGATTGTTGGAGATGGTTTGGCCCTCCTCTACAATTTGTTGGGCACGCTTTGGAACTCTTTTGGAAGGTGTTCAATGAAATGTTGCATTTCGTCCCAATGTGCCCTGTCGTATCTTGCCAATGGAGCCTGTGAATTGGCAATTCGCCATTGATTGGCTGCCTGTGCTGCCACCCTTTTGCCTGCAGCATCGAATTTCCGACTTTCTTTGTCAGGTGGTGGTGCGTCCCCAGAAGTTTGCGAGTTAGCCCTTTTCCGGGCTGCTCCCACTACCACTGAATCAGGAGTCAGTTGTTGCGTAATGTATACTGGGTCCGTAGGGGGAGGTTTATATTTCTTTTCCACCCTAGGTGTGATGGCTCTGCTCTTCACTGGGTCTTGAAACACCTGTTTGGCGTGTTTTAGCATGCCTGGTAACATTGGTAGACTCTGATACTGGTTGTGTGTTGATGACAGGGTATTGAATAAGAAGTCATCTTCTATAGGCTCGGAATGCAATGCTACGTTATGAAAAGTAGCTGCCCTGGAAACCACCTGCATGTAAGCAGTACTGTCTTATGGTGGTGATGGTCTTGCCGGGTAGCAATCCGGACTATTGTCAGAGACTGGTGCATCGTACAGATTCCATGCATCTGGGTCATCTTGGCTCATCCCTGTGTGCGTTGGTGACTGCACCATTGGGGGTGTTGCTACTGGGGACATGTGATGAGCTTGGTGGTGATGGCTGTGGAGAAAACTGTGGTGGTGTTTTTTCTTTAGCCACTTTAGTTTTTGGCTGCATTTCCGCCTCATGAAATGCGAGCTTCCGCTTCAGCTTAATTGGGGGAAGTGTACTTATTTTCCCTGTGTCCTTCTGTATATGGAGCCTCCTCTGTGTATGGTCTGGCTCTCCCAACCCCAGTTCTTGTTCAAACCTGTGGCCATGTAGTTGTGATGAAAGGCCATGTTCGTCCGTATAGGAGCTTTGTTTCGGCTCCGAAGCTGGGTGTTTCGGCATTGAAACCTTTTCAGCAGTCTTTTTCGGCTCCGAAGAACCCTTCTTGGATTTCGGGGTGCCGATTTCTCAGTGCCGGGTCTGGTCGGAGCCGGTATCTCGCTGCAGAGTATATTCAGTGCCGGTATCTCGACCGGAGTCGTATGTCTTCGGCTGCTGTGAGGCCTTTTTCGGTGCGGATGCTTGGTCACCGTGCTTTCGGGTAAAGCCATGGCCTGTCGGCGGTGGCGTCCCCTGGGCCTTCATAATTTTTGAGTGAGTTTTAGCCGGGGCAGGTTTACTCACGGTTTGTTGCCTCGCCGGCTGCTCACTCTCGGGCTCGTCCGAGTCCGAATCTGGAACGGAGAATGTCTCCTCTTCTTCGATGTCGGTGTTGGTGTGCCCTGCCGGTGTCGACGCCATTTGAAGTCTTCGAGCTCTCCGGTCCCTCAGCGTCTTCTTCGACCGAAATGCCCGACAGGCCTCGCACGTATCCTCTTTGTGTTCGGGGAACAAACACAAATTACAGACCAAATGTTGGTCTGTATAAGGATACTTAGCGTGGCATTTGGGGCAGAAGCGGAATGGGGTCCATTACATGAGCCTTGAAGACGCACGCGGTCGGGCCGACCAGGCCCCGCTGAGGAGTGGAAGCCCCGAAGGGCTGCCGGAGCTCTTCTTTTCTTCGGTGTCGATTTGCTATCACTAACCCGATACCGAGCGCAAACAATTCCGTCAAATTTTCCGATTGTTAACTAACTTTTCCGAACCGAAACACGGAGCGAACAGCAACACGTCCGAACCCGATGGCGGAAAAAAAACAATCTAAGATGGAGTCGATGCCCTTGCGCAATGGAGCCGAAAGGGGAGGAGTCCTTCGGTCTCGTGACTCGAAAAGACTTCTTCGAAGAAAAACAACTTGTAACACTCCGAGCCCAACACTAGATGGCAGGATAATGCACAGCATGTGTATCTGCAGCTACACATGCCATCGAACATATATATATATTCTAAACAACTAATAAACCATAAAAAAAACTAAAAGAAAACTGTTGCAATATAGTTGATAAACAATGCAGGGTATAATTTATGGGGAATCTATAGAATAAAAGAAATATAATAGTTGTTAGAGATTATAGTTTATTAGAAATGGTAGATCCTTCTCCCCTATGTCTGGAGATGGTACATTCGGAATGTGGAGAACAGGAGGGCACATTAGAATGCTGATGAATCTGTGAGAGGAAGGTGGACAAGAAAAGCTGTATGAAGGGCATGAAGAATTGAAGCAGTGGAGATGAAAAATAAAGGCTGACTTATGAGAAAATTGTGCGCCATTCGACTTTATATCAAAAACCTTACCTTAAAATTAGTTGTTCAGGCAATTGTTATTCAGGCACAATTGTTGTTTAGACAGTAGTTGTTCAGTACTTGGTTGTAGAGACTTTTTAGTTGTTTAGCAGTATTGGTTCAAGCAAGTAGTGGTTTAGACCTAGTTGTTCAGGATGTTTCCCGTCACAGGGCTTGAATTCCGTGACAACATACTTGATGCACCAGGAGGTCAAAAAGCTTCAACGGAGTTGAAAAAGCCAGTCAAAAAGTGTCTGTGGGATAGCGGAGGTTGGTGCAGAAGGCAAAGAACTGACATCAGAGCGCCAGAGTTGCACCTATATATGACCCGCTATAGCATATCTGGCAACCACGATGCTAATGACGGACACAGAGTTGACAGACGCCACCTAACAGTATGCAGGGGTCCTGCTCGAAGAAAAACGTCTGGATCCAGACTTACGCCTAGGAGAAATTCTAAGGTAAGAAATCTGCAACTAAAAGTCTCTGTCAGATACTGCTACTATTTAGTGTACGTTATTTTGTACAAATTCCATTTTATCCATCATAACACACGCTGGAACTTTTGGACACATGTTTTTTTTATCTTCCCCCTCCTAAAAGAGTTCTGGAGAAAAATCGATTAATTAATCTCTGAAATGTTTCAAACAAAAGCTCCTCATAAACTTTGTCTCAATAATAAGGACCTTCAACTAATTGATCTCATGCTCGTGCTAGGCATAAAAACTATACTCTGTAATTTGAAGTTCATCAGTAAAATTTCATACTACAAATGGTGGGAATGGCTATCCTTCATCAGAAGTGAGGACACCATCCCACTAAGACAATCTCCATGCTTGTCCACAATATGTCCAATTTGGGAAAAACTACCTAGAGACGAAAGAAAGCAAACCCCTCAAGCAGTGGGTTTAACTCTCACTACACATACTTAATCTTGTGTGCATTATGTTTCCAGAGCCCCAATCTATAGGCAAGGTGAGTTGCATCACATTTTATGATCTTTGCCAATCTCTCTTCAGGTGTCAGCAAATTCTTATTTTTTATCCTATTAATGTTCCTTTACTTCATGTATTCATCTTCTATTCACTATGCTCTTTAGTTGCTCTTTTGCCAAGTGTACCTTCATGTCTTCGCCTACCCACAAGATTATACAAATGTATAAAATGTGTTATTCAGGACAACAAAGATGTATTATCTCAACCAGGCTGAAAGCTCTTTAGAGTTCTCATGAGAGTGGCCTACTGTAAAGAAATGGCTCCCTGTTGCAGTTACCCCCCACTTTTTGCCTGATACTGATGCTGACTTGACTGAGAAGTGTGCTGGGAACCTGCTAACCAGGCCCCAGCACCAGTGTTCTTTCACCTAAAATGTACCATTGTCTCCACAATTGGCACAACCCTGGCACCTAGGTAAGTCCCTTGTAACTGGTACCCCTGGTACCAAGGGCCCTGATGCCAGGGAAGGTCTCTAAGGGCTGCAGCATGTCTTATGCCACCCTAGGGACCCCTCACTCAGCACAGACACACTGCTTGCCAGCTTGTGTGTGCTGGTGGGGAGAAAATGACTATGTCGACATGGCACTCCCCTCAGGGTGCCATGCCAACCTCACACTGCCTGTGGCATAGGTAAGTCACCCCTCTAGCAGGCCTTAAAGCCCTAAGGCAGGGTGCACTATACCACAGGTGAGGGCATATGTGCATGAGCACTATCCCCCTACAGTGTCTAAGCAAAACCTTAGACATTGTAAGTGCAGGGTAGCCATAAGAATATATGGTCTGGGAGTCTGTCAAAAACGAACTCCACAGCTCCATAATGGCTACACTGAATACTGGGAAGTTTAGTATCAAACTTCTCAAAATAATAAACCCACACTGATGCCAGTGTGGGATTTATTACAAAAGAGAGAGATACCCCCTGTATTTTACCCAATTGTTCAGTGCAGGACTGACTGGTCTCTGCCAGCCTGCTGCTGAGAGACGAGTTTCTGACCCCATGCGGTGAGAGCCTTTGTGCTCTCTGAGGACAGAAACAAAGCCTGCTCTGGGTGGAGGTGCTTCACACCTCCCCCCTGCAGGAACTGTAACACCTAGCAGTGAGCTTCAAAGGCTCAAGCTTCGTGTTACAATGCCCCAGGGCACTCCAGCTAGTGGAGATGCCCGCCCCCCTGGACCCAGCCCCCACTTTTGGCGGCAAGTCCAGGAGAGATAATGAGAAAAACAAGGAGGAGTCACTGGCCAGTCAGGACAGCCCCTAAGGTGTCCTGAGCTGAGGTGACTCTGACTTTTAGAAATCCTCCATCTTGTAGAAGGAGGATTCCCCCAATAGGATTAGGGATGTGCCCCCCTCCCCTCAGGGAGGAGGCACAAAGAGGGTGTACCCACCCTCAGGGCTAGTAGCCATTGGCTACTAACCCCCCAGACCTAAACACGCCCTTAAATGTAGTATTTAAGGGCTCCCCTGAACCTAAGAATTTAGATTCCTGAAACTACAAGAAGAAGAAGACTGCTGAGCTGAAAAACCCCTGCAGAGGAAGAACAGAAGACACCAACTGCTTTGGCCCCAGACTTACCGGCCTGTCTCCTGCCTTCCAAAGAAACCTGCTCCAGCGACGCTTTCCAAGGGACCAGCGACCTCTGAATCCTCTGAGGACTGCCCTGCTTCAAGAAAGACAAGAAACTCCCGAGGACAGCGGCACTGCTCCAAAAGAACTGCAACTTTGTTTCAAGGAGCAGATTTAAAGACCCCTGCAACTCCCCGCAAGAAGCGTGAGACTTGCAACACTGCACCCGGCGACCCTGACTCGACTGGTGGAGAACCAACACCTCAGGGAGGACCCTCCGGCGACTCCGAGACCGTGAGTAACCAAAGTTGTCCCCCCTGAGCCCCCACAGCGATGCCTGCATAGGGAATCCCGAGGCTCCCCCCCTGACCGCGACTGCCTGAACTCCATTTCCCGACGGCTGGAAAAGACCCTGCACCCGCAGCCCCCCAGCACCTAAAGGAACAGAACTCCTGTGCAGGAGTGACCCCCAGGAGGCCCTCTCCCTTGTCCAGGTGGTGGCCACCCCGAGGAGCCCCCCCCTTGCCTGCCTGCAACGCTGAAGAGATCCCTTGATCTCTCATTGAAAACCATTGTAAACCCGACGCGTGTTTGCACACTGCACCCGGCCGCCCCCGCGCTGCTGAGGGTGTACTTTTTGTGCTGACTTGTGTCCCCCCCCGGTACCCTACAAAACCCCCCTGGTCTGCCCTCCGAAGACGCGGGTACTTACCTGCTGGCAGACTGGAACCGGGGCACCCCCTTCTCTCCATTGAAGCCTATGTGTTTTGGGCACCTCTTTGACCTCTGCACCTGACCGGCCCTGAGCTGCTGGTGTGGTAACTTTGGGGTTGCTCTGAACCCCCAACGGTGGGCTACCTTGGACCAAAAACTGAAACCTGTAAGTGACTTACTTACCTGTGAAACCTAACAATACTTTACCTCCCCCAGGAACTGTGAAAATTGCACAGTGTCCACTTTTAAAACAGCTTATTGTGTTTTATGTAAAAAGTATACATGCTAATGTAATGATTCAACGTTCCTTAAGTACTTACCTGCAATACCTTTCAAATGAGATATTACATGTAGAATTTGAACCTGTGGTTCTTAAAATAAACTAAGAAATGAAAATGTCACTTACCCAGTGTACATCTGTTCGTGGCATCAGTCGCAGTAGATTTGCATGTTTTGCAATAGCTCGCCATCTGGTGTTGGGCCGGAGTGTTACAAGTTGTTTTTCTTCGAAGAAGTCTTTCGAGTCACGGGACCGAGTGACTCCTCCTTTTGTCTCCATTGCGCATGGGCGTCGACTCCATCTTCGATTGTTTTTCCCCGCAGAGGGTGAGGTAGGAGTTGAATTGTAGTAATAGTGCCCATGCAATGGAGTGACTAAGTATGCACCTATTTAAGGTTGAGATGATACATATATAAATAATTGAAGGTAACTTCCAAACTGCTACAGGCTCCCGGGGAGGCGGGTGGGCACATGCGAATCTACTGCGACTGATGCCACAAACAGATGTACACTGGGTAAGTGACATTTTCAATTCGATGGCATCTGTCGCTGTAGATACGCATGTTTTGCATAGACTAGTAAGCAGTTATCTCCCCAAAAGCGGTGGATCAGCCTGTAGGAGTGGAAGTAGTCTGAAACAATGTTCTTAATACGGCTTGACCTACTGTGGCTTGTTGTGCGGATAACACGTCTACACAGTAGTGCTTGGTGAATGTGTGAGGCGTAGACCATGTGGCTGCCTTACATATTTCTTGCATTGGGATGTTTCCTAGAAAGGCCATGGTAGCACCTTTTTTTCTGGTTGAGTGTGCCCTTGGTGTAATGGGCAGCTGTCGTTTAGCTTTAAGGTAGCAGATTTGGATGCATTTAACTATCCATCTGGCTATACCTTGTTTTGATATTGGGTTTCCTGCATGAGGTTTTTGAAATGCAATAAATAGTTGTTTAGTCTTTCTGATGTTTTTTGTTCTGTCAATGTAATACATCAATGCTCTTTTGACATCTAATGTATGTAGTGCCCTTTCAGCTACGGTATCTGGCTGTGGAAAGAACACTGGAAGTTCCACTGTTTGATTTAGATGGAACAGTGAAATAACCTTTGGCAAAAATTTAGGATTGGTCCTTAGGACGACCTTATTCTTGTGTAGTTGTATAAAAGGTTCCTGTATTGTAAACGCCTGAATCTCGCTTACTCTTCTTAGGGAAGTAATGGCGATGAGAAATGCCACCTTCCAGGTTAGGAACTGTATGTCGCAGGAGTGCATGGGTTCAAAAGGTGGACCCATAAGTCTAGTTAGGACAACATTTAGGTTCCATGAAGGAACAGGTGGTGTTCTTGGTGGTATAATTCTCCTAAGGCCCTCCATAAATGCTTTAATGACTGGTATCTTATATAGGGAAGTTGAATAGGTAGTCTGCAGGTATGCAGATATTGCTGCAAGGTGTATTTTAATGGAAGAGAAAGCCAGGTTAGATTTTTGTAAGTGAAGCAAGTAACCCACTACATGTTCTGGAGTTGTGTGTAATGGTTGTATTTGATTAATATGGCAGTAGCAAACAAACCTCTTCCATTTACTTGCATAGCAGTGCCTGGTGGATGGCCTTCTGGCTTGTTTTATGACTTCCATACATTCTTGGGTAAGTTGTAAGTGCCCGAATTCTAGGATTTCAGGAGCCAGATTGCTAGATTCAGCGATGCTGGATCTGGGTGTCTGATCTTTTGGTTGTGCTGTGTCAACAGATCTGGCCTGTTGGGCAATTTGATGCAGGGTACTACTGATAGGTCTAGCAGCGTTGTGTACCAGGGTTGCCTTGCCCAAGTTGGTGCTATCAATATGAGTTTGAGTTTGTTTTGACTGAGTTTGTTTACCAGGTAAGGAAGGAGAGGGAGAGGAGGAAAAGCGTAAGCAAATATCCCTGACCAGTTCATCCATAGGGCATTGCCTTGGGACTGTTTGTGTGGGTATCTGGATGCGAAGTTTTGGCATTTTGCGTTCTCCCTTGTCGCAAACAAGTCTATCTGAGGTGTTCCCCAGAGTTTGAAATAAGTGTTCAGAATTTGGGGGTGAATTTCCCATTCGTGGACCTGTTGGTGATCTCGAGAGAGATTGTCTGCGAGTTGATTTTGGATCCCTGGTATAAATTGTGCTATTAGGCGAATTTGGTTGTGAATTGCCCAACGCCAAATCTTTTGTGCTAGCAGGCTTAACTGTGTGGAGTGCGTCCCCCCTTGCTTGTTTAGATAATACATTGTTGTCATGTTGTCTGTTTTGACGAGAATGTATTTGTGAACTATTATTGGTTGGAAAGCTTTTAGTGCTTGAAAAACTGCTAGAAGTTCTAGGTGATTTATATGCAGTGTTGTTTGATGTACGTTCCATTGTCCTTGTATGCTGTGTTGATCGAGGTGTGCTCCCCACCCTGTCATGGAAGCATCTGTTGTTATTACGTATTGTGGCACTGGGTCTTCGAAAGGCCGCCCTTTGTTTAAATTTATGTTGTTCCACCACAGAAGCGAGAGGTAAGTTTGGCGGTCTATTAACACCAGATCTAGAAGGTGACCCTGTGCTTGTGACCATTGTGATGCTAGGCACTGTTGTAAGGGCCTCATGTGCAGTCTTGCGTTTGGGACAATGGCTATGCATGAAGACATCATGCCTAGGAGTTGTAGTACCATCTTTGCGTGTATCCTTTGTGTTGGATACATGCGTTGTATGATGGTGTTGAAATTTTGAATTCTTTGTGGACTTGGAGTGGCTACTCCTTTTGATGTGTCTATTATGGCTCCCAGGTATTGTTGTACCTTGCGCGGCAGAATTTTGGATTTTGTGAAATTGACGGTGAACCCTAGTTTGAAGAGGGTTTGTAGGATATGATTTGTGTGATTTGAGCACTGTATTAACGAATGGGCCTTGATTAGCCAGTCGTCTAGATATGGGAACACATGTATTTGCTGCCTTCTTATGTGTGCAGCGACTACCGCTAGACATTTGGTAAAGACTCTTGGTGCGGTTGTTAATCCGAAAGGCAGTACCTTGAATTGGTAATGTATTCCTTTGAATACAAACCTTAGGTATTTCCTGTGCGATGGGTGTATTGGTATATGGAAATAAGCATCCTTGAGGTCTAAAGTTGCCATGTAGTCGTGTAGTTTTAGCAATGGCAATACTTCTTGTAGTGTGACCATGTGAAAGTGGTCTGATTTGATGAAAGTGTTCACTACTCTGAGGTCTAGGATTGGTCTCAGCGTTTTGTCCTTCTTTGGTATCAGAAAGTACAGTGAGTAAACTCCTGTGTTTATTTGTGTGTTTGGCACTAATTCGATTGCATTCTTTTGCAATAGTGCCTGCACTTCTATCTCCAGGAGATTGGAATGGTGTGTTGTCAAATTTTGTGCTTTTGGTGGTATGTTTGGAGGGAATTGTAGAAATTCTATGCAATAACCATGTTGGATAATTGCTAGAACCCAAGTGTCTGTAGTGATTTCCTCCCATGCTTTGTAATAATGACTTATTCTTCCCCCCACTGGTGTTGTGTGGAGGGGGTGAGTGACATGTGAGTCACTGTTTAGTAGTAGGGGTTTTGGGGCTCTGAAATCTTCCTCTATTTCTAGGGAATTGCCCTCCTCTATATTGTCCCCGAAAACCTCCTCTATACTGTCCCTGGTAACTGGACGGTGTTGCTTGTGAGGTGCTGGCTTGTGTGCTCTGACCCCGAAACCCCCCTCGAAAGGGTGTTTTACGGAATGTGCTGTAATTCCCTCTGCTCTGCGGGGAGTAGAGTGCGCCCATGGCTTTGGCAGTGTCCGTATCTTTTTTGAGTTTCTCAATCGCTGTGTCCACTTCTGGACCGAACAGTTCTTTTTCATTAAAAGGCATATTGAGAACTGCTTGTTGAATCTCTGGTTTAAATCCAGACGTTCGGAGCCATGCATGCCTTCTGATAGTTACAGATGTATTAATTGTCCGTGCAGCTGTATCTGCAGCGTCCATGGAGGAGCGGATCTGGTTGTTGGAAATGGTCTGTCCCTCCTCAACCACTTGTTTTGCCCTATTTTGTAAGTCCTTGGGCAGATGTTCAATGAGATGTTGCATCTCGTCCCAGTGGGCTCTGTCATAGCGCGCAAGTAGTGCCTGTGAGTTCGCGATGCGCCACTGGTTTGCAGCTTGTGCTGCGACTCTTTTACCAGCTGCATCGAACTTGCGGCTTTCTTTATCTGGGAGTGGTGCATCTCCAGATGTGAGAGTTGGCCCTTTTCCTAGCTGCTCCTACAACGACAGAGTCTGGTGGCAGCTGTGTAGTGATGAAAACCGGGTCTGTAGGAGGCGCCTTATACTTTTTTTCCACCCTTGGTGTGATTGCCCTACTTTTGACCGGCTCCTTAAAGATTTCTTTCGCGTGCCGGAGCATACCAGGGAGCATAGGCAGGCTTTGGTATGAGCTGTGGGTGGAGGAGAGTGTGTTGAATAAAAAATCATCCTCGACCTGTTCTGAGTGGAGGCTTACGTTGTGAAATTGTGCTGCTCTAGCCACCACTTGAGAATACGCGGTGCTGTCTTCTGGTGGAGATGGCTTCGTAGGGTATGCCTCCAGACTGTTATTTGACACTGGGGCGTCGTATAAGTCCCATGCGTCTTGATCTTGGTCACCCTGGCTTATGGTGGTGTGAGCTGGGGAGTGTGATGGAGTTCGTGCTGGTGAGACGTTAATCACGGGCGGAGGAGAGGGTGGTGGGGTAACTCTTTTCACCACTTTTGGTTGTGGTGTCTGTTCAGTTTGGAACTCCAACCTTCTCTTTCTTCTAATGGGGGGAAGGGTGCTTATTTTTCCTGTCCCCTGCTGTATGAAGATACGCTTTTGCGTATGGTCCACATCAGTTGATTGTAGCTCCTCCTCAAACCTATGCTTTTGCATTTGGGAGGTTAGCGAGTGTTCTTCTGTATAAGAGCCTGAAGCTGGGTCGCTTGCAGTTTGTTTCGGCACCGAAACCCTGTCTGTGTGTTTTTTCGGCTCCAAGGTGACTTTTTTCTTTTTCGGGGCCGAAACCTCTCGCCGTCGATCTTCTTCGGTGCCGCTGTCTCGGCGTCGAGCCGTGTCCACACCGGCATCTCGGTGTCGAGGCTTGTCTCCAGCACTTTCTCGGTCCCGAGAAGGCTGCGTGCCGGTGTCTCGACCGGAGTCGGACGATCTCGGCACTGTTTGGGCCTTTTTCGGTGCCGACGGTCGGTCACCGAATTTATGGGTGGAGCCATGGCCTGATGGCAGTGGCGTCCCCTGGGCCTTGTAAATCTTCCTTTGTGTGGTTTTCGACGTCTTACTCACGGTTTGTGTATCGTCGAATCCTTCGGAGTCCGATTCTTGGATCGAGAAGGTACCTTCCTCTTCCTGCTCCTCGAACTCTCGGTGGGCTGTCGGCGCGGACGCCATCTGAAGTCTTCTGGCTCGACGGTCTCGGAGTGTCTTTCGGGACCGGAACGCACGACAGGCCTCACAGGTGTCTTCACTGTGCTCAGGTGACAGGCACAGGTTACAGACCAAGTGTTGGTCTGTATAGGGGTATTTATTGTGGCATTTGGGGCAGAAACGGAACGGGGTCCGTTCCATCGGCGTTCTTCAGCACGCGGTCGGGCCGACCAGGCCCCGACGGGGGATCGAAAAACTACCCCGAAGGGCACCGGAGCTCTTCGATCTTCGATGCGGTGTTGAATCTAAGTACGCCGATCCCGAACGCAACAATACCGACGAAAATCTTCCGAAATTAGCTAATTCTCCGTTCCGAAACTCGGAGCGACAGGAACACGTCCGAACCCGATGGCGGAAAAAAAACAATCGAAGATGGAGTCGACCCCCATGCGCAATGGAGACAAAAGGAGGAGTCACTTGGTCCCGTGACTCGAAAGACTTCTTCGAAGAAAAACAACTTGTAACACTCCGGCCCAACACCAGATGGCGAGCTATTGCAAAACATGCGTATCTACAGCGACAGATGCCATCGAACATATATTTTTCTATAACAAAACCTATTGGCTGGATTTGTCTCTGAGTGTGTGTTCCTCATTTATTGCCTGTGTGTATGTACAACAAATGCTTAACACTACTCCTTTGATAAGCCTACTGCTCGACCACACTACCACAAAATAGAGCATTAGTATTACCTCTTTTTGCCACTATCTTACCTCTAAGGGGAACCCTTGGACTCTGTGCATGCTATTCCTTACTTTGAAATAGCACATACAGAGCCAACTTCCTACATTGGTGGATCAGCGGTGGGGTACAAGACTTTGCATTTGCTGGACTACTCAGCCAATACATGATCACACGACAAATTCCAAAAATTGTCATTAGAAATTGATTTTTGCAATTTGAAATTTTTCTAAATTCTTAAAAGTCCTGCTAGGGCCTTGTGTTAGTCCCTGTTTAGCATTTCTTTTAGTGTTTAAAAGTTTGTGAAAAGTTTGAATTAGATTCTAGAACTAGTTTTTAGATTCTTAAAAAGTATTCCAACTTTTAGAAGCATAATGTCTAGTACAGATGTGAATGTGGTGGAACTCGACACCACACCTTACCTCCATCTTAAGATGAGGGAGCTAAGGTCACTCTGTAAAATAAAGAAAATAGCAATGGGCCCCAGACCTTCCAAACTACAGCTCCAGGAGCTGTTGTCAGAGTTTGAAAAGGCCAACCCCTCTGAGGATGGCAACTCAGAGGATGATGATAGTGACTTGGAGGGTGATTCCCCCCTACCAGTCCTATCTAGGGAGGACAGGGCCTCTCAAGCCCTGACTCCAAGCATAATAGTCAGAGATGCTGGCTCCCTCACAGGAGGGACCAACCTCTCTGAAATCACTGAGGATAACTCCAGTGAAGAGGACATCCAGTTAGCCAGGATGGCCGAAAGATTGGCTTTGGAAAGACAGATCCTAGCCATAGAAAGGGAAAGACAAGAGATTGGCCTAGGACCCATCAATGGTGGCAGCAACATAACTAGGGCCAGAGATTCTCCTGACATGTTGAAAATCCCTAAAGGGATTGTAACTAAATATGAAGATGGTGATGACATCACCAAATGGTTCGCAGCTTTTGAGAGGGCTTGTGTAACCAGAAAAGTGAACAAATCTCACTGGGGTGCTCTCCTTTGGGAAATGTTCACTGGAAAGTGTAGGGATAGACTCCTCACACTCTCTGGAAAAGATGCAGAATCTTATGACCTCATGAAGGGTACCCTGATTGAGGGCTTTGGATTCTCCACTGAGGAGTATAGAATTAGGTTCAGGGGGGCTCAAAAATCCTTGAGCCGGACCTGGGTTGATTTTGTAGACTACTCAGTGAAAACACTGGATGGTTGGGTAACTGGAAATTAAGTGCATGACTATGTTGGGCTTTATAATTTGTTTATGAAAGAACACATTTTAAGTAACTGCTTCAATGAAAAGTTGCATCAGTATCTGGTAGACCTAGGTCCAATTTCTCCCCAAGAATTGGGAAAGAAGGCAGACCACTGGGTCAAGACTAGGGTAACCAAAACTTCCACTGGGGGTGACCAAAAGAAAGGGGGTACAAAGCCTCCCCAGGAGAGAGTGGGTGACACTAGAAATAAAGAAATAGAGTCCTCTGTAGGCCCCCAAAAACCAGACCAGGTGGGTGGCCCCCGAGACACAACCCAAAACAAAGGTGGGTACCAGGGTAAGAACTGGGATGCCACTAAGGCATGGTGCCATAACTGTAGACAGACAGGGCACCACACCAAGGACACTTCTTGTCCCAAAAACAAACCCCCTAGCAAAATCCCAGGGGTGACCAGTGTAGCCATTGGGGATGACTTCTCAGATGAGGAGGTCTTCATAGCCTTCAACTGGAAAAAGGGCCCCACAGGTGAGTTGGAGATTCCAGAGGGAAGTAGACACTTCCACCACCTACTGGTGAATGAAATCCCAGCCACTGCCCTGAGAGACACTTGTGCCAGTCACACTATTGTGCATGACAGGCTGGTGTTCTCAAACCAGTACATCCCAGGTGAGACTGCCAGAGTAAGAGTTAGCCCAGACAGGGTCACTGATAGGCCTGTGGCTTTTGTGCCCATAGAAGTGGGTGGGACTTTTAGCTGGAGAAGGGTGGTAGTCAGTACTGACCTCCCGCTTGATTGTCTCCTTGGAAATGACTACCCAGAGGTTAGTCGGAGCACAGGAGAGGAACTGGTCCAGGGCCAGTCATCTCCCAAGGACTCTGGAGGTGCTACTCCTGCAGTAACTGCAAGTAGGCCCCAGAAGAAAAAGAAAGGAAAACAGAGTAGGAAAGGTGGACAACCTTTAGCCAAGGTTCCAGCAAGCCAGGGAGATTCTGCTCCAGTAGGGGAGAACTCCAAAAATGGCACTGTTAAAGTCCAACCTGACCCACAAGAAGTCCTGGCTAGTCAGGCAACTGTTAAGCCTGAGTGGGTGGCTCCTCAGCTAACAGAAGAAAGAGTGGAAGAAGGGTGTTTACTACAAGATGTGGTAACCCCCCACTCTAATACAGCAGACAGGCACCCTGAACCCAAAGAAGCCGGTAACTTAGCTAAAGGTGTGGTTCTGGGCACTGACAGCTGTCAGTGGCCTCTGCTGGGTGTTAACTTTATGGCTGCACTATCCTTGGCATGGTGGTCGGACCCCATGCCAAATAGCAAGTTAGGCCCCCTGACCCTGTTGGTCATGGTGGGGTTACTCCAGCTCTGGGTAACCTCTTTGGGGGAGCTAGGGGTGACCCTGGCTAAGATAAGATTAGCAGAGGTGGATACCTCTAACCCCAAAATAGAGATAATGGTTGGAGACATTAAAAGCACAGACAAGAGGCAGTTCAGATTAGGTCCTATCACTGTGGAAGTGGGTCAGTTCCCCAGAGGGAATGACCTGAACAGGAGGATGTAAGGCAGAGTAGGCCCTGCAACAAACCAGCCTATTTCCTCTACTCTTCCTCGCCTGACAGACTAGGAAGACTCTCCCAGCTTTGGCTGAGTCTCCTGGCCTGTGGGCTGGGGGGGGGCTTGTGTAAAGAAATGGCTCCCTGTTGCAGTTACCCCCCACTTTTTGCCTGATACTGATGCTGACTTGACTGAGAAGTGTGCTGGGACCCTGCTAACCAGACCCCAGCACCAGTGTTCTTTCACCTAAAATGTACCATTGTCTCCACAATTGGCACAACCCTGGCACCTAGGTAAGTCCCTTGTAACTGGTACCCCTGGTACCAAGGGCCCTGATGCCAGGGAAGGTCTCTAAGGGCTGCAGCATGTCTTATGCCACCCTAGGAACCCCTCACTCAGCACAGACACACTGCTTGCCAGCTTGTGTGTGCTGGTGGGGAGAAAATGACTAAGTCGACATGGCACTCCCCTCAGGGTGCCATGCCAACCTCACACTGCCTGTGGCATAGGTAAGTCACCCCTCTAGCAGGCCTTACAGCCCTAAGGCAGGGTGCACTATACCACAGATGAGGGCATATGTGCATGAGCACTATCCCCCTACAGTGTCTAAGCAAAACCTTAGACATTGTAAGTGCAGGGTAGCCATAAGAATATATGGTCTGGGAGTCTGTCAAAAACGAACTCCACAGCTCCATAATGGCTACACTGAATACTGGGAAGTTTAGTATCAAACTTCTCAAAATAATAAACCCACACTGATGCCAGTGTGGGATTTATTACAAAATGCACACAGAGGGCATCTTAGAGATACCCCTGTATTTTACCCAATTGTTCAGTGCAGGACTGACTGGTCTCTGCCAGCCTGCTGCTGAGAGACGAGTTTCTGACCCCATGCGGTGAGAGCCTTTGTGCTCTCTGAGGACAGAAACAAAGCCTGCTCTGGGTGGAGGTGCTTCACACCTCCCCCCTGCAGGAACTGTAACACCTAGCAGTGAGCTTCAAAGGCTCAAGCTTCGTGTTACAATGCCCCAGGGCACTCCAGCTAGTGGAGATGCCCGCCCCCTGGACCCAGCCCCCACTTTTGGCGGCAAGTCCAGGAGAGATAATGAGAAAAACAAGGAGGAGTCACTGGCCAGTCAGGACAGCCCCTAAGGTGTCCTGAGCTGAGGTGACTCTGACTTTTAGAAATCCTCCATCTTGTAGAAGGAGGATTCCCCCAATAGGATTAGGGATGTGCCCCCCTCCCCTCAGGGAGGAGGCACAAAGAGGGTGTACCCACCCTCAGGGCTAGTAGCCATTGGCTACTAACCCCCCAGACCTAAACACGCCCTTAAATGTAGTATTTAAGGGCTCCCCTGAACCTAAGAATTTAGATTCCTGAAACTACAAGAAGAAGAAGACTGCTGAGCTGAAAAACCCCTGCAGAGGAAGAACAGAAGACACCAACTGCTTTGGCCCTAGACTTACCGGCCTGTCTCCTTCCTTCCAAAGAAACCTGCTCCAGCGACGCTTTCCAAGGGACCAGCGACCTCTGAATCCTCTGAGGACTGCCCTGCTTCAAGAAAGACAAGAAACTCCCGAGGACAGCGGCACTGCTCCAAAAGAACTGCAACTTTGTTTCAAGGAGCAGATTTAAAGACCCCTGCAACTCCCCGCAAGAAGCGTGAGACTTGCAACACTGCACCCGGCGACCCCGACTTGACTGGTGGAGAACCAACACCTCAGGGAGGACCCTCCGGCGACTCAGAGACCAAGAGTAACCAAAGTTGTCCCCCCTGAGCCCCCACAGCGACGCCTGCAGAGGGAATCCCGAGGCTCCCCCCCTGACCGCGACTGCCTGAACTCCATTTCCCGACAGCTGGAAAAGACCCTGCACCCGCAGCCCCCAGCACCTAAAGGAACGGAACTCCTGTGCAGGAGTGACCCCCAGGAGGCCCTCTCCCTTGTCCAGGTGGTGGCTACCCCGAGGAGCCCCCCCCTTGCCTGCCTGCAACGCTGAAGAGATCCCTTGATCTCTCATTGAAAACCATTGTAAACCCGACGCGTGTTTGCACACTGCACCCGGCCGCCCCCGCGCTGCTGAGGGTGTACTTTTTGTGCTGACTTGTGTCCCCCCCGGTGCCCTACAAAACCCCCCTGGTCTGCCCTCCGAAGACGCGGGTACTTACCTGCTGGCAGACTGGAACCGGGGCACCCCCTTCTCTCCATTGAAGCCTATGTGTTTTGGGCACCTCTTTGACCTCTGCACCTGACCGGCCCTGAGCTGCTGGTGTGGTAACTTTGGGGTTGCTCTGAACCCCCAACGGTGGGCTACCTTGGACGAAAAACTGAAACCTGTAAGTGACTTACTTACCTGTGAAACCTAACAATACTTTACCTCCCCCAGGAACTGTGAAAATTGCACAGTGTCCACTTTTAAAACAGCTTATTGTGTTTTATGTAAAAAGTATACATGCTAATGTAATGATTCAAAGTTCCTAAAGTACTTACCTGCAATACCTTTCAAATGAGATATTACATGTAGAATTTGAACCTGTGGTTCTTAAAATAAACTAAGAAAAGATATTTTTCTATAACAAAACCTATTGGCTGGATTTGTCTCTGAGTGTGTGTTCCTCATTTATTGCCTGTGTGTATGTACAACAAATGCTTAACACTACTCCTTTGATAAGCCTACTGCTCGACCACACTACCACAAAATAGAGCATTAGTATTATCTCTTTTTGCCACTATCTTACCTCTAAGGGGAACCCTTGGACTCTGTGCATGCTATTCCTTACTTTGAAATGGCACATACAGAGCCAACTTCCTACACCTACGTTCCCATTAGGTCTATTTAACTTACAAATTTCTTTATGATTTGTCTTAATTCGTCAATATATAACCAAAATAAAATAACTTTTTAAATAAAAAAAGAAACAAAAAAATTGTAGCGTAGCTCCTTAAGTGCTCAGCGGAAACAGCCCTCTTGTCAATATTTCACGCTTAAGCCTTCATAACGTTTTCCCCACAAAAGATTTTCAGTCCAAATCTGCATCCATTTTCCCCATGTATTGGGGACTGTAAAGGTATCCAGAATTTTTGGTTCTGCCCAGAGGAACAAGGGGGAAAAAAAAAAGTGATGCAAAATGTAGTACTGTGCGCCAGAAGGAATGTGGATTGTTTTCTAAAAATATAATCTACAAAACGTTTGCTGTGCTAAAATGAATCACTTCCAAGCTTTCAACAACAGTAGAAAAGTAATCTTTTCACCACAGTTGTTTCCATTTTCGAAGGCGTGGTCAGTAATTTCTATTTTTGCATTTTATGTCAAATTGTAAATAGTGTTAGGAAGAGGTGTGAAACCCATTAACGCACACAGAAAACTATACATTTCTAAAGTCTCTACAAAGTTCTTAATTCGACAAAGGCTCATGTGTGTAGATAATTCATAGCTTTCGCAAACAAATTGCTAAAATAAACAAACTAAATGTGCGAATCATTAGCATTTTTGTACCAAATGTCAATCTACATATGTAATACACCGTTATGTTTGTCAGACCCTTTTTGGTAGCACAGATGTATGTTTGTTAAGATTTCCTGAACCATCAACCAGACCTATAATGATTTTTCAATGTGTTTCGAACATACATCAATTCATACAGGTAAAGCTCCTGAAGAAAATGGGTATATGGTCATTAAATGTATTCTGATTTTACCCATACTATCTGGTGATGATTCTGAAGGCATTGTACACAATGTGTTCTTTTAAGTACACTGTACTACATTTGGATACCAAAAACGTAGCAAAATTCAATAAATAGAAAAGTCTACTTTACACATCGTATCCACCATGTGCATGTGGTCCTACTGCATGGGATAGAAAAGACCCAAAAATACACCACAGCAAGGTGAGTTTTTCCATTTGAATTACATCAATTGTTTGTATAGATGGTATTCTAGCAAGGTTGTAGTTCGATTATTTCCCCCTTTAAAAATCCGTAATTTCTTAAAAAAACAAAAAAGCCACCTTACAGCTAGCTCACCTGGCTAACATGGTTATACACATTGCCACCAAAGACTGCTATCATTCAAATACAGACTATTATTTTTTTTTGCCATGATATATTTGAACGAGATCAAGGCATATTATAAAGAGGACTGGTAACAACAAAGGGCAAGCAAAAAATGAAAATGTGTACTTTTACACAACTATTTCACACTTCTGACCTTTCATTTTAACTAACATATTTCTCAGAGATTGGTACATTGCTAGAAATATTTCAGATAGGTGGTTGTAGTCGAATGGCCAAAGCTGGCTGCTCACACATTAAATGGGCAATTTTCATTCTTATTGTTTGATAAAGTTAGGTTAACACCACGGAAGGGGAAATCTCATAACCATACTGGCAATCCAAGACAATGGTACATGGTAAGAATGTGACCTAAAGTCATCACCTAAATCATGTGATTTCCAATGTTTTTTTCTGATTTCCACCAGAACGAGCCCCATCGTCTCTCAGGCTGCAGCCATCAAAAGTTATATGGAAACAAACAAAAAACACAAAGATGGCATTACACTAACCTCTTTTACGTCTCTGCGGGAATGATGCACTCGCTAGTTTAAGGGTTGTCTCACTTTTTCCATGAACACCAGCTTGCTCCCTTGAGGGTGGACGCTTCGGTTCTGGAACGACCCGTGTTGTTCGTCTCAAACTTACCACTTTTTTGGTAATAGGGATGACAGTTTTCGGTGCAGACTTCTTTCGCTTTTTGGCACTTAAAATGGCTCTACGAAGCTTCTTTTTAGATTTTGCTTTTTTCAGGCTCTTGTTTTCTTTGGTTCGCTTAGCACAAGAGCTTTCTGTAACTACATTCTGCTCATGGGTACCATTGATTTGAACCACACCAACTTCCATGTTATCCTCCACTGTTTCTTGGGGTGTTAAAGAAGAAACATCTATTTTAGGACTCTGATTGGGAAAGGAATACGTGGATACGCTACAGCGAGCAAAAAGCTCCACAGCCTTGGATATTTGCAAAGCATAGATGCTTGAATTTGAGATATATGTTCCCAGCTGCGAGAAGCCCAGCTGGCTACACACTTCAGGCGTTGGAAAGTCAGTCCACATGTCAAAGTAGAGTGGGGAAGAGGTGGTGCTGCTGCTGGTGCTTTGTGGGTCAGAAGGTGACAATGCATCCTTTCGGAGTCTTACAAATTCTTGAAAATATTCTTCAACCTGAGCACCCCTGTGAATGGACTCTGCTAGTTGAGCTTCTTTCGCTTGTCGCAGTGCATATTTTAGAGCCGGCAAGAGGCTAGTTACTGTGGCTGACATTTTGTTTCCACGTTTTCCAATGTTAACGTCTTCCATATCTATATTCCATAGTAAAGAAAACCAATGCAGAAAATATTAGTTACAGAACATTTTAAAACATAGCTTGCAATATTACAAAACTTTGCTACAACAGTTCACACTATACATTTATACATTAAAAGGGCTGCTGGGACATGATCTCATATCACTTGTTTAAAAGGTAATATTAGGTTTCTCTCACATGCCATTGATTGCCAGCTATGGTTACTGTTGTTGATTTTGATGCAAGGGACAACATCGTTGCCCAAAGGAGGAAAAGCTTCAATCAAAAAATAAGATCTCTTTGATAAAGCAGCTTCATTTTTGGTACAGTGTTTGAAAAACAAACTAGGACTAGTGCTGTGAACATTTTTACAAAGACCTCTGATAGGGCATTTTTAAAAGGATGATCAGAAGGGATTTATTTCTGGCTGAGATATATTAAGGCAAACCTCAATGTGCTATTCACTTGTCTCCAGATTTGCAATTAGAGTCACTAGACACAAAAAAGCACCTGAATGAATCATTCCAAACAAAATAAGAAGACGTAATGTAGTATTTTCTACAGATATTTTTTCAGTATTTTTGTCTTGAAATATAATCTCATTAATTGGAATTAACTGGTTACTATTACAGTGACTGCAATACCAGGAAGAACTGGCCTTACAGCCCAACCCTTTTCACCTTTATCAAACCACTTAGACCAAGCATTTTGTGTTTTTTAAAAGTAATAACACTGAAGTAAAGATGTGCTTCTATGTGGATTATCTACTATTGAACACCGCCATTTGCTTTCACAACTTGTGTGTGGCAACATCAGAAAGTTACTTGATTGCAAATCTAGTTCTTCCCTCAATGTATAAAAGGTAGAATATCTGAGAGCATGCACGAGACACCAGCATACAATTCTTTCATACAAAATGAGAATGTTTTCCAATCTAACCAAATTAGCACAAAACATGCCCAAGAAGGAAATATTCACTGTCCTTTTGCCAATGAGCCAAAATACAAGTAAAAAAAACTGCATTTGGTTGAAAACACGACTTTAAAAGCAGCGTACCGTGAGACTAAAACAGGAAATGAAACTCCAATGTAAACCATACACAAATTAGGATGTAAACTCTGTGTCTTTACAAATCCTTAAGACTGCACTTTCCCATCATGCCTAGCAGGATGTCAATTAGGTAGTTCACTTTTGGAGCAAAGTGAAGATACATTCACATTATCCAGTTCAAAATCTGTGGCCCTAAATGAGGGGGGGTGGGTGGAGCTTTCATGAATTCAGAAAGTATACCCAGGTTGACGAACTAGAATTACAAATAACTGTTTCTTCTTTACTATGCATTTCTATCTGATACTCATAAAAGTTAAAATAGACTAGCAAAATAACCCAACAGTAACTGTGTGATCAATGCACAGAACTGAAATCTTAGGCAAGCAAGTTATGTGAGTGACCCACTAAAGTATTTGTCAGCGTCCAGACAATAATGTTACACTAACGTATGAACTGATCTTACAAATGTTGGGAGTGGTGACATTTCTTATCAGAGAAGCAGTGCCAATCACTTGTAAAAAGGGTTCTCTGCTTACTGTGAAAAGACTGTGTAAGGACTTATCAGCTTTGTAATAACCAGTAACAATATAAGAAATGATTTATAGATATGGTCTGTTTGGAGCAAGCTGGGTCTGTCCGTACAGCATCATGACTGTCACAGAGCTGTTTGACCTTACAAATCGTTTTAGTTTTATTCAAATAATAATATAATGCAATTTTGACATCAAAAGTATATAATGATCTCTCTGGGAACGTTGGATTTGGGGAAAACAAAATAGTCTGATTTGTAAATCGGAAACACTTTTTTTAGAGAAAGGGGTATGTTCTTTATTACACTTTATTATAATGGAAAACAGTGTTCAATTCATTGGCACACACAGCCTGAAACGCACTCACATTCCTTGCAGATGTAATAACCATTAAAAAACAACCTTTCATGAAAGGCGCTGTTAATCAGCCTCATGGACTGTTTGAAAAGGAGGATCTGTTAATTTAGAGATTATCATATTTCAATTCCCAGGGAGGAAAAAGCCTTCAATTGGAGGAAACACTTTCCTTAAATACTCGAGTAAATCTTTAATTTCAGGAGTAGAGAAAACGATGCTTGAGACGCAAGCGGTGATGGAAGACAGGCATAAGCAGGTTATTTTGCATTTTGTTTGGCTGTAAAAAAGTTAATTTCTTGATGTCCCCAACAGTAGGAGATGTCTGCAAACACTTCCTCATTTAAAAGCAAATCGTTCTGCTGTGACAAATGACAACTCAATTTTGTTGCTTTTGTGCTTTGCAATCCTTGACGGTTCAGGTGTTTCAGTGGATCACCTCTTGCTAACAGCCAATGCAAAGTGATTGTCAGGAAGAACATAGTTGATATATGGTTTGTCTGAAGTAGAAGAGAGCCTGGTGACATCACTGACAGGAAAGACTTCAGTGCCAGGTGAACTGCCATCAACTAAAATATGCTGATGCAATACATTTTCTGTGCAGAGGGCAACAAACAAAAGTTAAGATTGCCCATGTAAGCATCATCCCATCCAGAGAAGCATTTGTAAACACTGTCTATGAGGCAAGCAGAAGATGGAGGAGTACACAAGACTGAGGGTTTTCTTCATGTACAATCAATGCAAGTGCTGCCGATCATGAGATGACACGTAGTTTGTGTCCTAATTTCTTGTGTTCTAAAACCAATATTCTTCCACACATTCTTGCAGGGAATTTCATGTGTAGCCTTGCATCCAGGATCAGAAAAATGCATTGAAACTATTGATTACAGAAGCGAGAAAACGACCAACTGAAGGTCACTGAAACAGTCCGAGTCGAAGGCATGTCTGATTTATCAAACAACAATTCTTAAGACAAATAAACTTTATATTTCTGTATGTACACTAGGAAAGCTCTTAAGTGCAGAATTATTTATGTAGGAAGTAATGATGATTTTTTTATATTCAGCTGCAGGCCCAACTTGAAGAACAGGTCTAGTGTAACTGGTGGCCCCGAAGAAGATTTGGATGAGAGAAAATCTTAATCAATCAATCTTCCACCTGTGAGTAAATAAGCATTCCTTATCTCCAGGGGTATGCTGGTACTACCGAAGCATCCTTTGAAAAAGCACTGGGAGCGGACTTCAAGCCAAAAGTATCAGGGTACCCCTGTATGAGCAGGGTATCCCTACAAACCCCAGACTCAATTTTCTGGGCTCTGTAAGTGCGGGGAAGGCATCTTAAGGTTTGTAGTGGACATTGGTCAACACAAGTGGTCTAATTACATAATGCCTTCTCCGAACCTAGGCATATTTGGTATCAAACATGTTAGACTCATACAACTACGCTGATTCCAGTACTGATTGCATGATCCCATGTACTCTGGGGATTCCTTAGAGAATCACCCAGTTCTGCCTCTGCAGTCTTACAGGGTCTGGCTGCCAGCCTATGTTGCTGCCGACCCCAGAAACTGTTCTGCCCTCCTGCTGGTGAGCCTAACTCAGGCAAGGGAAGGCAGAACAAAGGATTTCCTGCACGGAAGAGGAGTGACCACCTCTCCCTTTGAAATAGATGTCTATGTGCTGGGATGGGGTGGCCTCTGAACGCCACCAGACTTGCTTTGAAGGGCACATTTGATGCACTCCTTGCATAATCCGATTATTATTATTTCAGGAACCTCTGTTCCCACTTTGGCACAAAACCACACAAAGGAAACAGGAATTACCACCCCCTGTCCAGTTCCTCCCATAGGGAGGTGCAAAGAGCTCTGCCAGGTGGCCATTTGATTCTGCCATCTTGGAAACAAGGTTGGTAGAGGCCCCTGAGAGCATCTGACTGGTTAGGCCAGGTAGATGACGTCCCTGCCCCCTCTGATAGGTGGATCATTGCAGAGTGTGAACAAACCCTTTTTAGGGTTACTGGAGGACTGCCTCAAGGGTGGGTCTAAGATTATTTGAGCAAGACTCTACACCATGAACTCTCTGCAAGACTCTTCTGCTCCTGGCCAATGGAACCGCTGCTGGTCTGCTTTGGAACTGAAACAAGACTGTATCAATTTGGGAGGGCTCCTACTGCAACATTGCTACTCCAGATCCTACATGATTTCTGCAACACCCTTGGCTGTGCATCCTCCAGGGACACAAGGACTCTGTTTGCATCCAAGAAGCAAGAAGGAATCTCCCTTGGAGTGAGGGAGTCTCTGCTGAATCTGCAAGCACCTCAAGACAATGACGACTGGCTGGTGGATCCTGCTGTCCAATGGACATTGAAAAGCTTTACAACATGGGTGGTGGTTCTATGGTCCTCTTCAGGTCCCTCTTGTCTTCTGATCCACTTGGGAGACTGTGGGCCCCTGTTGCAGCCACTGGACAGGAACCCCTGTGCACCGCGACTGTTACTATTGCCAAGGCTTGTTTACTCTTCCTCCAAGGAAATCTTCAGGCTTCAAGAAGCCCCAGCCACCAGCACTCTGCAACTCCCGGATCAGCTTCCACTCTGCAGCTCTTGCAACTTGAGACTCCTGTTTGTTGTGCTGTTGAGGCCTCTCTGTGATTCACTCTGCCTGCCACCAGTGGTTCACTCGTGGGGGCTCCATCGACTCTGGCTGGCTTTCAATAATGCTGAAGACCTGCTCTGACTCTCTTCCAAGGGTCGAGTCACTAGGACATTGCTGGTCCTCAAATACCTACAACTTACCTTGTAACTACTATTTGCCATGGCTTGTTGGAGGCCCTGCTGGTCACTGACCCCCTGCACTCTGGCGACCAACATGGGACAGTTTGTGGGTGACTCCAAGGATCTCCAGCATTCCCTGGACACCGCAGCTGGACTTCTCCTTCACCGTGCTGCAGGAATTTCACCTCCAAGAGGGTGGGCTTTGCCTATCTGCACCACCTGCAAATTTCAGAGTGGTCTGTACACTGCACCCTTCTAATTTAGGTTCCTCTCGTTTGGAATCCACCTTTGGGTTCCACCGACCTGGTCCACGGGTCGCAACAGCATCTGCGCAACCGAGGCTTCCAATGACTCCAACACCTGGGCTCCCTGTGTAGGTACTTTGGTCTTCTGGGTATCCACATGTATGGGCACTCTCCAAACTTCTTTGTGCCAACTGGTTTCCTCTGGTCCACTGGGGAGGAGAAGGGTCCTGGATCCATACAAATCCAACCGCGATAGTAGTCCTGTGTTAGCCTATGGGACACCTGACTCAATAACAACTCTGCACCCAGGCGCGTTTAGGTTTACAGTTACTCACTTCTGGTATTTTCTTACTCCCCAAGCCTCTGGGATCCTAACAAACCTACCTAGTTTGGGAACCTCCATTCTTATACCACTTTCTTAGTATATGGTTTGGTCCCTCAATAAGACCCCATGAATTTCTATGCTATTTCTGATTGTTTCTAAGTGTAAATTTTGTGTGTAGATCTCTCCAAGTGGAGATATACTAATGTTAGCATAGTCTTTAGTGCTGCAATAGGGAAACCTTTATATTTGAAACAACTTGTGTGTTTTTTCTTGTTTACTGTTACTGACTGACTATTGTGGTATTACTAGTGCTTTACACTCCCCCTAGATAAGCTTTAGCTGCTCACCACAGCAACCGCTAGAGAGCTCTTGCTATCTGGACACAGATACAAGCAATGTACAGAGTCACATTCTCAACGGTTAAGCGAGAGACATGAAGTAATACGAGAAGGGGAGTAGAAATAGATGATGTAAAAAGATATATGGGGCAGGGAGATAAGTAAAGTAAAAAATTAATATAAGATAGTCATAAGGAAACATAAGGAGAGGTAGAAAGAGGACGATCTAGGTAGAGAAAGAGATACAGAAAAATGGGTGAGGTTATAGTGTGTGGAAAAGAGAAGTAGAGAGGGGGAGACAAATGTAGAGAGACGCAGGGGAGTACTGCGAGGCAGAGGGATAGGTAATGGAGAAAAATGTGAATTAGAGAGCGGTAAAGGCAGCAAAAGGTAGATAGACAGATTTGAAGAAAAACACAGATGAAGGGTAGAGATGGGTGAAATGAGAAGACATACAGGAAAATGGGTCATGTAAAGAGTGTAGTGGAGAAGAAAAAAGTTGAGAGGGGTGATGGATAGAAGGACAAATTTGATGTAGAGCAAAAGGAAGTTGAGAGACCCAAGTGAAACAGAATAGAGAAAGAGAGTTTAGGCTTATACAGATGCAGAGATTTGTGAGATAGAAAAAGAAGAAGAGATGGTGAGGTGGTGAGAGCTACACAGAAAGAGGTTGAGGTGGAGCGGCTGATTTGAAATGGAGACTGAGGTCTGTAAAGAGATAAGTGTTTATGTGTGTGTGAAGAAAAAGCAAAGGAGTTGAAAAGAGAAAAAAGATGAAGACAAACAAAAATAGCCAGAAAGGAGCATTATATTTACAGAGATGAAGGAAAGTAAACCTAGGATGAGAGAAAGATGAGGTGAAGCGATGAGGATGTGAACCAATAGTGAGCTAAACTGAGAGGTTAGTGAGCTAAATTTAGAAGTTAGGTGGGAAGAGAAAAAAATCACAGTGGAATATAGAGAGGTGTGGTAGTGAGGGAAATTGAGAGAGAAATTAGATAAAGAGGTGTGGCAAACTGGTGATGCAGAGAAAGAGCTGAGTGAGATAAGGTAGCAAAGACATCGAAAAAGACAGATAAATGTGTGATGTAAAGACAGAAACAAGGTGGGTGTGAGAAATGAATAGATGAGGGGAGATACAGGGAGGTCAAATAGAAAAGGTACAGTGAGGAAGAGAGAAAGTGGTCAGGTAGAGAGCGAACTGAGGTGCAGAGACGGGAGCAAGAGTGATAAATATAGATCTTGTCAGAGAGGGAGAAAGAAAGAGAAGCAAGGTAATGAGACAGAGGTTGATATGAAGCAAAATTAGATGTTTTGGGTTTATTGAGAGAGGTGAGGTAGGAAATAGAGCTAGTAAGTGGATTGTGAGAAAGAGGTTAAGAAACAGAGTTAACAGAGATTAAGTGAGGAAGTAAGGGAAGAGAAATGAAATGGAACGGCTGGGAAAGGCCAACCACTGCTTGCACGAGTGAGGGATAAGGCTGAACAGGCCAGGCATGCACACACAGGAGCCGATTAATAGTTAGTGCAATGCAGTAAGTAAGCAAAGTTGCTTTTTTGATGAGTTGCTCAAGGGAAGAAACAGAACAGAGCCAAGTTACTAAAAATGACCTGATCCTGCTCACTTTCTTTATGCAGGTGGCTACCTTTTGCACCATAGTGCAGAGGTATGTGTGAACTGTCTAGCACAAAAGGTGTACTTGAAGCATAACGTTTCAAGTACAAAACTCTATGCCAAGACAAATTCTTACATTTTCCACTTGTTTTATATGTGCTGCATAGTGCAGCTAAAATGCAATGCTTGACATGTTTGCAGAAATTAAACATCTCTCCATGATAACGCCTACTACAATGAGGCATTATTTCTTGCACAAAACCCAGTCTGGCTATTGTAGTAGATCAGTCTTTGTGTCAAAATAAAAAATAAAAAAAAACTATTGGTGCTTGCACTAATCCACCCAAGCAATGCTCTATTCAGGCGCTATTAAAACTGCAAAAGGGCACCCTTTGGGAGAAAAATAATACTGGCACTGGAATGTAAATATCTTTGCTAGAGTTTGCACTGCTTTGTGTCCCTTTGCATTACTTTTCTCTGGTGGAAATCCTTAGCAAAATAGGTCCTATATTTCTGTTAAACATGCCCAGATGAGAAAGTAAAAAACAATCTGCTGATCAATTTTACTGTGGTAGGAATTTCAATTGTCCACTCACTTTATTGTGGGGGTGGCTTGGAGGTTGAGGCCCTGAACAATTGCCCACTTTGACCATGCCTTAAAGTCTATGCCTTCTTTAAGGCACCAGAAGTTTTCTGCCCTTTGCCTTTCCCTCAGGAAGACTTCTGAAAAGGACTATATAGGAAGCTGGCTCTTTATAAGGTATACCAAAAAGAGGTATGCTGTGTAAAGTGTCTAGGTATCCCTTTTATGTGGACAGACGATTGCTCTGGCAATTGCAAGGTGCACCATCTGGGGCAGTGTGGTGGAGCAGCCTTAGGCTTATCGGAGATGAGTGTTAGACATGTGTTGCATACACTGAGTCAGTAAGTGATAAACACACTCAATAAAGAGACCCACACCAAGATAGAAAAATAACACGTATTTCTATAATTTCTTTTAACACCAAGAACTTCGTAATTATATAATTACTTTTTAAGTTACACAGAAATAGACTTGTACTTGTATCTTTAAAATGGTAATGCTATCCCGTAAGGGAAAGAAACATATACTGCATCTGGGTACTTGGTAACGACTTACAGGACTGTCCTTCTGGAGTTAAGGTAATTATGGGGCACGTCCAAGGCAGCAACAACAGGTCACCGCGGTCGGCCCTGGGACATTCGGGTGCAGAGGTTCTTTTCAGCATCAGGTGCCCCATTGATTTAAATGGGAAAATGGGCCTATGAAATGAGGCTGCAAGCAAAGACTGGGAGTCCAGTCCAGTGAAACCCACAGGGGGGCTCTTTTCTCGAGGGTCCTGGGCCCCACAGGGATATCAATGGTCCACAGAAATTTGACTGGGGGGCTCGTGTGCAGTGGCATTTTGTCAGGCGGGGTTGTGCTGTGGAAGGCACTCACGGTTTTTGGATGCCTGCAAAAACAGGCTGCAGATGGGGACTGGGTGACCAGTCTGGGAAAACTCAAAGGGGTAGGATCAGCAGTGAAGGGTCTCAGGACCCAGTAGGCACTGTTGGTCCACTTCTTCTTGGACTGTGGGGCTCGGGTGAAGTGGTGCTTTCAGGTGTCGGTCACGGCGCTCCAGAGGCTCTTGCTGTTCCTGTTGCCCTGCAGAAAAGGGTTGCAGGCAGGGACTGGGGGACCAGTCTGGCTAAACCCAAGGGGGGAGTCCATCTCTTGAGGGTCTCTGTGCCTCACAGATGGTTCACATCAACTTGGGCTGAGGCGATCGTGTACAGTGCAGCTCTGTCCAGCGGGATTGTGCTGCAGAGGCTCTCAAGTCGGTCTTTTTGGTGTCTGCAGAAATACACAGATGTAGCTCAACTACTCCATGAGAGATGCTGGCTGTTTCTTAAAATGCTGACAGCACTCCTGGGGTTTTGGAGGCTGCAGCCCTCAGGAACCCTCCCTGGGAGCCACACCCTAGGTACCAGTGTTACTATTTACTAGGGACTTACAGAGGTTCTAAAGGTATTGGCAAATAAGGGATCAATTGCACAGCTTTAGGGAAAGAGACCTGGCACTGGGGGCCTGGTTACCAGGAACCCAGTGCACTTCAGTCAAAACTGCATGAACTAACATGCAAAAAGTGGGGAATACCACGTCAAAAAGGGCACTTTCCTACAGAATGCTTCTGAAATTTTTGTCCATCTATCTTTTGTTTCCTAATCGAGATCTGTAAGTGTTTTCCTTTACTACAACATTTACACTACATCTGTGGAAAATCCTTGCTCTCTTCTAGGCCAATAGAACTTACAGTCTTCTCTTCCATTTTCATATTCTGGATTTCACCATCCACTTGAAAACTACAAAGAGATGCTCTACTAAAAGGCAACTCCAGCATCTTATGTTATGCAACAGGCAACAAAGTTATAAGCTTAAGCCAGAAAGTGTGTATAGGCAAGGTTATCGTTCTTTTATAAAAAAGGCAACTCAATCCCCCAGGGGAAGGGCGGTTGGGGGTCTATGTATCTGGGTCAAGATGTCTGAGATGGTTAGGGTCAAGGAAATTGCTGTTGATTCTTGTGATATTTTAGCCATAGTAATACAGCCTAGGTCTAGTACCCCTGTGCTGTGTATTAATATCTATAACCGTCCAGGCTCCCTTAACCAACAGTCTGATACCATTTATCGCTTGCATAATGTTCTTTCAGAATTCCATTCTAAATATCGAGTCATTATTGCTGGTGATCTCAACGCCCAAATTGAATTTGGCTCAGCCTTTGCTGAGTCCACTCAGGATGAGGATGTAGTGTGGAACATTCCCCCACTTCAATTTCATCCTACGCCACTCACTCCTTCCCCTAGGGTGTCTCAGATAATAGACCTTGCACTTACCTACGGCCTCCGCTTTGGAAATGGCCGATTTCCAAATGATAACCCTGCTAGGCCCACTTTTTTCAGAGGTAATTATAGTAGTTGTTTGGATTATGTCATCTTGGATTTACGAGTTTGGCATCTCATAACTAATGTAGAGGTGGGTCTTCCCCGCACTAGCGACCATGCCCCCCTGCAAATTGCATATAACGTAGCCCTGTTTGATCTACCCGCAGGTTTGGTTGGCCGAAGTGTTCTGTCAAAACTTTCCACTAATAAGCTTGCGGTAAAGTGGCCCTCATTTTTAAAATCTGACTTACTGAACCATAAGCTTGGCATGGTGATGACCCGTCACCAACTTTTTGAGGACTCCATTGCATTATCTCCTTCAGAAATTTTGTCCGCCCATGTGGGGTTTTTTGCGGAACTTAAGGAGCTTTTCACTAAACCTTCCAAATCCCAAACAAAATCTTCTGCTCCTAGGTGCAAATGGTTTGACAAAGAGTGTCGGCTGGCCAAGCATCTTCTATCTGAAGCCTTAAAGGCAAAGAACCAGGACGACATTACACATGTGAGAAAGAACTATGGCGGTCATTCTGACCCTGGCGGTCATGGACCGCCAGGGCCGGGGACCGCGGGAGCACCGGCAACAGGCTGGCGGTGCTCCCAAGAGCATTCTGACCGCGGCGGTATGGCCGCGGTCAGAGACGGAAAACCGGCGGTCTCCCGCCGGTTTTCCGCTGCTGCGCCGCCATGGGGATTCCGACCCCCTCACCACCATCCTGTTCCTGGCGGTTTTGACCGCCAGGAACAGGATGGCGGTGAGGGGTGTCGTGGGGCCCCTGGGGGCCCCTGCAGTGCCCATGCCAATGGCATGGGCACTGCAGGGCCCCCGTAAGAGAGCCCCTAAAAGATTTTCAGTGTCTGCCATGCAGACACTGAAAATCGCGACGGGTGCTACTGCACCCGTCGCACCCTTCCCACTCCGCCGGCTCCCTCGTGGGAAGGGGTTTCCCGCTGGGCTGGCGGGCGGCCTTCTGGCGGTCGCCCGCCAGCCCAGCGGGAAACACAGAATAACCGCGGCAGTCTTCTGACCGCGCAGCGGTATTCTGGCGGCTCCCGCCGGCACCGCGGTTACCGCGGCCGGCGGGAGTCAGAATGACCCCCTATGTGTCTACTCTCACTCTATCAAAACTCAAATATGAGGAGCATTTATGGGAGTGTCTGGCGGAGGCTGCTAGCTCTCGCGACGCCAAGCTCTTTTGGACTTTGGTTGCGCGCAGCGACCCAGGCCTGTCATCCACTACTGAATGTCATATCGACCCAGGAACCTGGCTCTCTTATTTTCGTGAACTGTATGGCTCTCGGATGGAGCTTTATGATACTTCCATAGATTATGCACTGTGCCAGCCTGAAATGCCGCCCTTCACCCTAAAAGAAACAGAGATGGCAATTTGCGCTCAAAGATCTGGTAGGGCCCCTGGCCAAGATGGTATTCCCTCGGATCTGTACAAATCAGACCTATCTGTGTGGACCCGTTATATAAACAGGGTATCAAACACTGCCATGGCATCTCGATCCTATCCGCTCTCGTGGAAGATGGCGATTATTGTCCCCGTTCATAAAAAAGGAGACAAGAGCTCCCCCGGGAATTATAGGCCTATCAGTCTATTAGACAACTTGCAGAAAATCTTTTCGTACCAGTTGCTTACTAGATTAAAACAATGGATAATGAAAAATTTGGTCTTAAGCCATCTCCAGGCAGGATTTAGGGACAAGATCAGCACTATCGACCAGATCTTCCGATTTACCACCATCAAGTGGAAGACCGTAGATGCAGACAAAGGCCACTTATTTGTGGCCTTTGTTGATTTGAAGTCTGCGTTTGACCTGGTCCCGCGTGCCAAGCTTCGGGAGGTCCTTAGTACCACCGGTGTTCCGGGTTCCATGATTAATATTATCAAGGATCTTTATTCTGATAATTGTGCTAAAGTCCGCTGGGGTACCATTGGCGATCTGACCCCTGCTTTCCCAACTGCACGGGCGTGAGGCAAGGCTGTGTCTTGGCGCCCACCTTATTTCTCTTGTTTATTAATGCCTGTTTGCCATATCTCTTAGACTGTCAAAGTGATGCTCCTAGCCTGGGCAGGCAGAAGATTCCCTGTCTTCTGTTTGCAGATGATACCCTATTGCTATCACGTACTGCTATGGGCCTTTCTAGGCTGCTCTCCAGATTCCTGGAGTTTTGCACTGACCATGGGTTATCAATTAATTCAGCAAAAACAAAATACATGGTTTTTGGAGATATTAGAAAAAAAATTAAGAGGCCTGTATATTTAGATGATGTCCCTTTGGAAAGGGTGGATACCTTTGATTATCTAGGTATTAAAGTGGAAGATTCACATCTTTGGCATGCCCAGCGCCATAAATCTTTATTATGCCTGAAGCAGAGGGCGGGTGGAATTGTCAGATTTGCCTCTAGTTCCCCGAAATTTGCAATATCTCCTGCACTGGAAATATACAAAGCTCAAGCTAGGGGGGCCGCCTTATATGGAGCCGAACTTTGGGGCCATTGTAATCTGGCGAATCTGGCTAGGGCGGAAAATCAGTTTTTAAAAATGATGTTAAATGTTCCATCGAGTACCCCATCCTTGCCCATTCACCTGGACCTAAATCTTTTTTCAATCTCACAGATTGCTGCCCTAAGGCCCCTGCTGTTTTGGATTCGGCTGTGGACAACTGATGCCTTAACCCCTTTTCGGTGTGGCTTCCTAAATGTGGTGGGCCGTGATTTTAGTATTAAATCTAAATGGTGTGTTTTTGTTGAACAATCTTTTTCCCGTCTGGGGTTAGATTCCTATTGGCATGATCCTATTTCTATTCCTAAAAATGCTGCACAGCTGTTAAAGGATGCTTATTGGCATAATGTTCAGGTTGGACAATTTGCTGGTTCTATTCCATTGTCCATGTCCGACAATTTTTTACTTGTTAAATGTCATTACGAATTTGAGCCCTTTTTGGATGCAAAGTTATCTCCATTTGCTCGTGCCCTCTTTATCAGGTTTAGGATTGGGTCTCTCCCTCTGTGCTGCCTTACGTACAAATGGTCCAGTTCAACTAATAGATCTAAAGGTTGCCCGATGGGTTGTAAAAGTGAAGAAACTGTTTCACACGTTTTCTTCCACTGTCAAGCATATCACAAACAAAGAGCACTTTGGCTCATCCCGCTTTTCAAACAATTAGGAGTTAGATCCTGTCTCCATGCTGAGAGAATTTTAAAATGCGACCCGTCCGACCAGATAGCTTTACCAGTGGCAAGTTTTCTCGAGTCTATCTGGCGGTTGAGATTAGCAAGTTTAAGGGACAAAATTGTGTAGTCATTGTTCAGTTTTACCTATGTATATTTATTTAACTTGGATGTATGATTGTAGCTTTTTTTTGTACAGGACATAGACCTTGGTTTGGTTCCTTAAGGATTATTTATAGACCTATGGAACTGATCCCTTACTTTATGTTGTGAGAATTTTAAAACGAAAATCATCCACCCAGACAGTTGTTTTAATGGGGGAAAAAAGGGGATTTTTTTTTGTATTATAATGACATCTGAGATCAGCAATTTTAAGGAGCAAGAGTGGGGAATTAATTTTTAGACTTATCTATTTATATTTATCAAATTGGATGTGTGATTGCTCCACAGTATACAGATATTGGTGTATTATATTTTTAACCAGTGCTGATTCATGGAATTATTCTCATTATTGAGTATTGCTTTTCATTATATTAAGTGATGTTTATCTGACTGCTTATTTCTTGTTTGTTTTTTAAAACTTGTCCTGTCCCTCTTAACTGTGCTTTTACCTTATTTTTTTAATACCTCCCTGCTTTTAGAAGTCCTCTCTCTTTTTGTTGTATATTGTACTTTAATGGTTTGTTTTTACTCACCGAAATAAAGTTAAATGATGATGAAAGTGTGTCTTAACAAGATCCCAAAACAAACATCCACTGTGGCCCGATCAGCTGTACCCCAATCAGGTTATGCCACGTTAGAATGCCACAGTGACAAAAAACAGTTAACAAAAACAACTGACAGCTTTTACTATCAGCCTTAGTCTGACATACTTTTATTCACAAGAAAAACAGTTTTCACATTCTCTTTCCCTGGAAAAGTACAGGAAGGTGAACCAGTTGCTTTATATTCCATCTTTATCGGTGGCTGCGACTAACAAATATATAGAGACCACCTCCTTTAAGAATATGGGATACGTTAGCTGATCTAAAATTCTTTCACAAGGGATGTTTGGAAGTTAGAACACAGAAGGAAATAATTATAGTGTCCCTTATAGGCTCTAGTAGTCCAGGTTTAAAAAAAAAAAGAAATGGCCAAAGATGTCACAGTCTGCAGACTAAACTTTCTAGGAGCCTAGTAAAGAGTTCATGGAAAGCGATCAGGTCATCAATAGGAGAGATCTTGGATGGAACTGACTCCAGAGAAACTGGTGAGAAATCATGGAAACCAGAATATGACCCGTCCTCGTCTAAATGAGGCAGTGCCATCTCTGGGACTGGGAGATTCAGATCGAAGTCCGGCATGACTGCTTTGTAAACAAGCTTCTTTTATGGAGATATCTCTTGACTCCCAAAGATGTTTCTTCTGGGACCTCACACCCTTCTAATGAGTTGGATGACAGGGTCTTTAGTTCATAGATTAATTGGGACTTCCAAAGACGGTTGATGAATCTGTTTGAGAAGAACCTTTAGTGGAGAACTTGGTGCAGGTGGATGAGATTGTTTATTTTCTGAAGAAATTATCACCAATCAATCCTCAGTATTGGGAGGAGAGGATGAAGACAGGACAATGATTCTCGCCATGTGGCGCAGTCAAACCAGAACCCTTCCAAACTCCTGATTCTATTACAATCCATATCTAATTTGCATACTCTGTCCAAAGCTTTCTTCCAATCACTCAAAATGGGTTAAGTACCCTTCAGCCAGTTCACACAAATCTCTCTCATTGCCAGCAAGCTCAGGTATAAGAGAAGGCATTTTTGTCTGTAAAATATACAAGAATTGAGCTGGCCATCTGTTCCAAACATAATCAGGAAGGGGCCTACTGGGGTCTGAATACCAATGACCTGAGATATCACTCTGCGTATGCCTTCCCAATATCTGTGCAGCCTAGGGCAAGAGGCAAACTTGTGTATCATTGGCCTTCTTCTCCTCACGCGGACCGCAGCAAGGAGTAGCACCTATGCAAATTTTCCCACCTTCCTCTGGGTCACATATATTCTAAGGAGCGTAAAAACATTTATTTTTCCTGAGGGATGCCGATTTAACTGTGGAATAAAGAAGGCGTAGAGATCTGCCAGATATATGGTTGTGCCTCTACTGGCAGGTATCATGGGGCTAGGGGGCAGGGTCTAAGGCAGCACCATCGGTCACCTCGGGTGGCACTGCGGCGGCTGGGTGCAAAGGTGCTTTTCAGCGTTGGGTGCCCAATGTTAGTAAATGGGGATCGGTCCGGTTAAAAAGAGGCTGTGGGTTCGGCCTGGGAGGCCAGTTAGGCTAGCAAGTGGGCTCATCTCTCACAATGCTTGTGGACGCGGAGACACCTTAGGTCCTGTTCTCCATGGACCAGGGAGAAGAGGTGCAGAGGTGTCTTAAGGAGTCAGATTTTAATCACCGGGAGCACTGGCAGTTGAGGGGGCATGCAAACAGGGGCTGCTACTGGCGTTGGTGAATTCACAGTGGGCAAGTCCAAGGTGGGCATTGTCTCTGGAGGGCTCGAAGGACCACGATCGCACCATTGGTCCTGGTTTCAGGTGTTGGGGTTTGGTGGTCCAGAGTCCTCTCAGGTCTCTTAGGGTGCCTGCAGAGAAGAAGCTCCACTGCTCCACGGGAGTTTCTGGGTCATTGATAAAGGCACGTAGTCCTCCCAGGCAGTGGGCATCACCCTGTCCCAGAATTCCTAATTCGACCACACACAAGATTGTGGACTTCTTAAAGCTATGTTCATCTGAGGATGGTCACCCTAGAGATGTGTCCAGCCTGCAAATGCAATACACCTCCTGCATAGCTAATTTTCTTGTCTATCCAGGTGCCAAATGGGCCTGGGACAGTGAGTTGACATCTCCCTTCTGAAGGAAGCCAGATATGCATACCAAGGGCAGTGGGATTCTATGACGCTCCTGTGCTTTGGAATGCAGATTTGCAGGTCATCCTGTTGTAAGGGGTGTGTTAATTTCCCTGCCTAATAGGTTTTGTTTCTGTTGGTGGCAGACTGGTAGAAACTAGTCAGTCAGCTCACCAATAGTTGGAAGGTTTTTAGGGTACACCTTTAAGGTGCCCTCTGGGTGCATGTATTGATTAATAAATCCATCACTGGAATCAGTGAGGGTTTATTAATACGAGATGTTTAATACCAAACATCCCTATTTTCAGTGAAGCCATAATGTAGCTGGAGCACTCATGCTGACCAGTGTACAGCATATGTATTTATAATGGCTTCCCTGTTCACTTACTATACTAATATAATGCATCCTGCCTTTGGGCTGTAAGGCCTGCTGTAGGGATGACTTACAAGTATTACAGGCAATGTTCAAAGTGTGTGCCGTGTCGTACTTTCACTTTTTAGAGCGCCTTGCCATGCAGCGGCAGTCTGTAAAAGTTTGGTGCTTGGTCCTTTAATGTGGTACAAGCTATGCTGCAGGTCTTGGGAGATGCTCTTTAATACCCCTGCCCTAGGTACCAGAGGCACCATTTATTAGGGACTAACAATGGTGCAAAAGGGCCTTGCCACTTGGGGATCAAGTGACCAGGTGTCTTGTTTTTTGGAAGGAACACTAGCCTGGGGGACCTGGTTAGCAGGAACACATTGCACTTCAGTAAAAGTTGCATCAAAAACCAGGCAAAAAGTAGAGGGCTTCTGTAACCAGAACCCAGTTTCCTACACAACTTCGCCCATCCAGCCAACACACCAGGAGACTCAACCACAACCTGGGAGGTCTTCTTAGTCTGTCAGGCGAGGAAACAGGCTGGAGGGTTGCAGGGCCCATTCTGCCTTACATCTTCCTGTCTAGGTCATTTCCTTTGGGAAGCTGACTTACCTCAACAGTGTGAGTGCCCCATTTAAAATGTACTTTTTCTGCTTGTTTAGTTTCCTTGCCCATTCTATTTTATTTGGGATCAGAGGTGTCCACCTCTGGTAAACCTATCTTAGCCAGGACAACCACTAGCTCGCCCAAAGAGTTCATCCACAACTTGAGCAACCCCACCATGACCAACAGTGTCTGGGGGCTTAGCTTTCTATCTGACATGGGGTCAGACCACCATGCTAGGGACAGTACGGCCATAAAGGCTAACTCCCAGCAGAAGTCACTGACAGCTGTCAGTGCCCAGAGCCACAGCTTTACCTCTTCATTGACAGGTGAAGGGGCTAACTTACAGGTTTCTTTGAGTTTAAAGGGCATGTCTGCTATTTTAGGTTGGGGCCTGGTACTACACCCAGTACCAAACATCCTTCTCCCACTCTCTCTCATGTTAGCTGAGGAGCCACTATCTCATGCTTAACAGTTGCCTGACTATTCAGGACTTCTTGTGGGTCAGGTTGAGTTTCACCAGTGCCAACTATGGAGTTCTTCCTTACTGGAGCAGTATCTTCTTGGCTTAGTGGAACTTTGGTTCAAAGCTGCCCACCTTTCCTACACGTTCACCGTTTTCTTTTCTTCTGGGGCCTACATGCACTGACTGTAGGTACAGCACCTCCAGAATCCCTGGGAGAGGACTGGCACTGGACCAGTTCCTCTTTTGGGAGCTGGCCACCCTCTGGGAGGGCATTTCCAAAGAGACAAACAAGGGCAAGATCTGTACAAACTACCACCCTTCTCCAACTAAGGGACCCAGCTATTTATAGGGGTGCTAAAGCCACAAGCCAATCAGTAAAATCCCCTGTGATACTCCTTACTCTTCGAGTCTCACCTGGGATATACTGGTTTGAAAGTAATAGCCTGGCATGCACAATGGTGTGACTGGCACAGGCACCTCTCAGGGAAGTCGTTGAAATTCCATTCACCAGTAGTTGGTGGAAGTGTCTGCTTCTCTCTGGAATCATCAATTCACCTTTCGGTTCCACTTTCCAGTTAAAAGCTACAAGCAATTCCTTATCTTAAAAATCATCCTCAAAGACTACACTGGCAACCTCTGGGGGCACACTAGTGGGTTTGGTTTTAGGGCGGAAAGTGTCCTTGGTTTGGTGCCCTGTCTGCTTACAATCAAAACACCAAGCCTTTTTTGACTCCCAGTTTACCCTGGCACCCACTTGTTTTGAGAGGTGTTTGGGCACAGCCTCATGGACTGTTTTTAGGGGCCTCCAGTGGACTCCTGTTCTTTGTTTTAAGAGCAGCCCACTTTCTTCTCTTAGGGCGGTGGGGAAGGGGTGAGGGGGGCTTCACAACCCTTTCTTTTGGTCACCCCCTCCTGGTATGGTGCAGGTATTAGGATTAGTGAGCCGGTGGGGCTATATGATTTAACAGTTGGGAAATATGGCAGGTGGGGGGATGTGGGTGGGAGGAGTCTCTGCAACTGGTGCCTGGAGTTGAAATGGTATGGTGTCCCAGGCAGGAGATGTTGGGTGTTTACAGATTTGATGTGCTTCCTCCCAATGCACGGCAGAGCTTTGTGCCATGCTGCATCGAATGAGCATGGACTGCCATTGGGAGCGAGTGTGAGATCAGGGGCGTGCCAGTGCATGGTAAGAAGAAGTTTTGCGAGTAGTAGTGCACAGTTAGAGAACCAGGCTCTGATCTTTTGGGCTGTGCGTCGCGGGTATATATTTCAGGGCAGTGGACCCCCATGTATTAAGTTTTGGGTGTTCAGTTATGACTGCGAGGGCAGAGTGCACGTCCCGCTGAAGGTGGTTATGACTGGACCTGCCCATAGCATGTGCTGTAGGTCTGCTGAGGGAGACTGACACCAAGGGAATGTCAGTGAGGCCACAGGGAACATTCGAGGTAGGAGTTCTGGGGTTAGGAATACTCTGTGTAGGATAGTGTACTTCTTAAAACAGGTATTCCTTGAGTTGGTAAGTTTTAAGAGGACACCTCTGGGTGTAGGTATTAATAAATCCATCACTGGAATCAGTGAGGGTTTATTAATACGAGATGTCCACTACCAAACATCCCTATTTTCAGTGAAGCCATCATGGAGTTGGGGAACTCGTATTGACCAGCACATGTATTTAAAATGGCGTCCCTGTTCACTTAATATGAATCAGAATCAATAAAAATATAGCAAGGTATGACTGCTCTTGCAGATATGTCCACACATGCAATATAATGCACCCTGCCTTAGGGCTGTAAGGGTGACTTACAGGTATTAAAGGCAGTGTTAGGGGACATGGCACACAAGTGTGTGCCATGTCGTGATTTTACTTTATGGAGTACCTTGTCACACAGCCTGCAGGGGCGTCTGTATGAGTTTGGTGCTGGGTCCCTTAGAGTGGCATAATCCCCTTTAGTACTCCTGCCCCAGTACCAAGGGCACCATTTACTAAGGACTAACAAAGGTGGTAAAGGGCCAAGCCACTTGGTGATCAAGTGACCAGGTGTCTTGTTTTGGGGAAGAAACACTGGCACTGGGGACCTGGTTAGCAGGAACCCAGTGCACCTCAGTCAAAGTTTCATCAAAAAACAGGCAAAAAATGGGGGGCTTCTGCAACCACAACCCAGTTTCCTACACCAAACCTCCAAGAAAGCCCACAGCACCTTCAAAATAACTTTAAAAAAATAAAAAAAATAAAAAAACATGGTCCCTAAACCTGAACAGAAATCCAACCTGTCTAACAGAGTTCAGAATACCTGCATCAATTCTGCACCTCCTCAAATTGTCTGGCCTACTAAAAGCATTCTACTATTCCCGAATTGGAGAGAAAGTAGAAATAAATGTCCAGAAGCACTACCCCTCCTTTTTCCAACTTTCTTCATAGTTTCTTCCAGCTCAGTCTATAACTCTTGAAGGCCCAGACAAAACTCCCTAATCTCTCTTGCACTTTGGGGAACAAAAGAGGGATGTTATCAAACAAATAGGTTAGCATGCGAAGGATTGCAAACTTGACCAAATGTGCCTTGCTATAAAGTGTTAATGGAAGGGGCACAGACCATCCTATTAGTACCTCAATCTCCTTTCTCACACTACTCAGATTATACTTCGGTATGTCATGTAACTTATGCATAACTGTGATTTAAAAATACTTACTCTTTGTTTTAATAACGCAACCTTGTGCTGTCCAAATTCTATGCCACTACCTCAGTCTTCTCCTTATTTCCTCCACACATCCCTCTGCACAGAGACCAAGCTTAATCCTGTGGATCTGGAACTTAAAAATCACTATCTCAATATCTGCCTGAAGGCCTGCACCAGGGGCTCAATATACAAATCAAAATGTAAATGGGAAAGTGGACAACACTTACGTGTCCCCTCTAGAGAGGTTAATTCTCTTTCTCAGGATCTCACTGACCAAAATCTGAGCTGATGGCGCTGTAAAAAGAGCTTTGACTACAGCAATGAACCCAAAGGGGAGGCTAAAGATCTCTAAAATCTCACAGGTATGCCCAGCACACCCCGATGATCGCCTTGGTTGCGTTAACAGTTAATAAAGCCAATGGATCTAAGTTTGCAGTTGCCATGTCAATTGACAATATCAACTAATGAGTAAGATCATGCAACTGCCTACCAGGCACAAATCTCTTCTGATCTGGGTGCACTATGCTACTTATCACCATAGAGAGTCTTATAATCATAAATTAATAAAGAAATAGGTGTATACGAGTTGGCCTTCAGCAGATTTTTCAAAGGTTCAACAGTAAGGTTATTACTGCTTTGTTAGAAGATACAGGGGTTGCTATGCTGCCTACCAACAACTCAATAAATTATTCCTTCCATATTAGAATTCTTATCTCTTTCATAGCCTTATAAAATTCACGCGTAGGAGCATCCGGGCTTGCTGCATTCCCACCACAACAATAATGTGGTATGATGCGGGCTCAATAACATCGTTAACTTTTGCCACTGTGAAATAATTCAATTTAAAACTGGGATATTAGAATCAATCAAATCAATAGACGTATTCAATAATTATTATATGATTCTCCAGGGCTCAAATAATCTACTCGGCCACTCGCTATGGCTAGTCTTATCAGATCAGGTAGAGCTATTGTTAGGAGTTAATCGCCCCTTCTGGCGAGTTGACAAGGAACAAGTATTCTGTTCAGTTTAAAAGTGGATGGGCAATAAAAGATCCCTTTAAATCTTGTTCTTAAGTCACATTTGCTCTGTGTTCACAGACAGTGGTCAAAAGGTAGTTTGTCTTACAATTACTTTTCCTTGACTGCAGAGTTCCAAGGCTTTGAAAGGTGAACTGTGTGACGTGATGTTTAGAAAGTATAATAAACGGATATAGTGTGTCAGGTTTTTCCTAACACACAACTAAGCTACAACGACTAAGTGAACTGTGCAAACATGTCAAAATATATTTCAGTAGTTGTGAAACCCCATTTGTTTTACATTTCTGTGTGACGAAAAAAATATTTTAATAGGATGAAAACAAATCAGAATACTTTACGTGTTGATGTGCAAAGAATATGTTTTCTGAAACCCAATTTTCACAGATTGTTAATACACTATATAGTTTTATCAGTAAAGCTGCAAGTTAGTTGAGAGGTTTTTGGACATTTCTTGGAAATGTACTGTGTGTAGATGACAATATGCTACCACATCATGGTTTAGTAATATACTTATTAAAATCGAGTGTTTAAACAAATTGAGAAACACTCCTGCCTAATGGCAATGCTGTTAGTAAACTAAAAGAAGTCATGGGTCATGTGTCCCCTACATGTGGGCTAGATTCTTGGGATGCATGCAGCAAACTTTAGTCTACTTAATCAAATAAAGTAGTTTTTTGTACTCCAGAAATACTTGCCTCACATATTTAAAGTTGCAATCCAATGTGAGAATGAAGAAAAAGGTGACTCTGTAAACTATTTGTCTAGGATTATACAATTTCAGACCCATTTACGGGTTCAGTACATTACAATTAGGTCAAGTAGATTATTTAAGTTACTCGACCTGCAGGTGTAGTAAAATTTTTATGATTTTTCGAGGCCTGTTGTTCATGTAGTGTTTCCACTTTACAAAGCAGTACCCTGGAGCACCGTGAAAAATATCTCAAACCTGTCACCATTGAACAAAAACACTAAATCAAATCAAGAATTCTGTACAAAACTGCATCTTTCTTCTTTGTATTGAAACAAAATGTGGTTGCACAAAATACTTAATGCTATCTCCATGGAAACTGTCATCCAGAAAAATAATTTTTCGGGGCAGTCATTCCCTGTCCTTGTTCTAAAGTCCGTAAAACTCACTTGTTCTTTTAACATTTACGCAGATCGCACCTTCTGTAGATATTGTTGATGTGCTTATGCCAAACTTCATTCGCAGGCCTCTTCAGGACTAGGAAGACTGAAGTTCCTTAAATATGCACAAAAGCATACAAAGCACCTCAAAATGAGAATCACCGCCAAATTTAAACTGCGGGGGGGGGGGGTGCTTGGGGAGGACACCGCTCTCCACCAATGTTTCTTAAATCATGACCACCAGGCTAATATAAGCAATATCAACGCCTGGGAATCTATACCTGCCGCACAGTATGCAGCCGGGGTAACTCTACAGACATGCTGGCCAATGTTGTAATCGTCCAGTTCTCAATGACGCTTACAACATGAGGAGTTGGAACAGAGAGGTTCTTCCCCCTGTAGTTTAAAACTGGCAGTGATTCTCACTTTGAGCTGCTTCTTTACTCTGGGAATCCCAGCTGCCAACCTCTTTGGCGATTCACCTAGTGCTACCTCAAGACAAATATTGAAATCGCACCCCAATCGCTACTGGGGCTTTAAATTCCAACAGGCTTTCATTTAAGTCGGCAAGAAGAGAGATGATATCACAGTTCAGGCAATAAAAGCTTGTGCATGTAAACTTATACGCTCATAAAGTCAACTTGACTATGTCTCATCTTCCTGAACAATCCATTTTAAAATCCACAATATTTACACCAATATTATGCCTAATAATGAGTGTGTTGGAAATGTCCCTTTTTGGAGGGTTATCCTCAACCCTTTTGCCTTCCCCCTTCTATTTGTTCTGATTTGTTTTAGCTGGTTTATTGTCCCTGCAAACTTTACCAGTGCTGATCGGTGCTAAAGTGCAAGTGCTTCTTATGTAAATTGTATTGGTGTTTAATTTATCCATGATTGGCATATTTGATTTACTAGTAAGTCCCTAGTAAAGTGCACTAGAGATGCCTAGGTCCATAAGTAGCCTTCTAAACATGGCTCAGACCTGCCACTGCAGAGTCTGTGTGTGCAGTTTTACCCACTTGCCAGGCCTAAAACTACCCTTTTTATACATGTAAGGCACCCCTAAGGCAGGCCCTAGGTATCCCCAAGGGCAGGGTGCAATGTATGTTAAAGGTGGGACATGTACTGGTGTGATGTACATGTCCTAACAGTGAAATACTGACAAATTCGTTTTTCACTGTTGCAAGGCCTAGCTCTCTCATAGGTTAACATGGGGGCTGATCTTAATACCCTTAAAGTACAGTTTCCCTTTGAGAGTAGATAGAAATGTGGAGTTTGGGGTCTCTGATTTCACAATTTAAAAATACACCATGTTGTAAAGTTGGTTTTTAAATTGAAAGTGAGCATTTTCTTGCTTAAACTATTCTGTGCCTCTGCCTGCCTCTGCATTCCACGTCTGGGTCAGACAGACAGTTGGGCTGTTGTGAATTCTCTCTAGACAGTGACACAAAGGGAGCTGGGGTATAGCCTGCATATCATGATGAGTCATCTGAGCTAGAGTGGAGGGAGGAGTGGTCACTTATACCTGAAAGGACTGTCCCTGCCCTCACACAACCTCCTGGTGTGTGTCTGGGGCCTGGCCTGGGCAAGGCAGGATTTTGCAAACATGGAGACTTCCCTTTGAAGTTTGTCACCTTCAAAGGCAGAAAGGAGTATAAGTAGGGGACCTAAAACCCCAGACTTTTAGAATCTTTCTGGAATCAAGAGGAACCTCTGCCAAGGAGAAGAGCTGAAGGAGAAGTACTGCCCCTTTGCTGGGTTGGCCTGCAGATGCTTTTTCTGCCTTAAAAGAGAGCAAAGGGTGAACTTTGCTGTGTATCCTACTTGAGAAAGTTCTCCAACAGCAGTGAGTTGAGCTTGCCTTCGTTAGAAGTCTCAGGGACACCAAAGACTTCAGTTTCCTCGACCTGCAGCACTGTGAACTGTGTGTTCTGTGCTCGAGACAAGAAAAACCACTGCGACGCTGCCAACGACACCGCTGGCCTGCACCGTGACTTGCCGGCGGCGCACAGAGCTGCACTGCCCTGCGTGGCGCCGCAACCCTGGTCTCACCAACGCTGTCATCGTACGATAGCACCGTGTCCTGTGGGCCCTGCACTCCGGCATTGCCTGCTCACACCACAGCCTGGGCATCCCCGACAACGACACTCCTGCTGACACCAGCGCTGCTGCCTGCACCGTGGCCTGTGGACACCGCTCGTGAGGAGCACAAACCCCTGTCCCGCACCGCAGCCACAGTCCACCGATGCCAGCACCATCAACTCCAGTGTCGTCAACAGACGTCCCCGTCTGCACCCTGACCCGTAGACGACGCACGGAGCCATCACGCATCGCTGACTTGGGCCTACCAACGATAGCACTTCAGCAACAATGACGCCACTGCCTGCACCGTGATCTGGTGGCAGCGTACGTCGCACCCCCACGCTTAACACCGCAGCCCTGGTCTCACCGATGCCACTGGACACAGTCACTGAGCCGCTGCCTGCAGCGTGACCTGTGGGCACTGCACATTGCATCGTCCACTTCGCACTGCATCCCCAAAGCCATCCACGCCAGTGCTACTGACTTCATCAGTTTGGAGTTCGATCTGCAACACGTGTGACTTCAAGGGCCCGACGACTCCCGCACTGACTCCGGAACCGACACCGCAAAGCCGTTCTCCAAAGCTCAATGCGAGGATCACAACTCCATGCAAATCCAAAGGTACTGTTTGCTGGTCTTACCGACACCGTAGCTGGCCTGCGACGCTGCAGCAGGCCTGAAATGTTGGTTTTGTTGATCATAACAACGTGATAGCCCCAGGTAGAGCTATCAACTTTAAGGAACTGTATTTTTGAGTTAAATCTTACAAAATTCATATCTTTAGCGCTTATGTTGGCTTTTTATCGTTTTGGTCTGATTTTACACAGATAAATATTGGCAATTTTTCTAAAACTGGTGTGGTGTCCTTCTGTAGTGTTTTCACTGTGTTACTGTGTGTTATGTGCAAATGCTTTACACATTGCTTCTGGGATAAGCCTGACTGCTCGTGCCAAGCCACAGAGGGGGTGAGCAGGGGTTATCTGAGCGGGTATCTCCCTCAGCTTGACTAAAGTGAGGGTCCCTACTTGGACAGGGTGCAAACCGACTGCCAACTAGAGACCCCATTTCTAACAGTGGTTGTCAGCGGTGAGGATAGGACTTGCATTTGCACTTGACCCACAGTGATTGGTGTACACTACCACCATATCGCAGACCACTACGTGTCACATACAGATTTTTGTTTTTGATTTTTTTCTCTTTGACACATTTTTGATCTTGAGTTCAAGTGAACCCCAACTAAATCATGTCTCAGTCAAGAGCATCCACACTTGCATCCCATGATTTGGTTTTGAGGATGATGGGTACCTAAGGTACTTACACCTCATACCAGGTTCAGGTATGCCCTCTTAGTGAAGGGTAGGCACTGTCGAGAAGCCAGGCTCTTTAGGGGTAGCAGTAAATGAGCAGCTAAGGCTTATCTAGGAGACATGCAAAGCTCATGCAATACCACTGTAGTCACACAGCACTTACACATAAGAAAGAAAACACTCAGTTCTACAAAAATAAAAGGTACTTAATTTTTGGAACAAGTAACCACAAAAAACTAGACAGGTAACCCACCTTTAGGAGGTAAGTAATACACTAAATATATACACTAGTAATCAGAAACAGGTACAGAAAAGGTTAGAAAACAGTGTAAATAGCAATAACCAATAGTGACCCTAGGGGGTGCACAAATCATATACTAAAAAAATGGAATGCGAATAAGGTACCCCCACCTAGGTAAGTAAAATGTGTAGAGGGGAGCTGGGAGCACTAGAAACCCACAGAAATAAGTAACACAGTAGCCCCCAGCGACCAGGAATACAGGACTAAAACACTGGATTTTCCCCAAAAGGAGGAAAAGGAGAAAAAGAACACACCCAGACAAGACAGCAAGAAAACCAGCAGTGGATTCCTGAAGAAAGAAGACCTGTGGAGAGAGGGGATCAAGTCCAAGAGTCACAGTGGAATATAGGAGGCATAGAAGCTACTACCCACCCAGCTGTGAATGCAGAAGTTGGTCGACAGTGATAAAGAACAGGTCAGCACGGCAGCTCTGGAGCCACAGAAGAGTTCCTGATGGATGCAGATGAATTCCCACGCTGGAAGGAAGATTGCAGATAGGTGTCGGTGCAGGAGTTCCACCAACAAGCTTTGGCAAAAGCAAACTCCCAGTTAGTGGAAAAGAGGTGCTGCCAGGGAACAGCAAGGCCCAGGAGGACTAAACTCAGGAGGGGGAGTCACAGGGGACCTTCAGCATCTCAGAGAGTCCACAGGAGCAGACAGAGCACCCACAGGAGTCCCACTTCACGGGGACACAGAAGAAGCCCACGCAGCACTACAACAGAGGATCCTACGCCACAGGAGAACGACGCAGGAGGCTGTGCTTTGCAGGATGGTGTGCTGGGGGCTGGAGCTACACTTCGCCTGAAGATACCTAAGAGGAGATGCAAACAAGCCTTGGCAGCTACAAGAGACACAGTGCACGGGGGTACTGTCCTGAGTGGGAAGGCAAGGGCTTACCATCACCAAAGTTGGACAGCTGGCACAGAGGACCAAGAAGACTACTCCAGACCATTCACCCGTGATGCAGCATCCACACAGCTCAAGATGAGGGAAGATCCAAGCAGCCGGTGGTGCTTGCAGTTTCAGGGAAGTGACTCCTTCACTCCAAGGGAGAATCCTTCTTCTTCTTCTTCTGCAGGCTGAAGAGTTGCAGACTTTGGAGGATGCACACGCGGGGAAATGTTGCAAAGCTGGCAGGATACTTGGAAACAAAGTTGCAGAAGAGTCTTCTTTGTTGTAGCAGTGTTTGAAGATTCCTGGAGGGTCTAGTCGTGGTTCCAGTGGCCAGACATCAAAGCAAAGGTTGCAGAGGAGTCCTGCTGGAATCTTGCAAGCCAAATCTAAGGACCAATCCAAAAGGGAGAACCTAAATCGCCCTGGAAGGTGGATTGGTCACCTAACCAGGTAAGCACCTATCAGGAGGGGACTCTGACATCACCTGCCTGGACTGGCTACTCAGATGCTCCCAGAGTTCCCTGCCAAACTTGGAAACAAGATGGCAGAACACAGGGACCCTCAGGGGGAGCTCTGGGCACCATCCCTGGTTTGGTGATGGTCAGGGAAGTGGTTTTTTCCCTTTCTATTGTCCAGTTTCACGCCAGAGCAGGGACTGGTGTCCCTGAACCGGTGTGGACTGGTTTGTACATTGAGGGCCCTTCAAAGCAAACCAGTGGCTTGGGGAGGCTACCCTTCCCAAGCCAGTCACACCTATTTCCAAAGAGAGAGGGTGTTACCTCCCTCTCCCAAATGAAATCCTTTGTTCTGCCTTCCAGGTTTTGATCAGATAAGCAGGAGGACAGAAACCTGTCTGAGGGGGTGACAGCAGCTGGGCTGCCCAGTAAACCCTATAAGACTGGTGGTCACAACGCTGGGGGTCCTCTAAGGAGCACCAAGAGTGCATGGAATCATACTTACAATACTTGCAACCGTATTGGGGTATGATGCTGACCTGTTTGATACCAAACATGCCCAGGTTCAGAGTTACCATTATGTAGCTGGACATAGGTAGTGATCTATGTCCAGTACATGTGTAAAAATGGCATCCCCAAAGTCCAGGAAAATTGATCTGGAGTTTGAAGGGGCACCTCTGCTAGTGCAGGGGTGCCTTCACACACAGGTACCTGCACCCTGCCCTCTGGGCTGAGAGGGCCTACCATAGGGGGTGACTTATAATGACCTGTTTCGCGCAGGCTGCAATTGCAGGCCTGCATAACTCTTTGCATGGGCTCCCTATGGGTGGCAGAATAACTGCTGCAGCCCATAGGGATCCCCTGGAACCCTAATGCCCTGGGTACCTAGGTACCATATACTAGGGACTTACATGGGGGTCCAGTATGCCATTTGTGGGAAGAAAAAGGTACAATTTAGAGGAGAGAGCAAAACTACTGGGGCTCTGGTTAGCAGGATCCCAGTAGACACAGTCATACATACTTACAACAGACAGAAAATGGTGGTAGCCAAGCTAAGAAAGAGGGTACTTTCCTACAAGGAGGATTGGTTGGAAACCTACACCGTGAAGGAACTGAAGGCAGTTTGCAAAAACCTCAAAGTACAGGTCAGAGGTCTCACCAAGAAGGAGGAGCTACAAAGGGTGCTGAAGGCCTGGGTAGCAGCCAGAACTTCCAGTGGGCAGTCTGAGGATCCAATTGAGGAGTCCGTGGACCCAAATTCTAGTGAAGATGTGCTGAGGGTGCAGGAGCTGCTGGGGGGGGGGGGGGAGGTGGGTGTACTCCCTGTGTCAAGCAGCAGTGGTGGATCAAAAGGCCTTACTCCAGAGGACCTGGAGGACAGGAGAAAAGTCTGGAGGCATCAGATAGAAATGGAGAGATTAAAAATGGAGGCTCAGAGGGAGCTGCAAGCCGTGCAGAAGAAGAAGAAGATGCTTTTGGACAATGAGCTCAGAGTAAAGCAGCTGGATCAGATAAGTAGATCCAGCAGCCAGCAATGGTGACAGCAATACATCAGTGCAATCAGACAAAAAGTACACATTCCCAAGAATGTAGGGAGAGAGTAGAAGAAGAGAGATGATATCCAGAGGTGGTCCCTGAAAAGCATTGGGGAGCGGGATTGTGGAACCACTTCACAGAGGAGGGGATGAACACTTTGCTATCTTTGGTTAAGGGGTACAACTCACCTATGCTGACATGAAGGAGGCCCTTCTCACCATGTACGGTCTCACTCCTGACAAGTATAGGGATCAGTTTAGATGGAGTAAGAAAACTGATTCCCAGACCTGGTTAGGATGTGTAGATTATTTTTGCAGAGCACTGGATGGTTGGGTGAATGGCAGTAATGTGACAGATTTTCAGGGCTGTACAACTTAATTGCGTAGGAACTCTTGTGTAGTCTGTGTTTTGCAGAGCTGTGCCAGTACTAGACTGATAGTAAGCTGACTGACCCCAGGAAGCTTGCTATGGAGGCAGGTGGCTGGCTGAATACCAGGGTCCACACGAAGGATTATGTGGGAGACTCAGCTAAGGGTGGGCAGGGTCGCCAACAGAAGAAGGAGTGGGAGGTCAAGGGAGAGACAGACAGGTCCCAGGATAAAGGGGGAGAAAAAGGTTTCCATGTCCCTTGTGACAGGAAGGAGGGCAGTTCTGGTGTGCGGGGGCCCAGGGTACCTCATTTTCAACCCCGGTGCTTTGAGTGTTCCCAGTTAGGACACAAGCAAGGGGACTCTGTCTGTCCAAAGAAAACCCCCACTGGTGGCCCCTCTACAGGGGTGGCCAGTGTGGCCTTAGGGGGAGGTAACCCCCAGGGGCAGGTCATAGACCATGCCATGTTATTCCCTTAGTTGTGAGATAAGCTCAGAGAGTGAGTTGGCGATCCCTGAGGGTGGGAGTCGTCACTTCCACTAGGTGATGGTGAATGAGGTCCAAGTCACTGCTCTGAGGGACATTGGGGCTAGCCATACCATGATGGTGGAAAGGCTTGTCTCTCCAGAGCAGTACACCAGCCAAGTGTGTAGGGTGACACCAGGCCATGGACAGGACTTCTTCTGCACTATGGCCCTGGTATCCCTTAAGTGGGGAGGCAACCCAGAGGAGAGTCATAGCCAGTCCTCAGATGCCCATAGACTGCCTTCTGGGGAATGAGTTGCCCCAGGCGTCAGGGGAAGTGGGAGGGGTGGCCCCAGAGGCGCCCTCACAGTTCAGTTGTCTGGGGGCACCACTCCAAGGCGGAAGATACAGGGCCCCAGAAAGAGAGACAGGAGGAGGGAAAGCCCACCCCCTGTTCATCCTCAGGGAATGGACCAGTCTCCACCCCTGGACTGATGGGAGGTGAAATAGAAAAAGGGTGCAAGTCACTTGGGGTTACTGCCCCCCACTTTTCGAACCACAGAGGCTAGAGACCCTAGGATGGCCTGGGGCCTGGCTCTTGACACTGACAGCTGTCAGTAGCCTCTATTGGTTGCTATCCGTGTTGTAAGAGTTTTCCCTTGGAGGGGCACTGAAGTAAGATCCCAGAGGTGGAAGGGACCACATCACACTGTTGGCCATGGTTGCTACTGGGATGCACCTGTGAGCAAGGTAAGGTTAGGTGCTGCGTAGATGGATTCCTCAGATCAGGGGAATGGTTCCCCCAGGGTTAGTTCAGTGGGCCCTGAGAGTGGTGACTGAGGGATCCACCTGGGTTCAGAGGGCATAGAACTGGCAAGAACCCCTGCAGTAGTGGACAACCGTCCAGGTTCTATCGCCCTCAGCAGGGAAGTCAAGGAAAGTATTGATTGGCCTACCCTGGCTTTAGGCTGGGAGGGTGTTGTGTTGGAAATGGCCCTTTTTTGCAGGGTTATCCCTAAACTTTTTGCCTTCTTTCTCCTATTTTGTCTGATTTGTTTTTGCTGCTTTATTGTCTCTGCGCACTTTATCACTGCTGATCAGTGCTAAATTGCAAGTGCTCCCTATGTAAATTGTATTGGTGATTGGTTTCTCCATGATTGGCATATTTGATTTACTAGTAAGTCCCTAGTAAAGTGCACTAGAGATGCCTAGGGCCTGTAAATCAAATGCTACTAGTGGGCCTGCAGCACTGATTGTACCACTCACATAAGTAGCCCTCTAAACATGACTCACACCTGCCACTGCAGTGTCTGTGTGTGCAGTTTTAAACTGCCAATTCAACCTGGCAAGTGTACTTACTTGCCAGGCCCAAACCTTCCCTTTTTATACATGTAAGGCACCCCTAAGGTAGGCCTCAGGTAGCCCCAAGGGCAGGGTGCAGTGTATGTTCAAGGTGGGACATATACTGGCGTGATATACATGTCCTAACAGTGAAATACTAACAGATTTGTTTTGCAAGGTCCATCTCTCTTATAGATTAACATGGGGGCTGCACTTAATATCTTAAAGTGCAGTATCCCTTTCAGAGCATATAGAAATATGGAGTTTGAGGCCTCAGAACTCGCAATTAAAAAATACACCTTTTGGTAAAATTGGTTTTTAAATTGTCAGTTTGAAACTGCCACTTTTAGTAGTTCTGGCTGGACTGTTCCCATGAGGAACAGGGTCATGACTGATTTGCATATGGCTGGGTCCAAACTGGGGTGGCGTGGGGAGGAAAACAAAACAATGGATTATACCCAGATCTTTGTGACTGGAGGTGAATGTTTGCATTGTTAAGAATTAAGTCCATCATCTGTTCTTTTTGCACTTTTAGAAAGTGGGCATTTTCTTGCTTAAATCGTTTTGTGCCTCGGCCTACTTGTATATTCCATGTCTGGGTCAGACTGTCCGTTGAGCTGTTGCAGATTCCCTCTAGAAAGTGACACAAAGGGATCTGGGGTGGAGTCTGCCTATCCTGATGAGCCATTTGAACTAGAGTGGAGGGAAGAGCGGTCACTTACACTGGAAAGGACTGTGCCTGCCCTCACACAGAACAGTCTCCAACCCCCTGGTGTGTGTCTGGTGCCTGGCATGGGCAACGCAGGATCTTGCAAACAAGAGAGACTTCCCTTTGAAGTTTGCCATCCTTCAAAAGTAGAAAGGGGTATAAGTAGTGGATCCAAAACCCCAGACTTTTTTAATCTTTCTGGATTCAAGAGGAACCTCTGGCAAGGAGAAGAGCTGGAGGAGGAGTACTGCCCCTTTGCTGTGTTGGCCTGCAGTCGCTGTTTCTGCCTTAAAAGAGAGCAAAGGGTGAACTTTGCTTTATATCCTGCATGAGAAAGTTCTCCAAGGGCTTGCCTCCAGTTGGAAGTCTCAGGGACACCAAAGACTTCAGTTTCCTCGACCTGCAGCACTGGAAACTGTGTGTTCTGTGCTGTGAGAGAGAACAAAACACTGCAACGCCGTCAACAACGACACTGGCCTGCACTGTGACCTGCTGACGCAGCACGGAGCCACACTGCCCCACTTTGTACCACGACCCTGGTCTCACGAATGCCGTCATCAGACGGCTTCACCAAGCCGCTACTCTGACCACAAACTGTGGACCCTGCACTCCAGCATCGCCTGCTCATACTTCAGCTCTGGGCATCCCCACCGCCACTCCTGCTGACACCCGCGCCGCTGTCTGCACCGTGGCACCACCACGCTTCTTACCTCAGCCCTGTTCTCACCAACACAGCTGGATGCCATCACCGAACTGCTGCCTGCAGCGTGACCTGTGGCATCGTCCCACTTCGCACCGCATCCCTGATGCCATCCACACCAGCACTACTGACTTCATCAGGCTGGAGTTCAATCCGCAATGCGTTTGACTTAAAGGGCACGACGACTCCCGCACCAACTCCAGAACCGACACCCTGCAAATCCAGAGGTACTGTTTGTGGATCTTCCCAACACCATAACCGGGCCGAGACGCCATGGCTGGCCTGAACTGTTGGTTTTGTTGATCACGATGCCGTGATAGCCCCAGGTGGAGCTATCGACTTCAAGGAACTGTATTTTTAAGTTAAATCTTACAAAATTCATATTTTTAGCACTGTGTGTTGGATTTTTATCGTTTGGTCTTGTTTTACAAAGATAAATATTGTCTATTTTTCTAAAACTGGTGTTGTGCCCTTTTGTGGTGTTTTCACTGTGCTACTGTGTGTTATTTGCATATGCTACACGCATTGCTTCTGAGATAAGCCTGACTGTTCATGCCACGCTTCCAAGGGAGTGAGCAGGGGTTATCTGAGCGGGTATCTCCCTTATCCTGACTAGAGTGAGGGTCCCTACTTGGACAGGGTGCAGACCGACTGCCAACTAGAGACCCCATTTCAAACAGAGTGCTACACCCTTGGAAAACAGGGTTTGTTTAGAACAGACTACCTGATGAACTAATGCCTGACCACGAAAGAGACCCTTACACTCTGATGCTGTCAAATGTGTCTCCTGGAGAATTATATTCTGGGCAGGTCTCTCTTGAAAATACTGACTATTCAACATTTGTCTTCTTCTAGACCACTGACACCCTGCGTCAATATCCTCATCTCCTTAACTACTGTCCCCATTTTTCCTAGTCTCCACCCACTCACTGATTAAACTGCTGTTTCTTACACTGAAGAAAGAAAAACAACTGATAAAAAAGGAAGAGAAGGTTGGATTTAAAATACCTAAGATGGCTACAAGGACATTTTTGCCAGTTTGTATTTTATTCCCCCATTATGCTTCCTACCCAGAGCCCTCCTGTAAGGAAATCCCCGGCTATTAGTTGTGGCATATTCCTCTATGGCAATTCAGGATATTATAACCACTGATAACTACCATGCCTAGCCCAGCATCCCACACTAAAACAACAGCAAGAAAGGACAGAAGGGAAAGGATAGGCTAACTACAAACAAAACATAGTGGTGCACAGGGTCAAACAGTGCATTCTTCAACCGTAGGACAAGCAATGTATTTTTGTGATGAGATCATCAGACTGCTCGGCTCGCCTAATGGTATGCATCTCGTTGTTCCAAACTACTCGGAGCACGGCCGGGACCTTAACTGGGCCTTGGGTCCTAACAACAACTCCTCGATCCTCTGTCTCATCTCCCACTGCCTCTGTTCGGTGACCATAAAAATGTTTGATCTGATGGCGTATGAAGAACCATCCCCGGCCAACTCCCCTTGTCTCAAAACCAGATTCAAAATTTGTTCCTTTGTGCTGTATGACAAAAAAATGTAAAGTATCTTCCTGGGTTTTCACTTAGGAGATTGATCACAAAACCTTTCAGGTCTCTCGACATTGTTTCCTCTGGGACAATAAGAACATTAAGTTATTTCTTAGAGAGATTTTCCAGTTTTTCCAATTCATCTTGCAGATTATGTGACATGCATGCCTTCATTGAGTGGAATTTCTCTTTACCGCTTAATCTAGCTTCTCCAAATTCGCCCCAGGCAGCTTTGTCCCCTCACAGACACCATCCAGCTTTGCCTCCAAGGTGTGACAAACTCCCTGAATGCCTTCTTGATATGGTTAAGAGATTATGAATTCCCTCTGCTTTTCCTGATGAAGATCCGAAAGAACCTGTTTGACTGTGTTTCAGACCACTGTGGCATTAACCTGGGCAGAAAAAGTTATTTCCATCTGCTTGGGCGATGATTCTGTCTAGTCTAGAGGGCATTCCATTTCTGCTAGACCACTTAAGAGCCGGTATGTATTCTCCAGTGTAACTCCGAATGACACCTCAGAGCTACACACCTTGAAGCTGCAACCCTCTCCCTGTATGACAGTCATGGGGGCTGAGGAAGGGACAGTATAAAAAGTTCGGGTGGCTCAGAGCATAGGAGTTTCATGCTTCCCGGCTACCAGGTAGATGTATGAAAATTGAATTACTCTGGAGCTGTACAGCGGGCAAACACCATCTGAGGATTTCTCTAGTGGTGATCTCCCTGGACAGAGCCAGCACAAGCACAGGCAAGCTGAGGATGCTGGGACCAACACGCCTGGAGGAGGCATTGAGAATTTCATCGCCCCCACCCACACAACTCTGTGGTCTTACCTGAAGGTGTAAAGGGAAAGGGGTGGCAGAGGCTAGAGTGAAAGAGCAAGTACAGGTGTGGGGGGATACAGTTTTATGGGAACAGCAGGTGCTACAGCTGAGATCCATGGCATAGGTACATGCAGTACACACAGTAGTCTGAGAGGGAACCAATTGAATCCCTGAGTAGTGGGGGCACTGCAGGGCACAAGTAGGAAAGGCTTGGCTATCACCCGATTAATGCAGCTTTGAGGGGGTCCCAGTCCTTTAGGCCAGGAAAGCGTCAATAAGCCCCATCTCTATCGTGCAGTGCAAGAGGACTGTGGCAGCGAGAGAGTTGAACGAGGGCCCGGATGGACCAGAGGCAGGAAACAACATCAGTCAACTGCATCAGACTATTCTCCATTAAAATCTAAAGTTACTCCCTCATTCAAGTCTTTTTTGTTTTTTAAATCATGTCACTCAAGGGTATTCTGTAACTGACTCATTTTAAGAGTAGCATGGATGCTAGTTGCACCTCCCAATCTGCCTCATTGTTATGATCTTGCAAGTCAGCATCATAAAGGCAGTAAAAGCAAACATGCACTTTTGTGTATTACGGGTTAAACAATGATTATAGCAGACATTGTGAGAAAAAATTACTTTGCTGTGCTTAAAGTAAGCAGAAAAAAACAATGACATCAATATATTATCTGGGGACAGGCTGATTTTACCATGCAAGCAGTAACGGATATAGCACACTGTGAGAAAAAATAAAACATAAAACTTTGCTGTACTTAAAGTAAGCGGAAAAAACAATGACATCAATATATTATCTGGGGCCAGGCTGATTGTTTTTTTTTAGTACAGGTATCTAACAGGGTGCAACTCCATAAGCAACCTCTCTCTCCATCCCAGTGCACATTATAACTGTTCCCTCAAACCACCCTGAGGAAAATGGCAACTCTCAAATCTACTCTATCTTAATATTAATGCTGGTGTTAATCACTACAAAGAAGGTACATTTTCAAGCACATACCATTTATTGAAGAACCAGTTGTAAGACAAGTTATTCTTGATGAAGGAAAAAGAAACAGAGCATGGAGATTTATAGGTCCATCCGTGCCCAGGTCTGTAAAGATTAAAACACGGGTCATTTTTAAAGTTCACAAAATATTACAATACCACTTTTACATTTGTCATAGGCTCTACCTTGGTTGGGTTTCAAAACTGTCGATGTTATCAAAATCAGAAACCCCTGATCCCGTAGGAATTTGACGATGGCCTATAAAAAATAGAACAGAAATGTAACGGGTTTTGCAGCTACACATATTACTTTCAAAATATATTACAAAAAGAAAAACAGTGAATGTGCAAATTCTTGGGTGACGAAGCTATGCAAAAATGTAGGCCATTTGAAAGCTTTTGCACTTGTTCGTTAGGTCATTTGAAAAGGAAATGCTATTAACCATTTGCCAGTCATCGACTCCTCACCTATACACGTCGCGGTATCAAATGGTTCTTAAACTTAATGAATCTCTCAAGCAATGTTGAAATCCATACCTTATCAGACAAGTCTACTTTCCCATTTTAATAATATTGATCAACTTTATTGACAGTTAATTAAAACCATATAAATTAATAGGCAAAGGTAGAAAATAGTTCTAACAATGTGATAAAATGTTAAAATTGAGTCTACTTCTTGCCAAGCAAAATCGCAGAAACAAAGACTTTCTAAAACAAAGGCATTCACAATAAGCAGGTATGAAAAGGCCTAGAGGGTAAACTGGAAGAATTCTTTCCAGGTCACTAACAGTAAAATGTCAGTAGAAAGAGTGCAGAGTCAATTCCTTCACTGAATCATGCCCTACTCTGGTTCACTCTTTCTGTTTTTTCAGAGACATACACCAGGAAGGGAAATGTCCTAGGAATGAAAATGCTAAATATACGAGGTTCTGGGATTTTAAAATAAAGCCCTTCTTATGTATTATTAATACATATTCTGGTGTTTTTGTTTGAAGTCAAATAAGTTTGCAAAGGAATAGAATGAAAGGAAGCTATGTTAGTAGTCCCATTATTTCAATACTTCAGGGCAAGTTTTATTTCACCCACCCTTCTTTGGCCTGTCTTGAAATCCTCATTCTCTGGAGGGAATTTGTCTTTGCAGGTGAAAATAGAATGGAATGTAACTGTCAAGAGGTTATACAGGCAGGCTTGGGCTGCACGGCTGATAATCTAGTCACTCCCTCCTGCACTTACTCCCCATTTACCCCAAGCAGCGAGCAGCCAGACATCAATTAATCTGTTAAGGGGTATGATACGACAAGAGTACACTATAGCAGATTGACCACTACTCCTGCCATTGGTCGTTTACATACACACCATTTCATCTACAGCACTAACAATCAGTTTGCCATAATGTCACTGATGGGGCTAGCCTTTCGATCGCTGTACTGCTACAGTCCCTTTCACTGTGAAGCCCTTTACGATCTGGCATGCTTATCTTCCTGATTTCCCATTTAACAATGGCAATATTGTTTTCTTTTCCCTATTTACTAAGTAACATCTTTTTTCCAAAATATCTTTTTCAAGAAATTACTTCTTTAAACATTTTTTTTTTACAATACCCTTGTTTTTCTGTAGTGTATTATTTTCACCAAAATATCTTTCCCTCAATTTGAACCTTCGCTTACCTTTCCCCATCTACCTTTTAAAACTTGCATTATGGTTGTATCTATTTCTAGTCACATACACATATATACCAATAATGGAAACTGTCTAGAGCTATCTCACTATAGGTCACACTTGCCAGTGAGTGTTGGATGCTGGGTGAGCTGCAGACAACGGAGGATGGCTAATGGCAGGAGGCACTCAACAAATGCTGTAATTTGTGCTGCCCACCCATGTACAAACTACCAATTTTCCAACAGCACAGAAATTACAAAATTAAAAAAAAATATCAAGAAGACGTGTTGTGTGCACTTGCATCCATAACTGGCAAATCTGAGTGTTTTTTATGTTTAAACCACAGCCATAACTGACTTTCCATCTTTATTTTTTCAGTGGAAAATACATGTCAATACTTTAGGTGCAGGAATTGACCGTCATTTTCTGAACGATTAGATCATGGTTTGCAACTTTTGCATTGGGAAAAAAATTACAAATGATATTATTCTTTTCGAAGTATATTTGCACATTCTTTTATATAGGGGGTGTCATCTGGTTATAATACAAATAACTGAAAAGATGAATGAATTAATGAACGCATGACTGACTGATGGATATTTATATAGTGCACGGCTACTCCCAGAGTGTCCCGGTGCTTTGGCATGAGAGGCTGAACGGACGTGGAGCCTGAACCAGTGTCCCCTATCTCCTAGCTACTAAAGTATGTTTTAATGCTTTTTTAAAACATCCTTCCTCAGCCATTACTCTCAGCTGTCTCAGAAGCTGGCTCCACAGACCCGCGGCCAAGACCATAAAGGAAAACCCCCCTCTACATTGTTTATTAAAGCAGGGGACTGTTAACAGGCCAGCCTGACTGGAAAACAGCATTCTCCCAGGACTGTAGGCCTTGATCCTTTCATTCAGCTAAGAAGGGTCGTAGAGGGCTTGATGCGTCAGAGTTAACGCCCTGAACATTATTCGCTTACGCACCGTAACCAATGAAGCCTCCTGTGAAAAAGCGATAAAGAAGCATGCTTTGGGAGCTTATACTGTAAGAAAACCGCCATGTTTTCACTACCTGTAGGTGCTGGATTAGATATTCTGGAATGCCCGGGTAAAGGACACTGACATTGTCCAGCCATAATAGTATCAATATCCTAACCACTGTGACCTGTGTCTCCCATGGGTTCAAATGCAGAAATATTCAAAGCAGGTGAAGAACCCAAATGCAGGATTTCACCACCGATGAGACCTGGCATTAAAGGATAATTCTGAGTCGGACAATACACACAGGTTCCATGCCACCTCTGTAGGGGGTGGCAGAGGTGGAACGTTGTTCAGCCAGGCCTCTAGCCATCTCAGAGATGGATTTTAGCGCAAACAACGGAACCTCGGTCTTATGTGGGTTACACTGAAGTTTGTTCTTTCTAAGCAACTCAAGAAGTGCTTTTAAAGCAGCGAGCAAAGGTTTCTTTGACGGTGGCCGAGTCTCCTTCGTAGGTTAATAGGAGCTGTGTCCTATTGTCCACATAGTAAATTATCCTAATACCGAATAGTTCCTCCAAATACGCCAAAGAAGGCAGGTAAATGTTAAAAAGGGTGAGGCTCAGTGCAGAACCCTGAGACACCCCCAATGTCAGATGACTTTGGAAGGGTATGGTTTCATTCAAACAACCTGCTCTCTGTCCTCCAGGAATGAATCCACCCCTCTGAGGGCAGTATCCGCCACACCCAGATGTTCCAGCCTTTTTAATAAGATACTGTGGTCCACAGTATCAAATGCTGCAGATACACCAAACAGCACCAAGGCCACATTAAGATCAGCATCTAGATTCAGCTTAACCCCTTCAGCAATTTCTAGCAATGCTGTCTCGGTACTGTGTCAAGTGCGGAAGCCGAACTGGGATGGGTGTAGGAGTTTATTGTTGGCAAGACAAGTATTGATCTGGTTGTTTATGCATTGTTCCAAAATCTGCAGGCAATAGTTTAACAGGTTGCAAATTAGCTGAAATTTCTGGGACTGCACTGGCCTTTTTCAGGAGATGTACAACATTAGCTCTTTTCCTGGGCTTAGTGATAATTCCTGACTGAATACAGCTCATAATATGTTGGAGGAATGTTGTCCGAGACAGCCACCAAAATATGCCGGGGGAATGGATCCTCAGGTGATCCAGATTTGCATCTTCAGATCATCTACCGTAGGAGATAATGATAGTGTCAATTTAGTACCTGCTGGCAGCCCTAAAAATTCACCAGACAGATGCATGGGCATTGAAATTCTCCATATTGGCCTGGATTTAAAGAGTCTTGACCTCAAATAAGTAATTTAATCTACTGCACATATCTTGATCAGACACTGTGAGGAGGGGTGTTTAGCTTTGGAGTAAAAAAAAAAAAAAAACAACAACAGACAATCTTAAGATTTCCCTTTTGTCATTGAACAGCTTCTCTACTTCGAGGAGTGTAAAAAAAAAGCTTTGTGAATTTTCCCATGGTACACATTGAGGGCCTTTTTGTAACAGATTATGGCCTTTTTGTAACAGATTTGATCCTCTTCTAGGTAATAACGACCCCACAGTCTCTCAAGCTGTTTACAAGCCACTCTCTCCCAAGCCAATTCCTGGGTGAACCATCGGGCTCAGAGTACTTTATGTCCCTTCCTAGTGGACCTTATAGGTACTATTGAATCAGCCAATTTCAGGAGCCAATCTGATGTTGTTCTATCACAGTCATTAACTCTACCTGAAAGTGAGGGTCTTGACTCATCTAGGGCATTTTTTAGATCAGTGAGTGAGGACTTATACCAAGATCTAATATTTTGAATAAGAAAAAAAGGTAAATGGTGGTCCCTCTAACTGATTTGCTCACCAATGGAAATATAAGTTTGTGTGAGGGTCAATTAATCACAGCACTGGCAATTTGTCTTGTACACCATTTGTCGGGCCTAGCCTTGTTGACTGTTATGGGCCCAACCCCTTCTTCTTGGTTTAGAGCTAAAACAGCAATTTCCAAGCCTGGTGGGCATTATCACTTCACTGTGATGTCCTTTGGTATGAAAAGTGCACCTGCCACATTCCAGAGGTTGGTGAATCAAGTTCTGGCAGGCCTAGAAGACTTTAGTGCAGCATATCTAGATTTTACTCCTGTCTTTAGCTCTGCCTGGGAGGAACACCTGGTTCACCTCAGGAATGTACCTGACCCCTTGAAAAAGGCAGGCCTCACTATCAAGCCTACCAAATGGCAGACAGGGAAGAGCGAAGTGGTTTACCTGGGCCACCTTTTAGGTGGAGGCCAAGTTCAACCTTTACCGAGCAAAATCCAACCCATTAAGGATTGGGCTGCTCCAACTATGCAGGCTCAGGTCAGAGCTTTTCTGGGCCTGGCTGGGTATTGTAGGAGATTTGTAGAAGGGTATGGCTCCATTGTGACCCTCTTGAATAATCTCACCCTCAGAAATATGCCTGAAAAGGTACAATGACAGTTAGCTGTCAAGAGACCTTCAATGCCCTGAGAAAGGTCATGTGCTCAGCTCCAATTCTCAAAAGCCCTGACTACTCACAAAAATCCATTGTTCAGACAGATGCTTCAGAAATAGGAACAGGAGCAGTACTATCTCAACGTAAGTAAAAGGGCCAGGATCAACCGGTAGCTTATATCAGCAGAGGTTTGACCCCCAGAGAGAAATGTTGGTCAGCTATTGAGAGGAGGCCTTTTCTGTGGTCTGGGCCCTGAAGAAGTTGAGGGCTTACCTGTTTGGCACTCACTTAATTGTTCAGACAGATTACAAGCCCTTCTTGTGGCTTAAACAGATGAAGTAAAAAAAATTAAGTGGATGGAATTTTCAGTGGAACATGGGCCTGGGGGTAACCATACAAACATAGATGGACTTTCCAGATTTTTTCACCTAGAAAATGAAGACTTACCTGGGTAAGGGTAGTCTTATCCTCTTTTTTCATTGGGGGAATAGGGGTATGTAGGAAAGTAGCATCTTTCTAGCATAGCTACCCCCACTTTTCACCTGGTGTCAGTGTGTTTAGACTGTAGTACAATGGCATCCTACTAATCAGGACCCCAGTGTCAGTGCTCTTTCCTCTAAATTTGGTTGTATGGTGATTTTTACACCCAACAATTGGTTTACTGGTGCAACCAAGTAAGTCCTTTGTATATGGTACTTAGGTACCCAGGGTACTGGTACAGCAGGGATCTCCCGTGGGCTGCAGCATGTATTGTGCCATCCATGGAAGCCTATGCAAACTGTGTCTGCAGGCCTGCTATTGCAGCCTGCGTGAAATAGTGCATGAGCAGAGGTCCCCCTACCAACCCAAGACTCCATTCCCTGGACTTTGTAGTGCAGGGAAGCCATTTTGAGGTTATGTAGTGAACACTGATCAACACGAGTAGTTCAACTGCATAATGGCTTCACCGAACCTAGGCATGTTTGGTATCAAACATGTTGGAATCATGCCACTACACTGATTCCAGTGTCAGTTGCATGATGTCATGCACTCCTGGGGTTCCTTAGAGGATCTCTCAGATCTGCCTATACAACCTTGCAGGGTCTGCATGCCAGGCAGTGCTGCTGCAGACTCCAAAGACTGTTCTGCCCTCCTGCTGCTGAGCTTAACTCAAGCAGGGAAAGGCAGAACAAAGGGTTTCCTGTAGAAAGGAGGCGTGATCTCCTCTCCTTTATAACTAGGTGTCTCTGGGCCAGGGTGGGGTGGCCTCTTAGTGCCACCAGACTACTTTGAAAGGCACATTTAGTGCCCTACTTGCATAAACTGGTTTGCACCAGTACAGGAATGCGCGATTCCTGCTCTAACATGAAACCACACAAGGGACATGGGAGTGACCACCACCATCTAGCACCTCCCCTAGGGAGCCAGACAGAGCGCTACCAGGTGGCCACTTAATTCTACCATCTTGACATCTTGAAAATAAGATCGCAGAGACCCCTGGGAGCATCTGACTGGGTAGGCCAGCTAGGTGATGACCCTGACCCCCTCTGATAGGTAGGTCACTGCAGAAAGTGTCCAACCCCCTATTAGGGTTACTTAAGGGCTCCCTTAGGGTGGGTCCCCAGATTAATTGAGTAAGACTCTACAATAAACTCTATTCAATACTCTTCTGCAACCTGGCCTCTGGAACCGCTGCTGGTGTGCCTTAGGAACTGAAACAAGACCGAACCCTGTTGGGAGGGCTTCCACTGCAACATTGTTTCTCCAGCTCCTGCAAGATTTCTGCAACATCTGTGGCTGTGCATCCTCCAGGGTCACAAGGATTCTGTTTGCATCAGAAAGCAAGAAGGAATCTCCCTTGGAGTGAAGGAGTCACTCCCCTGCATCCGCAGGCACCTCAACAACCACAACCGGCTGGTGAATCCTGCTGTCCCACAGACATCAAAAGGCTCTGCTACACAGGTGGTGGTTCTGTCGCCCTCTCAAGGTTGAACTTGTCTTGTGACCAACTTGGGAGACGGTGGGTCCTTGCTGTAGTTAATGGGACAGAACCCCTGTGCACCGCATCTGTTTGGGGTTACGAAGTTTGTTGACTCTTCCTCCAGAAGACCTTCAATCTCCATGAAGTCCCAGCCTCCAACACTCTGCAACTCCAAGAACAGCATCCCCCCCTGCAACTCCTGCAGCCTTGGTCTCCTTCTTTGTTGTGCTGCTGAGGCCTCCCTGCGACTCCCTCTGCCTGCTGCCAGTAGGTCCTCATGGGGGCTCCAACAAATCCTGCTGGCTCTCTTGCGTGCTGAGGGCCAGCCCTGACTACCCTCCAAGGGCTGAGTAGCTAGGACCTTGCTGGTCCCCAACATTCTGCAAAATTCTCTGCATCTTCTTCCTGCTTGCGCGAATGCTTGTTGGTGGTTCTGCTGACCACTGACCCCTCTGCAATCCGGCGACCGATGTGAGATAGCTTGTGGGCGACTCCAAAGACCTTCCTGTATCACCTGGACTCCGCAGCTGTATTACTTCCTTCACCGACCTGCAGAAACTTCTCCCCAAGAACGGTGGGCATTGCCTACCTGCACCGCCTGGACATATCTGAGTGGTTTGAACAATGTCCCCTTCTTTTTCAGGTTCTTCTTGTCTGGAATCTGCCCTTGGGTTCCACCTACCTGGTCCTCAGGTTGCGACAGCAGATGGGCAAACAAGGCTCCCACTGAGTCCAACAAAGATTTACAACATCACTTCACCCCTATGCACCTGGGCTCCCTAGTGTAGGTACTCCACTTTCCTGGGTATTCACAAGTGGGAGCACTATTGAACCTTCCTTGTGCGAATTGGTTTCCTCGGGGTCCTGAATCCTAAAACTTCCAACCACATCTGTCCTGTGTTAGCCTATGGGGCACAAGGCTAGGTAACACCTCTGCACATGGGCGCTTGGGGCATTTCTATTACTTACCTTGGGTGGTTTCGTACTTTCCCAACCTCTAAGATCCTAACACACTTACCTTGGTTGGGCAGCTCCAGAGGTGTCATGTAGACACTGAAGACGGTGGAGCTAAGCAATGATCCTTGAGGAACCCTGCAGATGAGGTTCTTAGGTTCAGAAGTTTAGAGCGGGAACCTAACACACTCTGCCCAGATATAGCTGGCCTGAGAAAAGAGGTCAGCCATATCAGAGCAGGTCATTGTTCTCTAGAGTTTTGGAGTCTTGTGATGAGGTCAATCAATCAATCAGTCGCATTTATAAAGCGTGCTACTCACCCGTAAGGGTCTCAAGGCGCTGTGGGGGGGGGGGGTTCAATGCTCGAAGAGCCAGGTCTTGAGCTGCCGTCTGAAGTGAAGGTGGTCTTGTATGGCGCGAAGGTGGCTGGGAAGGGAGTTCCAGGTCTTCGCTGCTAGGTAAGAGAAGGACCTGCCTCCGGCAGTGGCTTTGCGAATGCGTGGTACGGCTGCCAGGGCTTGTCCGGTCGAGCGTAGGGTGCGAGGAGGAGTGTAGAAGGAGATGCGGTGGTTGATGAGTTCTGGTCCGCGGTTGTGCAGGGCTTTGTGTGCGTGGGTGAGGAGTCTGAAGGTTATCCTCTTGTTGACTGGGAGCCAGTGGAGTTTCCTCAGGTGTCCGGAGATGTGGTTGTGGCGGGGTATGTTCAGGATAAGTCGTGCAGCAGCGTTCTGGATTCGTTGTAGTTTCCTCTGTAGCTTGATGGTGATGCCGGCGTACAGAGCGTTCCCATAGTCCAAGCGACTGGTGACGAGGGCGTGGGTGACGGTCTTCCTGGTGTCGGTGGGGATCCAGCGGAAGATCTTGCGGAGCATGCGGAGGGTGTTGAAGCATGCTGAGGTCACCGAGTTGACCTGTCTGGTCATGGAGAGGGAAGAGTCCAGGATGAAACCGAGGTTGCGTGCGTGGTCGGTGGGTTGGGGAGTGCTGCCTAGGGCAGGAGGCCACCAGGAGTCGTCCCAGGCAGTAGGTGTAGGGCCGAGGATGAGGACCTCCGTTTTCTCTGTATTCAGTTTAAGCCGGCTGTCTGTCATCCAGTTCGCTACTTCCTTCATGCCTTCGTGTAGTCTGGTTCTTGCTGAGGTGGGGTCGTTGGTGAGGGATAGGATGAGCTGGGTGTCGTCTGCGTAGGATATGAGGTTGAGTCCGTGTTTGCGTGCGATGTTCGCCAGGGGGGTCATGTAGATGTTGAAGAGGGTGGGGCTGAGGGAGGATCCCTGGGGGACGCCGCAGATGATCTCCGTAGCCGTGGATCTGAAGGGGGGGAGGCGGACTCTCTGAGTTCTTCCGGAGAGGAAGGAGGTGATCCATTCCAGGGCCTTGCCTCTGATGCCGGCGTTGCTTAGGCGACGTATCAGGGTGCGGTGGCAGACCGTGTCGAATGCTGCAGAGAGGTCCAGGAGTATGAGGGCCACGGTTTCTCCTTTGTCGGTCAGGGATCTGATGTCGTCCGTGGCTGCGATGAGGGCGGTCTCGGTGCTGTGGTTAGCTCTGAAGCCGAACTGTGAGGGGTCGAGTGAGTCGTTGGTTTCCAGGGCGGTGGTGAGTTGAGCGTTTACGATTTTCTCGATCACTTTGGCGGGGAATGGTAGGAGCGAGATGGGCCGGAAGTTTTTGAGTTCGGTGGGGTCTGCTGTTGGTTTCTTTAGGAGGGCGTTCAGTTCAGCGTGCTTCCAGTTCTCCGGGAAGGTGGCGGTGGAAAAGGATGTGTTGATGACGTCTCGGAGGTGGGGTGCGATGATGTTGTCGGCTTTGTTGAAGATGTGGTGCGGACAGGGGTCGGATGGTGATCCTGAGTGGATGGAGTTCATGACGCGGGTGGTTTCCTCAGTGGAGGTTGAGTTCCAGGTGTGGATGGTGGTGTTGTCGGTGGCGGGTTCCGGTGGAGGGTTCGAGTTGGTTGTGGTGAAGCTGTTGTAGATGTCGGTGATCTTGTGGTGGAAGAAAGCTGCGAGGGAGTCGCAGAGGTCCTGTGAGGGAGGGATGGAGTTGTTTTCGGCGTCGGGGTTGGAGAGCTCTTTGACGATGCCAAATAGTTCCTTGCTGTTGTGGGCGTTGCTGTCTAGTCTGTTCTGGAAGGCTGATTTTCGTGCTGCGCGGAGGAGTTGGTGGTGTTTGCGGGTGGCGTTTTTGAGAGCAGACATGTTTTCGTCGGTCTTGTTGAGGCGCCAAGTCTTCTCGAGGGTGCGGCATTCTTTTTTGGAGTCCTTGAGGTCGGGGGTAAACCAGGAATTTTTCTTGTGGCTGTTTCTGTTTGCTTGGGTCTTCAGGGGGGCCAGGAGGTTGGCGCAGTCTGAGATCCAGCTCGTGAGGTTGTTGGCGGCTTCGTTGGGGTCTGTAGTGCTGGTGGGTGGGTTCTGAGAGAGGGTCGATATGAGTTGTTCCGAGGAGATTCGGTTCCACTGTCTTCTTGGTGGTTGTTGGGCGTGGTGGTGTTCGTTGGTTTTCTTGAAGCTGAAGTGGACACAGCTGTGGTCTGTCCAGGAGAGTACAGTGGTGTGGCTGAAAGAGATGTGTTTGCTGGAGGAGAAGATGGGGTCCAGCGTGTGTCCGGCGTAGTGGGTGGGGGTGTTGACTAGTTGTTTCAGTCCCAGGTTGGCGAGGTTGTCCAATAAGGCGGTGGTGTTGTTGTCGGTGCGATTCTCCAGGTGGAAGTTGAGGTCCCCTAGGAGGATGTAGTTGGTGGACGGGAGTGCGTGTGGGCTGATGAAGTCTGCGATGTCTTCGCTGAACTTTGTGCGTGGTCCTGGTGGTCTGTATATCAGGGTGCCTCTGAGGGTGGTCTTGGGGTAGCTGTTGATTGAGAAGTGGAGGTGCTCGGCGTCGGGCAGTGAGTTGTCGGTGTAGGTTGAGATGCGGATGGAGCTCTTGTGGGCGATGGCGATGCCTCCTCCGGTGCGGTTGGTGCGGTCTTTCCTGATGATTTTGTAGCCGTCGGGGATGGCTATGGCGATGTCGGGTGCCGAGGAGGGGTTCATCCAGGTCTCGGTGAGGAAGGCGATGTCCGGGTTTGTAGAGTCGATGAGGTTCCACAGTTCGATGGCGTGCCTGTGGACTGATCTGGTGTTGACCAGGATGCAGTTGAGGTTGTTTCTGGGCGAGTCGTTCCTGTTGGGTGTGGTGTGAGTTCGTAGGAAGGTGAAATGGCAGTTGCGGCAGGTGAAGGGTCCGTGGGTCCGCTTCGGGGTGGCGCGGCAGCAGGCCGGCGTGCGGCCGGGGTTGAGAGCAGTGAGGAAGGCGGAGTTGTGGGTCAGGCGGGGGAGGTGGGGGTCGCGGGGGCCAGGGGTTGTGGCGCTAGGCGTGGTCCAGGCGCGGACGGGCGCAGACGGGCTTGCCTTAGGCGCGCCTTCGGCGCGCCAGCGGCGCGCCCGCTGCGCGGCCTCGCAGCGGCCGCCATTTAAGGGTAGCCGGGGAGGAGGGGTCAGCTGGGAGGCGGGAGGCGGGCGGGCGGGGGAATCTGGAGGTGGGAAAAAGAAAAAGCAGCGAAAAAGGCGGCAAAAAGAACGGCGGCAAAAAACGGCGAGAGGCCAGGTAAAACTCTAAAGGGAGGGGCTGAAAATGAGGGAGAACGGCAGGAGGGGGCACACGGCACTCACGGGGACACGCACGGGATACACGGGAAGAAAGGAGGATTCCGGTCAGTCAGTCAGCACAAGCACTCGGGGTACACGGGTAAAGAGGGGGCACACTCGCACACACTCACAGGATGAGAACGGTGAGGAGGGCAGTCAGGGACTGGTGGCGCTGCGTGAGCAGGGGAGCGACCTACCCGAGGGTCAGTGGTCGCTACCTCTGCCTCGCAGCGGCCGCCATTTAAGGGTAGCCGGGGAGGAGGGGTCAGCTGGGAGGCGGGAGGCGGGCGGGCGGGGGAATCTGGAGGCGGGAAAAAGAAAAAGCAGCGAAAAAGGCGGCAAAAAGAACGGCGGCAAAAAACGGCGAGAGGCCAGGTAAAAGTCTAAAGGGAGGGGCTGAAAATGAGGGAGAACGGCAGGAGGGGGCACACGGCACTCACGGGGACACGCACGGGATACACGGGAAGAAAGGAGGATTCCGGTCAGTCAGTCAGCACAAGCACTCGGGGTACACGGGTAAAGAGGGGGCACACTCGCACACACTCACAGGATGAGAACGGTGAGGAGGGCAGTCAGGGACTGGTGGCGCTGCGTGAGCAGGGGAGCGACCTACCCGAGGGTCAGTGGTCGCTACCTCTGCCTCGCAGCGGCCGCCATTTAAGGGTAGCCGGGGAGGAGGGGTCAGCTGGGAGGCGGGAGGCGGGCGGGCGGGGGAATCTGGAGGCGGGAAAAAGAAAAAGCAGCGAAAAAGGCGGCAAAAAGAACGGCGGCAAAAAACGGCGAGAGGCCAGGTAAAAGTCTAAAGGGAGGGGCTGAAAATGAGGGAGAACGGCAGGAGGGGGCACACGGCACTCACGGGGACACGCACGGGATACACGGGAAGAAAGGAGGATTCCGGTCAGTCAGTCAGCACAAGCACTCGGGGTACACGGGTAAAGAGGGGGCACACTCGCACACACTCACAGGATGAGAACGGTGAGGAGGGCAGTCAGGGACTGGTGGCGCTGCGTGAGCAGGGGAGCGACCTACCCGAGGGTCAGTGGTCGCTACCTCTGCCTCGCAGCGGCCGCCATTTAAGGGTAGCCGGGGAGGAGGGGTCAGCTGGGAGGCGGGAGGCGGGCGGGCGGGGGAATCTGGAGGCGGGAAAAAGAAAAAGCAGCGAAAAAGGCGGCAAAAAGAACGGCGGCAAAAAACGGCGAGAGGCCAGGTAAAACTCTAAAGGGAGGGGCTGAAAATGAGGGAGAACGGCAGGAGGGGGCACACGGCACTCACGGGGACACGCACGGGATACACGGGAAGAAAGGAGGATTCCGGTCAGTCAGTCAGCACAAGCACTCGGGGTACACGGGTAAAGAGGGGGCACACTCGCACACACTCACAGGATGAGAACGGTGAGGAGGGCAGTCAGGGACTGGTGGCGCTGCGTGAGCAGGGGAGCGACCTACCCGAGGGTCAGTGGTCGCTACCTCTGCCTCGCAGCGGCCGCCATTTAAGGGTAGCCGGGAAGGAGGGGTCAGCTGGGAGGCGGGAGGCGGGCGGGCGGGGGAATCTGGAGGCGGGAAAAAGAAAAAGCAGCGAAAAAGGCGGCAAAAAGAACGGCGGCAAAAAAACGGCGAGAGGCCAGGTAAAACTCTAAAGGGAGGGGCTGAAAATGAGGGAGAACGGCAGGAGGGGGCACACGGCACTCACGGGGACACGCACGGGATACACGGGAAGAAAGGAGGATTCCGGTCAGTCAGTCAGCACAAGCACTCGGGGTACACGGGTAAAGAGGGGGCACACTCGCACACACTCACAGGATGAGAACGGTGAGGAGGGCAGTCAGGGACTGGTGGCGCTGCGTGAGCAGGGGAGCGACCTACCCGAGGGTCAGTGGTCGCTACCTCTGCCTCGCAGCGGCCGCCATTTAAGGGTAGCCGGGGAGGAGGGGTCAGCTGGGAGGCAGGAGGCGGGCGGGCGGGGGAATCTGGAGGCGGGAAAAAGAAAAAGCAGCGAAAAAGGCGGCAAAAAGAACGGCGGCAAAAAACGGCGAGAGGCCAGGTAAAACTCTAAAGGGAGGGGCTGAAAATGAGGGAGAACGGCAGGAGGGGGCACACGGCACTCACGGGGACACGCACGGGATACACGGGAAGAAAGGAGGATTCCGGTCAGTCAGTCAGCACAAGCACTCGGGGTACACGGGTAAAGAGGGGGCACACTCGCACACACTCACAGGATGAGAACGGTGAGGAGGGCAGTCAGGGACTGGTGGCGCTGCGTGAGCAGGGGAGCGACCTACCCGAGGGTCAGTGGTCGCTACCTCTGCCTCGCAGCGGCCGCCATTTAAGGGTAGCCGGGGAGGAGGGGTCAGCTGGGAGGCGGGAGGCGGGCGGGCGGGGGAATCTGGAGGCGGGAAAAAGAAAAAGCAGCGAAAAAGGCGGCAAAAAGAACGGCGGCAAAAAACGGCGAGAGGCCAGGTAAAACTCTAAAGGGAGGGGCTGAAAATGAGGGAGAACGGCAGGAGGGGGCACACGGCACTCACGGGGACACGCACGGGATACACGGGAAGAAAGGAGGATTCCGGTCAGTCAGTCAGCACAAGCACTCGGGGTACACGGGTAAAGAGGGGGCACACTCGCACACACTCACAGGATGAGAACGGTGAGGAGGGCAGTCAGGGACTGGTGGCGCTGCGTGAGCAGGGGAGCGACCTACCCGAGGGTAAGGTTGAGAAAGGTTGAGTAGTATGAGCGCTGTAGTTTCCCCTTTGATTGTTCAGATGTAGTAGGTTGCTGCAATGAGGACAGTGTCCGAGCTGTGGTTGCTGTGGAATCCAGAATGCAAGATGCCTAGAGGGTGGTGTTGTTCAAGATGATTAGCTTTCTCCACAACTTTGGATGGGCATTCAGCACACGGGTGCAACACTCTCCACCCCTTCCGACTGCAGGGGTTCAACACCACAACCAAGTAAACGGGGAGCACCAGACACAGCAAGTGCTGTATCAATTGGCTTCAGGCTCACTAGTGGCTTTGGTTGTGGTTGTACCTTTGAGGTCTCACACTGTGTACGGGCCACTACTCGAATCCCTGTGAAACGCATTCCTTGGCTCACCGCTATCACACTGACCTACTCCGTATCACACCTCCCCTTTGTGTCAATGGGACATCAGTGGCCATGTTAGCAAGCACTAAAGCCACAGCCCCATACTTTATATATTTTCAATGGATATTATGCAGTTATTTTCTAATGGGGCTTTGTAATATTTTTAGACGTGAACGGGGGAACAGCTACGAACATTACAGAAGAAAAATAAGTTCTACAAACACTGGTTGGTGTTACCAGGTCATTCTATGTCAGCAAATCCATACTTTCAGTCCTCTGCTTTAATATAAAAAACATTTTATGTGTTAGATGGACTGAAGGAAACCCCCACTATGTTTCCAGAAAGCACTATGATGTCAAAGGAATATACAGGAGTGGAAATGCTATATCTTGCTGACTCTAGTCACAATACTATTGTGTTTTACTTTCCAGAGCACAGTGTGGCAACCCAGCGGAAATTCAGATACTGCTGCAGGACAAAAAGATCACCCAACAGAAAAATATCCATACACTGACAAAGTCTAAACAAAATGGCACAAATATCGAAATATGAAGCAGTGAAACCTTAAAATTTACTTTGGTGCAAGTACAGGAAGACAGACTGCAAGCAGGTTCTAGTTCCACCAAGCTAGCACAGGTGGAACTTGGATAGGTACACCACTTAGATTTTCTCTAGTGCCTCACCACACAGCTTTGCCTAATTCTTGCTTGAAACAATGCAACAAATGCAAGATATTTTTAATGTTAATGTTTGTTTTTCCAAGAAGTATTGAAGTAGGACAGCAGCTTAAGTCACAGGTAAATTAATGCCTAGTTCATTTGTATGTTTAACAAATACAACATATCACAACCTACAAAAAAAAGGGCTATTTTTTAAACTCATAATCTCTTTCTTAAATTTTATTCAAAGCAGGCGGCGACAGTTGTGCTACATCACAACATCAGGTATGGAGCTCACATAGCATAGATTAGCATGAGGAATTGCAAGTAACAAGATACATGAAGTGCAATGTTAACCATTCGTCACACAGCATAGCCTCAGATTATCTGTAACGCAACAGGTGCCATCTACTGGATTAATGTGGAGGAATTCAAACACCCAAAGAGATAACAAGAACGCGGTTGGGGGGGTCCAGGTCAAAGCAGGCAGTGTGTCTTGGTGTCAGCTCGATCTTGGAGTATTAAAAGATATCGTAGCTGTTCCCTTCGCTAGGCAATGGTGTTACAGTCGATTACTCAGGGCTGCAACATTGACGGATCAGGCAAAGAGCTGGAGCACCTGCAGTCTTGGTGGGTTGAAGCAAGTGAATTCTATGCAGGTAGATATTTTATCAGGGGTTGCCATACTGACTGGAAATTGGATTCTGTACCATTTAAATTGTGGGATATCTGTTCCATCGCCAAGGTATGCCTTAGGCGCGAGAACCATTGGGGGGAGGGGTGGGAGTGGTCTTGTTCTACCCTAGGGCCACAAGTTGTCTGGCCGTCTGGAGCATGTAGCTCATAAGCATCCAATTAGTGTGGGTCATCAATTTCAAATCTAGGGGTTGCAATCCCAGGATAACCATAGTGTAGGAAGATGGAAGGGGGTATCTTACTGTGACCTTAATATGGCTTTACACTTCCTAGAAGGCAGCGATAGGCTGCAGGACCACCATATGCAACTGAAGTCTCTTGGTCCTGTTTACATCGTCAGCACAAAGAGGATGTGCCAGGGTAGATAGTCGAAAGGCGGGCTGGGGTGTAATACTATTGATACTGTTTCCCTGAGGGAGATGCTATGATATGCTTTTAGTATGTCATGCCACAGGGCACCCCACTGGCTAGGTGATATGCCTTCCGCAGTGGCAGACTGCAAACTAGTCTGATAACTGCAGGTGCGGGGGTGTAAAGTGTGCAGTATGTTTTGGAAATTAGCCCCCCCTGAGCCTCAATACTCTCTCACACAGTAAGAGCTATTTTAACACCTAATGTATATCTAGCAGTTTTAACCAACTCTTGATTCTCTTACCCCAGGACACACAAAACACTCGATGAGCAAAATAAGCTTTTGAACTGGCTGCCAAGCCATCTACATGCTTTTCTTCATTCATTTATTATATTGATGCACACCGTTACTCTTCAATGTCTCACAGTTAGAGGGGAGAAAATGGCTAACATGGCTAGTGGGAAGCAAAATACATCTATCAATGGCAGTGGAGAGAGTACCCAATCATTTAATTCTACCAAAATGAACTTATTTAAGATAAGCAAAGACATTTCAGAGACACTTAGTACTATGTCACCTGGTAATACATACATGTAGAGAGATCCATCAATAAAACTGATCATGCTTACCAACTCCTTCTTCTTCATGTATTCTTTCAACTTCTGCAGTTTCTCTTCAACAGAACTGGATGTCACTACGTCATACAGACTGCTATAAATACCTTCAAAGTTCACTGGGAAAGAAGAGCAGTGACAATCATTGAAAAGCGAAGAAAGATATCAATAGCAAAATTCCCATCTAAATGTACATAGAAGTTAATCTCAAAAGATATATCTTGTAAATAACTAGTAATGAAAAGCCAATTATTTCTGGTTTCGAAAGATCTAAAAACTCTTTGTTTCCCAGCAACTATTTTCTTCTTTTATACTGTTTCTTTCATCCCTAGAGCCAGGAAATCTCAGGGTCAACATGTACTCAAAAAGGAAAAATAAGGACAGAATTGTGAAATAAGGGTCTAGTAGGTAGGACTCTGCATTTATAAAAACTTGAAGTACCAGGGACACTCAAATGATCTTAAACAGGCTCAGAGTGTAGGTAACAACCAACTTTTTTTTCGGTCAGGTGGTTTGTCGTCTTACTGAAGCTCCAGCACTGACCGCATTCTTTCTATTACACCAGTCAACATCACTTTCGCATCTCTTGTGGCTCCAAAAAATAAAGGCTGCCTTCTCCCTCTCTTAAGCACTGAAGTCTCTCAGCACAATGATCTTAGCAGCAGAGAAGAGAGGAAGTATTTCCTGCAGAGTGGCAGCCCTTGGGAAGCACTAATTTTATTTCCAAATCCTGAGCCCAGGCAGCTCCAGTGATTTTAACAAGCATGGTGGGGTACACCAGAAAACAACCATATTTGGAGTAAATGGGTTTCTTTCATGTATTTGTTCTTAAGAAAGGACAGCTGTTTGAAAGTGAATTTGGTAGCTTATTGAGATTAATGTAGTTTACAGAAAGTTAGGAGTGGGCATTAACTGGTTGCTACAGAAATGCACAGATAAATCAAATGTATCATGCTATAAACCATCTACAAAATTGGGCAAATGTTAAGACTACACAGCAAATACACTACCTTAAACATAGTTTACAAGTTACTTTAACAAAATTAGAAGCAGGCCTCATTTTCTTATTTTTTCACACAGAAGTTTATAATACTGTGTTTATGATATTTATATGCAGTGACCTTATTTAGGCCTCATTTTTGTTGCGGAAAACAAATGATCAAATGAATAATAATACCCAGAAGCTATTTGCATCAATAATAACTGGATGACAGAAAAAACACCCCAAAAGATATCTCAAACAAAATAGCTCTTTAATTCAAGTTTAAAACTATACCTTCTTTATCGGTGTAATTGCACTTATTGAAAATGTCCTCTGGAAGCATTTTCTTCAGATCAGATATATTCATGATATCTTTAATTTCGAGTGTATCCGACCTATTGAAACCAAGTACACGGAGGTATAAAGGAATGCAGTTATAGTAGTAAATGGTAACTTTTAGCATACCCTAAAACCAACAACCCAACCAAGTCAAAGAAAAAACAGGCCAAGCACTAAAAAGCATTTCATAGCTACCACATTACTCTCCTCTCCCTTATGTACCACCCAACCTTTAAATACTGAAGATCTACTCATCATCCATTGGATGAAGACAAGAGCATGTGTTAATACAACCTTATAAAAAGGAACTGTTTCATAAATCATAAACATACAATTGCATTCATCTCACTGCGCACTACCACAGCCACAAAAAACCCACAAATCAAGCACAAATGTACAACATCAACGGTCCACAAAGTACATACGTAATGCCCATCATTGAACTCTCAGGTATTTGCCTGTCAAACAAAGCCAATAATATGATCAGTAGCAGGGTGTATCTAGTGTAATTGTTAAAGGCAATGTTTTTAGGTCTTGCTTTTAGTGGTCTGGCTGTGAAAGATCTTTTGTGGGCTATACCCAGAAATTACAGTTAGCTTTTGTAGGAAAGTACCCTTTTTGACATGGTAACCTCCACTTTTTTTCCACTGGTACTGAGGCTTTCCGACTAAAAATACACTGGGTTCCTGCTAACCAGGTCCCCAGTGCCAGTGCTCTTTCCCTAAAACAAGGCAAACTAGTCTACACAATTGGCACCACTTTAGCACCTCTGCAAGTCCCTAGTAAATGCTACCTCTAGTGCCTAGGTCATGATTACTAAAGAAGGTGCCTAAGGGCTGCAACATGAGGTATGCCACCCTAAGGGATCACTCTACAAATTGCATGCAGACTGCCATTGCAGGCTTTGTGGCATAGTGCAAACCATGAGTGAAAACACAACATGGCACACTCATTGCATATAATATTGTGTAAGTCATCCCTACAGCAGGTCTTGGAACCCTAAGGCAGGGATCATTATTTTTTATGTGCAGACATTTCTTCAAGAGCATATCATCTAGTTTGATTACTAGATATCACAAGTGAACAGGAAAGCTTTTTAGGGTATGTAGTGGGCACTGGTCATTACACGTTACCCAGCAACATAACGGCTTCACTGAAACCTACGATGTTTGTTATTAAACACCTTGTCCTAATAAACCCATGCTGATGCCAGTATTGGATTTATTGTGACCCGTACCCAGAGGGCACCTAAGAGGTGCCGAACGAAAACCTATGAGTCTTCTAGTGTGCTGGCTGACTGGTATCAACCTGCCTGCAACCACAGATGAGTTTCTGACCCCCTGGAGGTGAAAGCCCACGCTCCCAGAGGCCAGAAACAATGCCTGCTTGGGAGGAACGTGTTATCACCTCCTCTAGCAGGATGTCTAGTGAATCTGCATACCAAGGCCAGGGACTTCAAAGCCTCTTCCATCTTTGATATGCAACTCCAGCTTCCCCCCCCAGACAAAGGAGATGCCACACCCTGCCCTAAGGCCCATTTGTCATCAGGACAGGCAGTAAAGCTGCTATGCAAGTAGGCGTGTTGCACTACCAGGCTAGTCACACCTTTAATGTGGGCTGCTTCATGTGCTCCACGAAGGAAGGGTCCCACCATTTTTATTTTGGTGGAACTAGGAGCTCTGGGACAGGGTTATGTCCATTCCTTACAGGAAGTGGTCATATATGAAGTGTAGTCAACCCAGAGGTAAGTAGCCCATTGGCTACTGCCCTACACTCCCATAAAAGCCCTTACATTGAGTATTTAGGTGGCACCCTGACACCAGGAACTCAGATTTGACTGACTAAAGAAGAAGAAGGAAAACAGAACCGACCAGCATGAGAACTGAGGGCTAGCTGTGGAATTTTGGTGCCAAACCCTGCCTACCTGCTACTGTTCCGACCACTGTAAAGACTCGACTCTACGTGTTGGAACTGTGCATTTCCCAAAAGTCCAGGAGGTCTGCCAGCACTCTGACAACAGGTCGGTATCTCCCTTGGAGTGGAGGAGCCACTTCCCTGCACCCGGCAGGCACCAACTGCAACTGTCCAGTTCTCTGTTTTGCTGCCCATCAGGTCTACCTAGGGAGCATCTTGGCAACAAAAGGATCCCGAGTGTTCAAGAGTGCAGCTCGTCAACGTAGCCCGTCTTCAAGACGCTGAGCCTGCCCGGAGCCTCCCTGCACCAATACCAAAGTACCGCTGCCAGTTGAAAGAACCAAGGCTTGTTTAGTGTTCAGTCCAGACACCAACACTGTCAAGATCATCCTACCGAGGAGTGAAGTCAGCAACACCAAGGCCTGCACCGAGAGTGGCCCTGCTGTCTTGTTTTACCCCCGTAACCAGGTCAGTCCCAAGAAGTGATAGCCTCTAATGCAAGTGATGTGCCAAACAAAAAACCACTGCACCAGAGTTCAAGCCAACCGACAGTGTCTCCCTGGCCCCAGAGACCCTCAAGAACTTGTCCCTAAGTCGCCACTTGGAGCATTTTTCTGCTTACAGGTTTCTCCATAGATTTTTCCGCTCAAAGCTACCCTTGCGATCAACAGCTCTGCACTCGGGCACACCAGGGCAGGTAACCCGAAATCACTGGTGGTTCTAAGGACCTTGACCCCTACTTACCTTACGTCCAGATGATCGACCCTGTAAGTCGTTTACAAGTGACCCTGTGCAATGAATGTTTCCCCCATAGGGTAACATTACCGCGTTCGAGGCTCATGCCTCCAATCTGACAGTTGTACTGTCTAAGTTTTTAAATATTGCTAACTCGAAAAGTACTTACCTGAGCTTGAAGATCTTGGTGTCTAAATTATTATAAAAATCTATACTATTTTCCTAAATTTGTTGAGAGTTTCTTCTTCAGTGTGTCTCTTCCAACTAATGCTTAGCACTAACCTCTGATAAGTATAAACTGCTCACCCACACCTCCACAAAAGAGAGCATTTAGGGTTACTAATTTAACCCCTGTAAGCCAATAAGGGTTGTCTGTACTATCTGGATAGTGTACCCCTACATTTAGTACACTGCATAGATAGCCAGCTGTCTACAGCTTAGAGTTCTGCTTGTTAGTTTTATTGTCACTCATTTGTTTATCTGATGGCCTCCCTTCCACTTTTTTTTATTTGTCCCTCCACCGTAGCATAGCCGCTATACCATCATTTTGATCAGTTGACTTTTGTCCTTCCACTTTTCTCTTTAAAGGGCCACATGTAAAAACATCAGGCTTTGCAACTCATAAATTGCGAGATTTAGCAACTCACAATCTGAGAGTCTTAGGCACTACTTGCGATTCACAAATAGGTTCCACAGGACCTGTCTCAATAGTATTTTATTTGCAAATGGCCGCACTCATAGGGATGGTGGCCTACTGGAGTCAGCAGACCACCATGTCTGTGACAGCGTTTTAAATGAAGCTGTTTTTTTGTTTTGTTTTTTTAAATGCAGCCCATTTTCCTTGAAGGAAAGTAGGAAGCATTACAAAAAAAAAAAATTACCTTTTCATTTTTTCAGAGTACGGAGTGGTCCGTAGAACCACTGCCTGCCCTGAAAACATGTTGGCACCCCATCCACAAAGGGGAAGGGGTCCCTCTGGGTTATCATCAATCTGAAATTGGTGGTAACTGCAATTGTTTTGTGACCGCATTCCCGGTAGCAAAACAATCATACACCCCACTGCAAGTCGCTATGATGAAGTCCCTTGGCATCCCTTCCAAATAGGGAGTAAAAGGTTACTGAATCACAAAATGTTGTTTTGTACATTGGAAAATGCCTTTTTTTGGTCGCAAATAGCCTGATTATGTGAATCAGGTCGTTTGCGACCAAAAAAAAAAAAGCAATGTACATGTGGCCCTTAGAGTTACTTTTTTAATTCAAGCACTTAGTAAGGGAACATGTATCTTCCAACTCTCTTTTGTATGATTTCCCCCCTACCAAATGCCCACCCCTCCCGCATTCTGTGTTGCTTACCCCTTTGTGCACTTATCACCAACCAAAATCCCCACACTCTTTTGTGTGATGCTTTCCTCTCATTTATCCCCCTCTAGCTTTATTTTTACTTATTTTAATCCCTTTGTCCAGACCCCAAAGCTTTACCCCACCTTCTCTTCTGTTGACTGCTCATCCACCCCCATTTTGGAAGGCCTAGCAGCTCCAACTTGGACCAGGATGCTTTGTTTGCTCACATGCACTTTAGCTCAATTTAAAAGTATCTTTTCAATCACTGTGCCAAATGGCATCTGCTATCCTGGATAAGTAAATAAAAAACAAATAATAATATTGCACCCAATGATTCAGTTGGAGCGCGCTTGCCTGGTGTTGCATGTGTGCGCCCTACAGAATGATGTGAGTGTCAGAAACATCACATGTGCATGCATCACATCATGACATGTTTTCTTTTTTCATTGGCAAAAGGTCACAAAGGCAAGGTCTACTGCCTTTCTCAATGCTTGTTTCGTAACTGTACCAACCTGTGGTACTAACAACATTAAATGAGAAATATTCCTAATCACAATACAGTGGAAGGATGGTCCTACCACTGGGAGACCTCCACAACAAAAAATGCACTAAATCTGGGTGTAGGTAGCTGGCTATAGATGTAGTGTACAAATGTAAGGAGACACTATGCAGATAGTCCAGAGCAACCCTTGTTGGCAGACAGGGGCTAAAATGACCCTAAATGCTCTCTTTTGTGGTAGATTAGGCGAGCAGTTAGGCTTATCAGAGAAAAGTGGTAAGCGTTTATTGCACACACACAACCAGTACGCACTTTACAAAAAAAAAAAAGATTTTTATATGAATTTATGCACCAAGATCATCGGAATAGGGTATGAAAGATATGGATTTTCTTAGCTTTCTAAACTAACACTAACTTCAATTTCTGGAGTAGTATTGTTTTCCTATGTCGCAAAAACATATACTGCATTCAGGTACTCGTCAGCGACGGACTTAAGGTGAGTATGGGGCTAGGTCCAATGCAGCACCAAAAGTTCACCCCGGGTGGCACTGGGGTGTCCGCATGCAGAGGTGCTATTTGGCGTTGGGTGCCCTGTTTTAGTCTATGGATCGGTGCAGCCACAAAGAAGCTGCAAGCTGGGACTGGGAGACCAGTCCAGGCAAACCCACAGGGGGGATCTCAGTCCTTGAGATGCTTGGTGTAGGAAGTTGGCACTTTATATAGTATACAAAAGTGAGGAATACTGTGCAAAAAGTCTAGGTATTCTGTTATAAGTGGACAGGAGCTTGCTCTAGCACTCCCAAGGTGTTCTTTTAGGGGGTAGTGTAGTCGAGCAGCCTTAAGCTTATCAGACAGGACTGCTTGACATCTGCTACAGGTACACAGTCAATAAATGATGCACACGGCTTAATAAAAATAACATATCATTATATAAGTTTAGGCATCAGAATCAATACGATCAGGTAAGTACATTTTGAAATTGACATTTTTACATTTTTGAAAAGTCGACACAGTGCAATTTTCTGAAGCTGCAATGTAAACCTATGGAGGAAAAACATGTACTGCAAACATGTGCTCAATGGTGACTTACAGGACCAAGCTTCTAGGCTTAAGTTGAGTACAGGGCAGGGTCCTAGGCCACACCAACAGGTTACCTCGGGCATCACTGGAGCGGCCTGGTGCAAAGATGCAGTTCAGCATCGGGTCCCCTGTTAAAGTCAATGGGGATTGGTTCGGTCAAGAAGATGCTGAAGGTTGGGACTGGCGGGCCAGTCCGGCTGAACCAAAATGGGTGTTCAGGTCTTGCGATGCTCGGGGACACCTTTGGTCCTCTTCTCCTGGGGCTAGATCAGTCCAGTGCAGCGGTGTCCTGAGGCATCAGATTGAGGCAGTCGCGGTAGAGGGGGCCTGCAGAAAGAGGCTGTAGGCTGAGACTGGGGGTCGAGTCCTGCTGATCCAACAAGTGGGCTCAGGTTTCACAAGGCTGGGGGATGTGGGGACAGCTTTGGTCCTCTTCTCATTGTTCTGGATCAGCCAGGTGCAGAGGTGTCTGGAAGGGTCAGGTTTTTGCCACTGGGATACTCGCAGTAGACGGGGGCCTGTACAAAGGGGCTGCAGGTGGCGTTAGGAATGCCAGTTGGCAAACTCAAGCTGGGCTTTGTCTCTGGAGGGTCTGGAGACCACACTGACACCTATGTTCCACTTCAACTCGAGTAAGGCGGCATGGGTGCAGTGGTGCTTTCTGGTATTGGATTGTGGCAGTCCAGAGTCCTTGTAGTTCTTTTGGGGTACCTGCATGATGCATGGGAGCACCTTCCCTACTCCACAGGAGTTCCTGTGTCTTGGTTGAAGGCTGACAGTCCTCACAGAGTTTTGGAGGCACTGGCAGTTGCGGGACAAGTCGTCTTTGACACAACTGTTGAGGACAGCAGGCAGGTCGGCGGGGCTGGGGCTAAGTTGGATGCAGGTCTTCTGTTCTTGCTTTTGTGACTCTTCACAATCCATCTTCTTCTTTCAGGTCAGCAGGATCTGCTTTTCTGGTGCCAGGGGCTCCCCTAAATACTGTATTTAAGGGTGTTAGGTGAGTGTAGGGTAGTAGCCAATGGGCTACTTACCCCTGCGGTCACTACACCCACTATAAGACCACTTCCTGTGTGAAGTGGGCAAAACCCTGTTCCTGAGTAACTAATTCTGCCATCTCCAAAATGGCGGACTTTCAAATTTCGTGGTAGGTCACCCTTGGGATGGAATTGGCCTAAAGGTAGACATGCCTCTCTGACTACTAATTTTCTAATCTGTCCAGGAGCCAAATAGCCCCTTTGTCACGTTGGTCGGCATCCCCTCATCCCCGAGGGAAGCAAGATTCACATACCAAAGGCTGCAGACTCTTTGAAGCTCCCTGCCTTGGAATGCTAATTCACAGATCATCCTGTTGGAAGGGTTGTGAAACACCCCTGTCAGAACAGGCTTTGTTCCTGACTGCAAGAGAAAGTAGGCTCTCACCCTTGGGGGTCTTAAATGTGTATTTGGTGGCAGGTTGGTTAAGACCAGTCTCCCAGCACACTGGTAGTTTTTCCAGGGGGTACCTCTAAGGTGCCCGCTGAGTCAGGGAATTATAAAGCCATCACTGGAATCAGTGAGGGATAATTAATGCAAGATGTTTGATACCAAACATCCCTAGTTTTGTTGAAGCCATCATGTAGCTGGGGGACTCGTATTGACCAGTGTCCAGCACATGCACTTAAAATAGGTTCCCTGATCACTTACTATGCCTAAGAGTCCAAAAGACATAGCTGGTCATATCTGCTCTGGCAGATATGTCCACACATGTAATATAATGCACCCTGCCTTAGGGCTGGAAGGCGTGCTGTAGGGGTGACTTACACATACTGCATGTAGAGTTAGTGGGCGTGGCAAACAGGCTGTTTTTACTTCTGTCTGCATCAAGACACGCAAACTGCAATGGCAGTCTACATGAGCTTGGTGACGGGTCCTTTACGGTGGCACAATACATGCTATAGGTACCTGGGGAACTAGGGATTATAGGGTTGCCAAAGGCTTTGCTAATTGGGGAACAATTCTACAGTTTAAGGAAAGAGATCTGTCACTAGAGACCTGGAGACCAGAAACCTACTGCACTTTCTGTCAAATTTGCATCGAACACTAGGCAAAAAGTGGGAGTGACCATGTCAAAAAGGGGCACTTCCTACACTCTGGCATGTAGGGACACCATTGGTCCACTTCTCCTCTGGCTGTGGGGCTCGGTACAGTGTTGCTTTTAGGTGTCAGGTGTGGTTAAGGAGATACTCATGGTTGGAGGAGGCCTGCAGAAAGTCGCTGTGGCAGTGACTGGGAGTCCAGTCTTGCCAAACTCAAGGGTGGGCTCAGCTTTTGGAGGTTCTCAGGACCCCGTTGGCACCGTCATCTCCCTCGGACTTGGGTTGTGGGGCTTCGGTGCAGAGGTGCTTTGAGGTATCGGTCACTGAAGTTCAAGGCTCCACTGTTTCTTGGTTCTGCAGAAGCGGGTTAAAACAAGACAGTTGGGTCGCTCTTGATGTGGGCCTCAAAGTCCTGCAAGTCCCTCAACGTGCTGGTCGGTTTTCCTCAGTGTAGTTGCCCAGACTGGACACAACAAGCCTTGGCTACTACAACTACTGAGGTACCCAGGGTATTGGTGCTGTGGGGCTCCTGGAGGGTCAGTGTCTCAGAACTTGCTGGGATCTGACCTCCTGGAGCCTCAGTGACCTCTTCCTGGTAGTTTGCTGCCTTAGTGGACCCGATGGTCAGCAATACAGAAGATTGGACAGCAGCTTGCAGTGCTCTTTGTAAAGTTAGTCTCTGTGGTGGTCACCTGCAGGGCTGGGTCGAGAAAAGGCTGGCCCTGCAACAGATTGTTGCTGTTCCATCTCTGAAGAGAGCAAAATGTGCTGACTCAAAATCAACATTAGATCTTGTTAGTGACCCTCTGCCTCTGACCATTGTGTTGTTAGACAATCTTGTAAAGGAAAAATGTGTAACCTGGCATAGGGAACTACAGCAACACAAGAGTGTAGGAAGCTGGCCTGGTATGGTGAGGACCTATGGTGTAATCACCTTATACCAGGTCCAGGTATCCCATATTAGGGAGGTGTACACAGTGTCTATGAAGCTAGGGCTCTCTAGAGGTAGCTGTGGACGAGCAGCCAAGACTTATCCAGGGGACATGCAAAGCTTATGCAATACCACTACAGTCACACAACACTTACACATATGAAAGAACCATACAGTGTTAAAAAAATAAAGGGACTTTATTATAGTGAGACAAATACTAAAATACGGTATAGGCAAAACTCCACTAGGAGGTGAGTAACCCCACTATTATGTACACATCAGAAGTCAATGAATAGCATAGAAAGCAATAGCAAATAATAAAAACAATAGAAAACAGTGAAGGCCCTAGGGGGAAACCAAACCATATACTAAGTAAATGGAATGTGAAAGGCAGTCCCCCACCCAAGGAAGTGGAATCAGTAGAGGGGGGCTAGAGGAACTAGGAACCCTAAAAGGTAAGTACCAGGGTGCAACCCAGAGACCAGGAAAGAAAAGGTAAGTACCTGTTTGTTCTCCAAACCCATAGGAGAACTTTGGAAAAAGGACTGTGTAAGACCCAGACAAGACTGGAAGGAACCAAAGGTAGACCCTGACAGAAGAGGACCACCGCTGTAAGCCCCTAGTAAATGGAACCTGGGGCATGGGACCAAAGAGGGTCCCTAAGGGCTGCAGCATGTGTTGTGCCACCCTGTAAAGCTATCTGTATTTAACCACTGGTTCCATCTTGACAACTGACTCCATTTTGAGCTTAGCTTAGCTTCAAACGCCGTCACATTGGTCCCACAGGTATTTTTCTGTGCATAGCTTGTTAATGTGTTTTCGCTTTTGTCACTAGGGAAGGGAACATAATATGGGGGAGGAATGCAGATACATAAGGTCGAAGGGGAAGCTTGACAGCTGAGAGAAGAAAGAACTCATCCCCGGGAATGGACGCATTGCCCAGAGAGTAATCCCATCAGGATTGTTCTCTTTGTCTCTGTTGTCCATGGTTCCACAACCTGAAGTTGGCAGACAAGGAATGATGTTGGAGTCAAGCCCCACGGTGATGCATTTTTTATTCTTCTTTCTAGCTTTGCGGTGTGCATGCATGAGTGCGTAATCACTATATACATATATATGGAAAATGTCACTTACCCAGTGTACATCTGTTCGTGGCATGAGACCCTGCAGATTCACATGCTGTGCACATCCCGCCATCTAGTGTTGGGCTCGGAGTGTTACAAGTTGTTTTTCTTCGAAGAAGTCTTTTCGAGTAACGAGATCGAAGAGACTCCTCCCCTTTCGCCTCCATTGCGCATGGGCGTCGACTCCATCTTAGATTGTTTTCCCCACAGAGGGTGAGGTAGGAGTTGTGTATATAGTAATAGTGCCCATGCAATGGAGTAAATATGTATGTACATAATGTGGTTAAAAGTGATATATTTACAAATTTACAAATGTTAAAGACAAATTTTTCTCATCTTAAAACGGCTACAGGCTCCCGGGGAGGTGGGAGGGCGCATGTGAATCTGCAGCGTCTCATGCCACGAACAGATGTACACTGGGTAAGTGACATTTTCCGTTCAATGGCATGTGTAGCTGCAGATACACATGCTGTGCATAGACTAGTAAGCAGTTATCTCCCCAAAAGCGGTGGTTCAGCCTGTAGGAGTTGAAGTTGTTTGAAATAAAGTCCATAATACTGCTTGTCCTACTGTGGCTTGCTGTGTTGTTAACACATCCACGCAGTAATGCTTAGTAAATGTATGAGGCGTAGACCATGTGGCTGCCTTACAGATTTCAGTCATTGGTATGTTTCCTAGAAAGGCCATGGTAGCACCTTTCTTTCTAGTTGAGTGTGCCTTTGGTGTAATAGGCAGTTCTCTTTTTGCTTTTATATAACCGGTTTGAATACATTTAACTATCCATCTGGCAATGCCTTGTTTGGATATTGGATTCCCTGTATGAGGTTTTTGGAAAGCAACAAACAATTGTTTTGTTTTGAGAATTTGTTTTGTTCTATCAATGTAGTACACATTAGTGCCCTTTTGATGTCTAATGTATGTAACGCTCTCTCAGCTACAGAGTCTGGTTCTGGAAAGAACACTGGGAGTTCCACTGTTTGATTTAAGTGGAACAGTGATATGACCTTAGGTAAGAATTTAGGATTTGTTCGTAGAACTACTTTATGCTTGTGTATTTGAATAAAGGGTTCTTGTATGGTAAAGGCTTGTATTTCACTTACTCTTCTGAGAGATGTGATAGCTATTAGAAAAGCTACTTTACATGTTAAGTATTGTATCTCACATGAGTGCATGGGTTCAAAAGGAGGACCCATGAATCGTGTTAATACAATGTTGAGGTTCCATGAAGGAACTGGTGGTGTTCTTGGTGGGATAATTCTTTTCAGTCCCTCCATAAATGCTTTTATGACTGGGATTCTGAATAATGAAGTTGAGTGCGTAATTTGCAGATAAGCTGAAATTGCAGTGAGATGTATTTTAATGGATGAAAAAGCTAACTTTGACTTTTGTAAGTGTAGTAGGTAGCTTACGATGTTTTTAGCAGATGCGTGCAATGGTTGAATTTGATTATTATGGCAGTAATAAACAAATCTTTTCCACTTATTTGCGTAGCAATGTCTTGTGGTTGGTTTTCTAGCTTGTTTTATGACCTCCATACATTCTTGTGTAAGGTCTAGGTGTCCGAATTCTAAGATTTCAGGAGCCAAATTGCTAGATTCAGTGATGCTGGATTCGGGTGTCTGATCTGTTGTTTGTGTTGAGTTAACAGATCTGGTCTGTTTGGCAGTTTGATATGAGGCACTACTGAGAGGTCTAGTAGTGTTGTGTACCAAGGTTGTCGTGCCCAAGTTGGTGCTATTAGTATGAGTTTGAGTTTGTTTTGACTCAATTTGTTTACTAGATATGGAAGGAGTGGGAGAGGGGGAAAAGCGTATGCAAATATCCCTGACCAACTCATCCATAACGCATTGCCTTGAGAGTGAGCCTGAGGGTACCTGGATGCGAAGTTTTGGCATTTTGCATTTTCTTTTGTTGCAAATAGGTCTATTTGCGGTGTTCCCCATCTTTGGAAGTAAGTCTTTAGTATTTGGGGATGAATTTCCCATTCGTGGATCTGTTGGTGATCCTGAGAGACATTGTCGGCTAACTGGTTTTGAATTCCTGGTATGAACTGCGCTATTAGGCGAATGTGGTTGTGAATCGCCCAATGCCATATTTTTTGTGCTAAGAGACACAACTGTGTCGAGTGTGTCCCTCCCTGTTTGTTCAGATAATACATTGTTGTCATGTTGTCTGTTTTGACAAGAATGTGTTTGTGGGTTATTATAGGTTGAAATGCTTTCAACGCTAGAAATACTGCTAGTAGTTCTAGGTGATTTATATGAAGCTGTCTCTGCTGAGTGTCCCATTGTCCTTGGATGCTGTGTTGGTTGAGGTGTGCTCCCCACCCTATCATGGAAGCATCCGTTGTGATTACGTATTGAGGCACTGGGTCTTGAAAAGGCCGCCCTCTGTTTAAGTTTATAGTGTTCCACCATTGAAGCGAGGTGTATGTTTGGCGGTCTATCAACACTAGATCTTGAAGTTGACAGTGTGCTTGTGACCATTGAGATGCTAGGCACTGTTGTAAGGGCCGCATGTGTAATCTTGCGTTTGGGACAATGGCTATGCATGAGGACATCATGCCTAGTAGCTTCATCACTAATTTTACCTGGAACTTTTGTTTTGGGTGCATGGCTTGTATTACGTTTTGGAATGCCTGCAGGGGTGTCGAATTTATTAAAATATCTACTTGTCCAGGGGACAGGTTGCTTCTCAAATCTACTTGTCCTGTAACAAGATCTACTTGTCCCTTTGATGCCATGTAGTGTGGCGACAAATTATGGCGGCAATCTCATTATGTAGGAGCTCTGATAATAGCCTCTCTGATTATGCCAGGGCTACTACCATAGTAGGGCTTGAATACTTGCAGTTTCAATCCCTACTGTAGCAATTTCCTTATTTTGCCACCTTTCTGCAGATCTGCATACTGGTGCTGGAAGAAGCAGTAAGCAATAGTTCCAGGGCTGGAATGCCTTTGAGTCTGCAAACCTACTAACCTGCATGTTTTAAAGATTTTCACCAGCTTCTCTCTAATATTTTCCCATAATAAGAAAGGTTGGACATTTACTCCTGACAATGGCAGAATTAGAACTTCTTCCAGGGTTGGGAAGAAAGTGGCCGGAGGGAAAAAGAACTTGCAAATGCTCAATAGATTTTCACATGAGCAAATCTACACTTGCGTATTTACCCATGCTAAAATACAGTTCACAAATATTTTATAGGGGTACAACATATACCATGGGTGCACTTTTGTGACTTTCTTTAAGAATTTGGGGCCACATGTAGGTAGGTTCAGATTTGCGACCCGCAAATTGCGAGTCAGAGCGACTCGCGATTTGCGAGTCGCAAATCCGAATGTAGGATGGTGTCCCTGACACCATCTGTGATTTGCAAGGGCTTCGCAAATGCCCACCTAGTGAATAATCATGAGGTGGGTCGCAATTTGCGACCCCCTTGCGAATTGCGGCCCTCACAGGGATGGTGGCCTGCTGGAGGCAGCAGGCCACCATGTCTGTGACTGCTTCCTTAAAGGAAAACGAGATGCATTACAAAAACGAAAAATGAAACGTTTTCGTTTCAATTTTTCAGAGCAGGCAGTGGTCCACATGACCACTGCCTGGTCTGATTTTTTTTTTACAGTGACATTCACAATGGGGAAGGGGTCCCATGTTGACCCCTTCCCTTTTGCGAAAGTGTTAGCACCCATTTGAAATGGGTGCAAACTGCGATTGGTTTGCGCCCGCGTTCGTGGTCACAAAACAATCCTACAATGCACTGCGAGTCGCAAACCCGTTTTGCGATTCGGTAACCAAGTTACTGAATCGCAAAACTGGGTTTGTGCATCGCAGTGTGCTTTTTGCACGTCGCAAACAGCGAAAGTCGCGGTTTGCGACATGCAAAAAGCTACCTACATGTGGGTCTTGGTCCCTAATTAGATCTGGTGTAACAAAGACATTTTGTTTTTATTAAACTTCTAATTCTCTCTCTTTCGGCTGGCTTTACTGTGAGTGATCGCATTCTGCTCTTCCACAAGGAGCATATTGGCACACAAAGTAGTTTTGTTCAGTGTCAGGAACTACAGTGGCAATCAGTGACGTAACGAAACTGGAGGGTGCCCCTTTGCAAAGAACATGGAGGAGCCCCCTCTCCAGACTCACTCAGGGCAGGTGCTGTGCTGAAGGGGCCCCCTGGAGGGCGGCTGCGGGGCCTTTGTTATGCCACTGGTGGCAACGTGTGCTTTTAGAGTTCAAAAACCTTTTGGGGGGTTTTTGCCAGTGTTTGTTACAATGTTGAGGGCCTGGTAGCTCCCACAACAATAAAGTGTTACAAAAGCCATGTCAAAACAAGACACGCATTGATGAAACTAAAAGACTTATAAAAATATGTCAGACCAGTTGGCTTTGTCAGTGTTTGTTTATTTTCATGCTTTCCATATTCGTGTTGAAAATGGTTACACTGATTTTCCATTAGAAATATTTTTGGGAAATACTAGCATGCATCAACACATTTTACTAAATGACACTTCATTTGCATCTAATCAGAGAGCATTCTGGGAGCATTATACTTAGCCTCATAGCCTAAACTTTTCAAACATGTGTATACACGTTTTTTTTTTTTGTACTGGAACCAACGTCAGCAGTGAAGTGTGACCTTAAAACATTTATTTACAGCACTCACCCTAATAATGAAGGCTTTCAAATAATGAACCATAAATACAAGTTCGAACAGCATTATCTTTTGGAAACACATTAACTCAACTGCAGAGAGTTCCACTCTCTGTAAACAGGCAGCCAAAGGGTTTGTGCTGCAGAGGGTTGGGCCTACTTGTCCCAAGGACAAAGTAAACATAAAAACTTGTTGCCCTTGACCCCAAACAAGATGTCACTGATTGTTGCTCCTAGCTGTAGGTGTGATTTGTTGTAGTTGAGTGAGAAACCTAGTTTGTGAAGGGTTTCTATGACATACTTTGTGTGTTGTGAACACCGTTCTTGCGTATTGGTTTTGATTAACCAATCGTCTAGGTACGGGAACACATGTATTTGCTGCCTTCTGATATAGGCTGCCACTACGGCCAGGCATTTTGTAAAAACTCTTGGCGCTGTTGTTATTCCGAATGGCAACACTTTGAACTGGTAATGTACCCCTTGGATTACAAACCTTAAGTACTTTCTGTGGGAATGATGTATAGGTATATGGAAATACGCATCCTTGTTGGATAATGGCTAGGACCCACGTGTCTGTTGTTATATCCTCCCAGTTTTTGTAAAATTTGGTTAGTCCCCCCCCCCCACTGGTATTATGTGTTGGGGATTTGTGACGCTGAAGTCACTGTTTATTTTGCGGTGTTTTGGGACTCTGGAACTTCCCTCTATTTTTTGGGAATTGTCCCCCTCTATATTGTCCCCGAAAACTTCCCCTCTGATATTGACTCTGGTAAGTGGGTCTTGATTGTGAGGTTGAGGGTTCTGTGCTCTGTCCCCGAAACCCCCCTCTAAACTGTGATTTACGAAATGTGCCTCTGCTCTGTGGGGAGTAGAGTGCGCCCATGGCTTTGGCCGTATCTGTGTCCTTTTTAAGTTTTTCAATAGCAGTGTCCACCTCCGGCCCAAACAACTGCTGTCCGTTAAAAGGCATATTCAGCACCGCTTGTTGAATTTCCGGCTTGAATCCTGAGGTGCGTAGCCATGCGTGTCTCCGTATGGTGACTGCTGTATTTACAGTCCTAGCAACTGTGTCAGCTGCATCCATTGCTGACCGTATCTGATTGTTAGAGATACTCTGGCCTTCTTCCACCACTTGTTGTGCCCTCTTTTGGAACTCTTTGGGTAGGTGTTCTATGAAATGTTGCATTTCGGCCCAATGAGCCCTATCATATCTAGCCAGCAAGGCCTATGAGTTGGCAATGCGCCATTGATTGGCTGCCTGTGCCGCGACCCTTTTCCCCGCAGCGTCGAACTTGCGACTTTCCTTGTCTGGTGGTGGTGCATCTCCTGAGGTGTGTGAGTTCGCCCTTCTGCAAGCTGCCCCTACTACCACTGAGTCTGGTGTTAACTGCTGCGTGATGTACACAGGTGTCACGACTCACGTGCTGCTTGCGCCTGGAATTTGCAGATCTGGTGGCGTGGATCTTCAATGTTCGACTTTGGCCCAAAAAGGGGCGACTCTTTCTGGTAGCCACGGTGCTGTAGGCAATGGAGACGCCAAGAACAGACCGTGCCCTTCAGAAAATAGCGCCAGAGGGAAAAAAACCCTTAGAAAAAGGGGAAAAACCTCCAACAGGAAGATTCCTGGAAAAAACAAGAACAAACAAACAAGAATCCAAAAGGAGCAAAAGTCAGGAAACACAGAATGCTGAAATCCAGAACCAAAAAGGGGAGGAAATCAGGAGCGAAGACACTAACTGAGCAGAAAGTGTTGCAGCGCAAGGAAATGAAGAAAACACAGCCTTTATATACCAAAAGACAGGAAGTGACCCACAGGAAGTAAAAGGACACCATATTAGACAGGGAGAGGTACATAGAACAAAACAGAATAGAAACCATAGAGAATAGGGAACAATGAATGCTGGGAAGAGAAAGGTAACCTGGGAAGGGAAGAAGACATAAAAAAGGTACAACAAAAAAGACCCCAGAAAGAAGAAAAGAAAGAGGATAAGAAGGAAGAAAGAAGAACAGGTAAGGGGGGTCAGGAGACCCCAGCAAGGCGGTGGAAAACGACAGAGCGAGGCCCCATGCAATGCCTGGGTCCTCGAAAAGTGCATGAAAGCCGGGGGCGCGCCGCGTTTTAGAAACGCGCTGTGCGGCCCCAGCCGAACGCCCGGCTTGTGCCGAACATTCGGCTCGCGCCGCACCACGCGGCGCGACAACAGGGTCTGTTGGTGGCGGTTTGTACTTTTTCTCCACCCTTGGAGTAATGGCCCTGCCTTTCACAGGCTCCTGAAACACTTGTTTTGAGTGTTTCAGCATTCCCGGTAACATAGGGAGACTCTGGTACCGGCTATGTGTGGACGAAAGTGTATTAAACAGAAAGTCATCTTCTATTGGTTCTGCGTGCAGGGTGACATTGTGAAACGCAGCTGCTCTTGACACCACCTGTGTGTAGGCAGTACTGTCCTCAGGTGGTGACGGTCTCGCTGGATAGCAGTCGGGACTGTTATCTGATACAGGCGCATCATAAAGATCCCATGCGTCAGGATCATCCTGACTCATTCCTGTATGAGTTGGAGACTGCATCATTGGTGGAGTGGCTACCGGTGATGGTTGTGGTGAGAGTTGTGGTGATGGTGGCGGAGTTATTTGTTTTGCCACCTTTGCTTGTGGTGCTTGTCTTTCTCTTGGAAGGCAAGTTTCCTTTTAATTCGGATTGGAGGGAGAGTACTGATTTTTCCTGTGTCCTTCTGAATGTGGAGCCTCCTTTGAGTGTAATCTGGCTCCCCTGCCTCCAGCTCGTGTCTGAATCTGTGTCCTTGCATCTGTGAGGACAGGCCCTGTTCCTCGGTGTAGGAACTTGGTTTCGGCTCCGAGGCCGGATGTTTCGGTATCGAAACCTTTTCGACCGTCTTTTTCGGCTCCGAAGACACTTTTTTGCCTTTCGGTGTTCCGATCTCTCGGTGCTGACTTTTTTCGGTGTCGCCCTCTCGGTGTCGAGATTGCTCTGACCCGGTGTCTTGGGCTCGAGTCTGTTCTGTGCCGGTGTCTCGACCGGAGTCGGATGACTTCAACACATGTGTGCCCTTTTTCGGTGCCGATGGCCGGTCACCTAATTTTCGGGTTAAGCCATGGCCTGTTGGTGGTGGCATCCCCTGGGCTGTTAATTTTCTGTGAGTTTTGGGCAGTGACGTCTTACTCACGGTTCTCGTGTCTGTTCGGGATCGACCTCATCCGAGTCCAAATCCGCGATGGAGAAGGTTTCTTCTTCTTCCAAGTGTTGTTGCCCTGCCAACGCCATTTGTAGTCTTCTTGCTCTTCGGTCTCTTAGCGTTTTCGTAGATCGAAACGCTCGACAGGCCTCGCAGGTATCCTCTTTGTGTTCGGGAGACAAACACAAATTACAGACCAGATGCTGATCTGTGTAAGGATACTTGTTGTGACATTCGGGGCAGAAGCGGAATGGGGTCTGTTTCCATTAGCCTTGAAGACGCACGAGGTCGGGCCGACCAGGCCCCGCCGGGGAATCGAAAATCCCAAAGGGCCACCGGAGCTGTTCAAAATTCGGTGTCGATCTGTTGTAACTAACCCGATACCGAACGCAAACAATACCGTAGAATTTTCCAAGATTTAACTAACTTTCCGAACCGAAACACAGAGCGAAGAGGAACACGTCCGCACCCGATGGCGGAAACAAAACAATCTAAGATGGAGTCGACACCCATGCGCAATGGAGCCGAAAGGGGAGGAGTCCCTCGATCTTGTGACTCGAAAAGACTTCTTCGAAGAAGAAAAAACTTGTTACACTCCGAGCCCAACAATCGATGGCGGGATGTGCACAGCATGTGTATCTGCAGCTACACATGCCATCGAACATATATATAGATATATATATATATATATATATATGGAAAATGTCACTTACCCAGTGTACATCTGTTCGTGGCATTAGTCGCTGCAGATTCACATGCTGTGCACATCCCGCCATCTGGTGTTGGGCTCGGAGTGTTACAAGTTGTTTTTCTTCGAAGAAGTCTTTTCGAGTCACGAGACCGAGGGACTCCTCCCATTTCGACTCCATTGCGCATGGGCGTCGACTCCATCTTAGATTGTTTTGCCCGCAGAGGGTGAGGTAGGAGTTGTGTATGCTAGTAATAGTGCCCATGCAAATGCGTATGTACATAATAAAGTTTTAAGTAATATATTTACAAATGTACAAATGTTTAAGATCTACTTCTAAACGGCTACAGGCTCCCGGGGAGGCGGGTGGGCGCATGTGAATCTGCAGCGACTAATGCCACGAACAGATGTACACTGGGTAAGTGACATTTTCCGTTCGATGGCATGTGTAGCTGCAGATACACATGCTGTGCATAGACTAATAAGCAGTTATCTCCCCAAAAGCGGTGCTTCAGCCTGTAGGAGTTGAAGTAGTTTGAAATAATGTTCTTAATACAGCTTGACCTACTGTTGCTTGTTGTGCAGTTAGCACATCTACACAGTAGTGCTTGGTAAATGTATGAGGCGTAGACCATGTTGCTGCCTTACATATTTCGTTCATTGGAATATTTCCTAGAAAGGCCATGGTAGCACCTTTCTTTCTGGTTGAGTGTGCCTTTGGTGTAATAGGCAGTTCTCTTTTAGCTTTAAGATAGCAGGTTTGAATGCACTTAACTATCCATCTAGCAATGCCTTGTTTTGAAATTGGATTTCCTGTATGAGGTTTTTGAAAGGCGATAAATAGTTGTTTTGTCTTTCGAATTAGTTTTGTTCTGTCGATGTAGTACATTAGTGCTCTTTTGATGTCTAATGTATGTAGGGCTCTTTCGGCTACAGAATCTGGCTGTGGGAAGAACACTGGTAATTCTACCGTTTGATTTAAGTGGAACGGTGAGATTACTTTTGGTAAAAATTTAGGATTGGTCCGTAGAACTTTATTTTTGTGTATTTGAATAAATGGTTCTTGAATGGTAAATGCTTGAATTTCACTCACTCTTCTTAGAGATGTGATGGCAATTAAAAATGCAACTTTCCACGTTAAGTACTGCATTTCACAAGAGTGCATGGGCTCAAAAGGTGGACCCATGAGTCGTGTTAGGACAATGTTGAGGTTCCATGAAGGAACTGGTGGTGTTCTTGGTGGTATAATTCTCTTTAGGCCTTCCATAAACGCCTTTATGACTGGTATCCTAAACAATGAAATTGAGTGCGTAATTTGTAGGTAAGCAGAAATTGCCGTAAGATGTATTTTAATGGAAGAGAAAGCTAGGTTAGATTTTTGCAAATGTAGTAAGTATCCTACTATTTCTTTTGCAGATGCGTGTAAAGGTTGAATTTGATTATTATGGCAGTAATAAACAAATCTTTTCCACTTATTTGCATAACAGAGTCTAGTGGTAGGTTTTCTAGCCTGTTTTATGACCTCCATACATTCCTGTGTGAGGTCTAAGTGCCCGAATTCTAGGATTTCAGGAGCCAAATTGCTAGATTCAGCGATGCTGGATTTGGATGTCTGATCTGTTGTTTGTGTTGTGTTAACAGATCTGGTCTGTTTGGCAGTTTGATATGAGGTACTACTGAAAGGTCTAGTAGTGTTGTGTACCAAGGTTGCCTTGCCCATGTTGGTGCTATTAGTATGAGTTTGAGTTTGTTTTGACTCAACTTGTTTACTAGATATGGAAGAAGTGGGAGAGGGGGAAAAGCGTACGCAAATATCCCTGACCATTTCATCCATAGTGCATTGCCCTGAGACTGATGTTGTGGGTACCTGAATGAATGCGAAGTTTTGGCATTTTGCGTTTTCCTTTGTTGCAAATAGATCTATTTGTGGCGTTCCCCACATTCTGAAGTAAGTGTTCAGTATGTGGGGGTGAATTTCCCATTCGTGGATCTGTTGGTGATCGCGAGAGAGATTGTCTGCTAACTGATTCTGAATCCCTGGAATAAATTGTGCTATGAGGCGAATGTGGTTGTGAATCGCCCAATGCCATATTTTTTGTGTTAGAAGACACAACTGTGTCGAGTATGTTCCTCCCTGTTTGTTTAGGTAATACATTGTTGTCATGTTGTCTGTTTTGACAAGAGTGTATTTGTGGGTTATTATGGGTTGAAATGCTTTCAGAGCTAGAAATACCGCTAACAGTTCTAAGTGGTTTATATGAAACTGTTTTTGGTGAATGTCCCATTGTCCTTGGATGCTGTGCTGATTGAGGTGTGCTCCCCACCCTGTCATGGATGCATCTGTCGTTATTACGCATTGTGGCACTGGGTCTTGAAAAGGCCGCCCTTGGTTTAAATTTATACTGTTCCACCATTGAAGCGAGATGTATGTTTGGCGGTCTATCAACACCAGATCTAGAAGTTGACCCTGTGCCTGTGACCACTGTGATGCTAGGCACTGTTGTAAGGGCCGCATGTGCAACCTTGCGTTTGGGACAATGGCAATGCATGAGGACATCATGCATAGGAGTTTCATTACTAATTTGACCTGTATCTTTTGGTTTGGATACATGGCTTGTATGACATTTTGGAATGTTTGGACTCTTTGTGGACTTGGAGTGGCAATTCCTTTTACTGTGTTGATTGTTGCTCCTAGGTATTGCTGTGTTTGACACGGCAGAAGGTGTGACTTTGAGTAATTGATTGAGAAACCTAGTTTGTGTAGGGTTTGTATGACGTAATTTGTGTGTTGTGAACACTGTTTTTGCGTGTTGGTTTTGATTAACCAATCGTCTAGGTACGGGAACACATGTATTTGCTGCCTTCTGATATGTGCAGCTACTACTGCTAGACATTTTGTAAAAACTCTTGGCGCAGTTGTTATTCCGAATGGCAACACTTTGAATTGGTAATGTATCCCTTGGAATACAAACCTTAGGTACCTCTTGTGTGAAGGATGTATTGGTATATGGAAATATGCATCCTTTAGATCCAGTGTTGTCATGTAGTCTTGTTGTTTGAGCAGTGGGATTACTTCTTGTAATGTAACCATGTGAAAGTGGTCTGATTTGATGTATGTATTTACTATTCTGAGATCTAGTATGGGTCTTAGAGTTTTGTCTTTTTTGGGTATCAGAAAGTACAGTGAGTAAACTCCTGTGTTTAGTTCTTGTTTTGGTACTAACTCTATTGCTTCTTTTTGGAGCAATGCTTGAACTTCTAGTCCTAGAAGATTTCTATGTTGTTTTGACATATTGTGTGTTTTCGGTGGAATGTTTGGAGGGAATTTGATAAATTCTATGCAATAACCATGCTGGATAATTGCTAAGACCCAAGTGTCTGTTGTTATTTCCTCCCAATGTTTGTAAAACTTGGTTAGTCTCCCCCCCACAGGTGTTATGTGTTGGGGATTTGTGACCTTGAAGTCACTGTTTGTTTGGAGGAGTTTTGGGACTTTGAAACTTTCCTCTGTTCCTTTGAAATTGTCCCCCTCTATATTGTCCCCGAAAACCTCCCCGCTGATACTGGCTCTGGTAAGTGGGCTTTGTTTGTGAGGCTGTGGCTTCTGTGGTTTGCCCTCGAGACCCCCCTCGAAATTGTGTCTTTCAAAATGTGCCTCTGCTCTGTGGGGAGTAGAGTGCGCCCACGGCTTTGGCCGTGTCAGTGTCTTTTTTAAGTTTTTCGATAGCAGTGTCCACCTCCGGCCCAAACAACTGCTGTCCGTTGAATGGCATATTCAGCACAGCTTGCTGTATCTCTGGTTTAAATCCTGATGTACGCAGCCATGCATGTCTCCTTATTGTTACAGCTGTGTTGACAGTTCTAGCAGCTGTGTCTGCAGCATCCATCGCTGACCGTATCTGATTATTTGAGATACCTTGTCCTTCTTCTACTACTTGCTGCGCTCTCTTTTGGAACTCCGTGGGTAAATGTTCAATAAGGTGTTGCATCTCATCCCAATGGGCCCTATCATATCTGGCTAGCAAAGCTTGCGAATTTGCAATACGCCACTGGTTTGCTGCCTGTGCCGCCACCCTTTTGCCTGCAGCATTGAATTTTCGACTTTCTTTATCTGGAGGTGGTGCATCTCCTGAAGTATGAGAGTTGGCTCTTTTGCGCGCTGCTCCTACTACAACAGAGTCTGGTGTTAGCTGTTGTGTAATGTACACTGGGTCTGTTGGTGGCGGTTTATATTTTTTATCTACTCTTGGAGTAATGGCTCTCCCTTTAACAGGCTCCTCAAACACTTGTTTGGAGTGTTTTAGCATTCCGGGTAGCATAGGAAGACTCTGATATTGGCTGTGTGTGGACGACAGTGTATTAAAAAGAAAGTCGTCTTCAATGGGCTCTGAATGAAGGCTGACATTATGAAATGCAGCTGCTCTTGACACCACTTGTGCGTAGCCTGTACTATCCTCTGGTGGCGATGGTTTAGCTGGATAGCATTCTGGACTATTGTCTGACACTGGTGCGTCATAAAGGTCCCATGCGTCAGGGTCATCTTGACTCATTCCTGTATGAGTTGGGGATTGCATCATTGGTGGAGTGGCTACCGGTGATGGTTGCGGAGAGTGATGTGGGGATGGTGGTGGTGTTACTTGTTTAGCCACCTTTGCGTGTGGCTGTTTGTCTTTGTCTTGGAAGGCAAGCTTGCGTTTCATTTTGACTAGAAGAAGAGTGCTGATCTTTCCTGTATCTTTTTGAATAAAGAGCCGTCTTTGTGTGTGATCTGGCTCTATTGCCTGTAATTCCTGTCCAAATCTATGTGTCTTCATTTGTGTGGACAGTCCTTGTTCCTCAGTGTAGGAACTTGTTTTCGGTTCCGAGGCCGGATATTTCGGTACCGAAACCTTTTCGGCTGCTTTTTTTGGCTCCGCCGAAACCTTTTTTACTTTCGGCGTCGTGCTCTCTCGGTGCCGACCCGTTTCGGTGCCGGTGTCTCGGTGCCGAATCTTCTCTGAGCCACTATCTCGGGCCCGAGATTGCTGTGTGCCGGTATCTCGACCGGAGTCGGATGACTTCGACACCAGCTCGCCCTTTTTCGGTGCCGATGAACGGTCACCTACTTTTCGGGTTAAGCCATGGCCTGTTGGCGGTGGCGTCCCCTGGGCTTTAGCGCTTTTCTCGTGAGTTTTTGTTTTCGACGTCTTACTCATGGTTTTCGGCGTTTCCTCGGGATCGATCTCCTCAGAGTCCGACTCCTGGGGGGAGAATGTTTCTTCCTCCTCCTCGAAACGCTCTTGTCCTGTTGGCGCCGACGACATTTGCAGTCTTCTTGCTCTTCGGTCCCTGAGTGTCTTCCTGGACCGAAACGCCCGACAGGCCTCACAAGTATCCTCCTTGTGTTCTGGTGACAAACACAAGTTACAGACCAGATGTTGATCTGTATATGGATACTTGTTATGGCATTCTGGACAGAAGCAGAATGGGGTCCGTTCCATCAGCCTTGAAGAGACACGTGGCCGGGCCGACCAGGCCCCGACGGGGATGGAAGAAAACCCCGAAGGGCCACCGGAGCTCTTCTTAATTCAGTGTCGATCTGTTGTAACTAACCCGATACCGAATGCAAACAATACCGATGATTTTTCCGAGATTCTAACTAACTTTCCGACCCGAAACACGGAGCGAAAAGGAACACGTCCGAACCCGATGGCGGAAAAAAAACAATCTAAGATGGAGTCGACGCCCATGCGCAATGGAGTCGAAATGGGAGGAGTCCCTCGGTCTCGTGACTCGAAAAGACTTCTTCGAAGAAAAACAACTTGTAACACTCCGAGCCCAACACCAGATGGGGGATGTGCACAGCATGTGTATCTGCAGCTACACATGCCATCGAACATATAAAAATATATATATATATATATATATATAAAAAAAATATTAATTGTCGATGTATTGCATTTTTTTTATCATTATTATTCTACTGCTGTGATTATTTTAAGAGTTGTATGTGATGCTCACGTTATTATTTTCATGTCATTTGGGAAGTACCTTAAAAAATTCATTACTCAGACTAAGAGTGCTGCATTCTTTGCATTCCTTTCACTTCATTCCCTCTTGGTCTGAAGTAAAGCAGAACGAATTGGTGTAGCCAGCAGTACGTGGGAAAGTTGAAAAGTGTAAGATTAAAAAATGAAAAATGTTTGTTAAGAAATCAAAAGCAGCTTCACATGCAGTTTCCCAGGTTTCACATGAGATTCCCGGGTGGGAGAAAGAACCTTATACTGTTCTTGCAAATGAATGGTCTCCTAGTGCTGGTTTATGTGAGAGCTGGGACGGATGTCTTAGCGATGCTGAGCCAAAAATTGTTTTAATGTGTTTACAGAAAGTACCTCTTGAACGGGGTTGTGACTTATCTATTTTAGGCCAAAGAGGCTGGATTCTGTTATCTGCTTATAGAAAAATGCATGGAAAATGTAAGCAGCTGGAACAAGAAAACAAGCAATTAGAGAGGCAGCTAGTTGAAGCTATAAATAATGTAAATCATGCTGTCTTGTCAGAATAAGTTATTGCAAGATAAGACAGATACTTATCAGTCTGACACGAGAAAGCAGCTGTCAAAGTCGCTCACCACAAGTATCAGAAACAAAGGGGTAAAATCAAGCAAAATAAAGTTAATTTAGCTACTGCTAAAGCAGGTTTAGACTGTGACCCCGAAAAATGAGATTTGAACATTTGGTAGTCTACTGATCTTTCAAATTCCAGTGATGAAAAAGTTGAAAAAGATGGGAGCCAGTTTGAGCCAGATGAGCGGAAAGTGGTTCGTGCACAGCCAATATTTACACGAAAAATACAGGGCACTCCACAGAACCCGGGAGGAATTGAAATGCACTCCCTAGAAGCTTACATCCAGCAAGAAGTCAATGATATTATAGACAGATTCAAACAGAAATCTGACGAAGTACTGCTTATGTGGATGGTGAGGTTGTTTGACACGGGTGCCTCAGGAGTGGCACTAGATGAGAGAGATTCAAGGAAGTTTTGTACTCTTAGCTCTGACCCCAATACAAAAACAATTTACAAGTTATGGGAATCAAGGAGAGACTAATTTGTTGCAATTGGCAGTTATGGGATGTAGTCACAAATATTGTACTAAATCAGACTGGCCGCCAAATGATAAGCCTTGGTATACGTTAAGAGATGCTATGCAAAGAATTAAAGACAAAAGTATGAAAACTGCTATTCTCTTGGATGAAGCTCACAATTTGTTAGATGCTCCCTTGACAATTTCAGTATGAAATAAAATTATTCACCTTGCTCCCCCAGCTTATAAGCAGGTAATAATGACTCTCCTAATTAGTCAGACAAGGCAGATATTGAAAGATGTGCTGGAGGCAGTTTGCAAGTTGGGAGAGCTGGGAGACTGGAAGAAACCCAAGAGAGATCTGAGGGTCGTACAGATAATAGAGTATCTAGGAGACACGTTTATGGCATTACTGAAGGATGGTGTCAACAAGGAGCAGATTGAAGGGATAGATACTAAAAGCTTGTTGGAGATGTACCAAAAGTGAGGGCTGGACAGAAAAGAAGGCAGCAGGAAAGGTAACAAACAAGATAATAAACAAGTGGATCAGGGCCAGCCGCAGACGCAGGAGGACGGAAAATAAAGGGAAATAAATGTTTCTTCAGGAGGGAAAGAGGAGGAAGATTTGGGCAGCGAGTGGTTAAGTGCTGGGAGCAGGGAAGGAGAGCAATCTACTCGCAGATAAGAAAACATATATCCAGACCTGACTTGGGCAAAAGTTGACAGGTTTAAAATCAGATTAGGAAACAGGTCAAGTTCCAGTACAGGGATTGGCTCGTAAAGATACTACACCCCATGTTGATTTAGAAATACATTGGAAGCACAACAATGTTTAAAGGGTTTGAGCATTAGTCGACACTGGGGCGGAGGTCTCATTAATTTATGGAAATCCAAAAAAGTTCACCGGTCAGAACTACACCATCACAGGTTTGGGTGGAAAACAGACACCTGCCGGGCAAACTACTGTTCAAATGAAAATAGGAAAAACACCAAAAAGATAATATACTCTTTTGATTGTGCCCCTCCTAGAATATATACTGGGAACTGACATTCTAAAGGGGATGACTTTATACTTGGATGATGGTTATTATCAATTTGGATCAAAGAGATACATTTAAGTGGCAGCAATGAAGGTGAGTCATCTGAAGATACCTCCAGTGAAGGTGCACCCTGCAACCAAGGTGATTCATTTGAAACAGTACAGTATTCCAGGACGGCATGAGGAATTAAGCAAGACTATACAGGAGTTGATTGAGGCTGGTGTGATAGCTCCAGTTACCAATGAATGGAATAATCCTCTGTGGCCCGTACGCCGACCTGATGGGCACTATAGAATGACAGCTGATTACCGCGAGTTGAATACATTTCCCCCTCCCTTTTGACTGCTGCAGTCCCCGACACCATCACTGTGATTGAAAGAATACAGAAACATAAAGGGAACTGCTAATGCTTTATTTTCCACACCATTGGCCCCTGAGAATGAAGAGCAATTTCTTTCTCTCACTATGGCAGACAACTCTGGATGCTACAACTCCCTCAAGGCTATTTACATAGCCCCACCATCTGTCACTGGCTGGTGGCAGATCACCCGGATGAAGTATCTGTCATTCCAGGGGTGCAATTGACCCATTACATTGATGATGTGATGACTGAGGGAGAGTACAAGAACAGGTACAGACTCAGGTTGTGGAACTCTTGCAGAGCAAAGGGTGAAAATGTAATCCAGAAAAGACATAGGGACCCTCTCAAAATATGAAGTTTCTAGGAATTAGTAAAAAATGTAAATTAGCACTTGTATAGCACACTACTCACCCGTTAGGGTCTCAAGGCGCTGTACTCATACCGCTATGGAACCCCTCCTGGCTTTTCCCTGTGAGGCGCCCACTCCTGAGCACCCCCAGGGTGAAGCCAGGCATCCAAGCGCTGTTGGGGCCGTTGTGGAGATTAAGCAAGCTATTGCCCAGAGTTGCAGAGTGGGACCCATGAATTAGATTAGGCACCGAGGCGAGAATTATCTGGTCAAGGGGAATTGAGCCCAAGACCTGCCGAAGCGGGACTTGAACCCTGGTCTTGAGCCAGATCTCTGCTTGAGGGTCTGCCGCTCTAACCATTGAGCCACACTTCTCCACTGAGTAGTGGAATCAGTGGAATCAGAGACATAGAGAGGTGTTGCCGCAGGCAAAGCAAAAGATCTTAGAATTTGCCACTCCCCGCACTAAGCAGGAGACACAGCGATTGATTGGATTGTTTGGTTTTTGGAGACAGCATATCCCTCACTTGAGGCGATTTTGGCCCCTTTGTACAAAGTGGCAAGAAAGAAGCATGAGTTTGAATGGGGAGAATAGCAGCAGTGTGTGTTTGACTTGGCAAAGGAGGTGATTCAACAGGCTTTAGACTTATGGCTGGTACAGGAAGGAGACACCAAGTTGCATGTAACTGTTCAGAGGCAATATGCCAACTGGAGCATGTGGAAAAGACAGGGAAGAACGAGGGTGCCCATGGGTTTCTAGACTAAAAAGCTGGAGAGTGATATACTCCCTTTGAGAAACAGTTACATGCTTGTTACTGGGTTCTAGAGGATACTGAGCAAATTATCCTGTCATAATGTGATTCTGAGACTTGAGATTCCAATATGCACTGGGTGATGAGTTCACCTAAACTCACTGTATAGGAAATGCACAAGAAGCTAGTATCATATTGTAAAGAAATGGCTCCCTGTTGCAGTTACCCCCCACTTTTTGCCTGATACTGATGCTGACTTGACTGAGAAGTGCGCTGGGACCCTGCTAACCAGGCCCCGGCACCAGTGTTCTTTCACCTAAAAATGTACCATTGTCTCCACAATTGGCACAACTCTGGCACCCAGGTAAGTCCCTTGTAACTGGTACCCCTGGTACCAAGGGCCCTGATGTCAGGGAAGGTCTCTAAGGGCTGCAGCATGTCTTATTCCACCCTAGGGACCCCTCACTCAGCACAGACACACTGCTTGCCAGCTTGTGTGTGCTGGTGGGGAGAAAATGACTGGCCAGTCAGGACAGCCCCTAAGGTGTCCTGAGCTGAGGTGACTCTGACTTTTAGAAATCCTCCATCTTGTAGAAGGAGGATTCCCCCAATAGGAATAGGGATGTGCCCCTCTCCCCCTCAGGGAGGAGGCACAAAGAGGGTGTACCCACCCTCAAGGATAGTAGCCATTGGCTACTAACCCCCCAGACCTAAACACGCCCTTAAATTTAGTATTTAAGGGCTCCTCAGAACCTAGGAACTCAGATTCCTGCAACCTAAGAAGAAGAGGACTGCTGAGCTGAAAAACCCTGCAGAGAAGACGGAGACACCAACTGCCTTGGCCCCAGCTCTACTGGCCTGTCTCCCCCCTTTGGAAGAAAACTGCTCCAGCAACGCTTTCCCCAGGACCAGCGACCTCTGAATCCACAGAGGACTGCCCTGCTCTAAAAGGACCAAGAAACTCCCGAGAACAGCGGCCCTGTTCACCCAAGACTGCAACTTTGTTTCCAAAGGAGCAACTTAAAGACAAACTGTGTTTCCCGCCAGAAGCGTGAGACTTGCAACTCTGCACCCGACGCCCCCGGCTCGACTTGTGGAGAAACAACACTTCAGGGAGGACTCCCCGGCGACTACGAGACAGTGAGTAGCCAGAGTTGCCCCCCCTGAAACCCCACAGCGACGCCTGCAGAGGGAATCCTGAGGCTCCCCCTGACCGCGACTGCCTGACTCCCAGATCCCAACGCCTGGAAAAGACCCTGCACCCGCAGCCCCCAGGACCTGAAAGATCGGAACTCCAGTGCAGGAGTGAACCCCAGGAGGCCCTCTCCCTTGCCCAGGTGGTGGCTACCCCGAGGAGCCCCCCCCCCCTTGCCTGCATCGCTGAAGAGACCCCTTGGTCTCCCATTGATTCCTATTGAAAACCCGACGTGTGTTTGCACACTGCACCCGGCCGCCCGTGCTGCTGAGGGTGTACTTTCAGTGCTTACTTGTGTCCCCCCCGGTGCCCTACAAAACCCCGCTGGTCTGCCCTCCGAAGACGCAGGTACTTACCTGCTGGCAGACTGGAACCGGGGCACCCCCTTCTCTATTGAAGCCTATGCGTTTTGGGCACCACTTTGAACTCTGCACCTGACCGGCCCTGAGCTGCTGGTGTGGTAACTTTGGGGTTGCTCTGAACCCCCAATGGTGGGCTACCTTGGACCCAAACTTGAACCCCGTAGGTGGTTTACTTACCTGCAAAAACTAGCTAACTCTTATTCCCCCTAGGAACTGTGAAAATTGCACTGTCTAGTTTTAAAATAGCTATATGTGTTTTATTTGAAAAGTATATATGCTATTGTGATTATTCAACGTTCCTAAAGTACTTACCTGCAATACCTTTCATTCAAAGTATTACATGTAAAATTTGAACCTGTGGTTCTTAAAATAAACTAAGAAAATATATTTTTCTATACAAAAACCTATTGGCCTGGAATTGTCTCTGAGTGTGTGTTCCTCATTTATTGCCTGTGTGTGTACAACAAATGCTTAAAACTACTCCTTTGATAAGCCTACTGCTCGACCACACTACCACAAAATAGAGCATTAGTATTATCTCTTTTTGCCACTATCTTACCTCTAAGGGGAACCCTTGGACTCTGTGCATACTATTCCTTACTTTGAAATAGTACATACAGAGCCAACTTCCTACACATATGTTGGAAATGGTACATAAAGGACATGGCTTGAGTGGGACCATCAGAGACAGCAGCTCTATATGAACAGGTGTCACAAGCAGGATGATGAGAGGGTGCAGGAGGTACCACAGATAAAAGAGTCACCAGTGATATGGGGTGAGCCATTTGACTCCTTGTCCCCGGAGGATAGGAAGCATGTATGATTTACCAATGGTTCAGCCAAGTATGTGGGGGCCAAAAGACACTGGACAGCAGTGTCATATAACCCATTTACCAAGAAGTTGCTATCTACGACAGGAGAAGGGAAGAGTAGTCAATATGCAGAATTGTGTGCTGTGTATCAGGTACTGAAACAAGAATTAGCTGGAAATTGTCATATTTATACTGATTCTTGGTCTATCGCCAATGGCATAGCCACCTGGCTTCCCACATGGCATGCACATAACTAGCAAATACATTCAAAGGAGGTGTGAGGCAATGAGTTGTGGCAAGAAATTTGGGAAATTCTAGAGCAAAGTACTGTTACTGTGTATCATCTGGATGCCCATTGTTCTACAGATTCACTAGAATGCTGGTTAAATTCCCCTGTACATGACAAAGCCAAAATCTCAGCGGCAGAAGTGGTGACCCAGGATTCTGATTTGGTGGGGACGGCTAAGTGGCCGCACCAAAAATGTGGACATCAGGAAAAGAAAGCTGCTTAGAGGTGGGCAGAAATCAGAGGGATGCACATTCCCCTAGACTTGATAAAACCAGTGATCATGCAATGTCCTTTTTGTCAACATACACAACAGAGATCTGTCTCGCAAACAGTCAAAGGTCAGTTGGGGAGAAGGAAACTGCCAGGGCAGATATGGCAAACTGATTACATTGGGCCACTACCGATTAGTCATGGGTGTCAATACACTTGTACAGTAGTGGACACTTATTCTGGTTACCTGATTGCCTTCCCTTGCAAGCATGCCACCCAATACATCACTATAAAGACTCTGGACTTGTTAATGTTATATTATGGAGTTCCATTCCAAGCCCAAAGAGACCACGGTCCCCATTTCAAATGAAAATTTGTACAAGACTATTGTTTACAACACAATATTGAGTGGATTTATCACATTCCATATTATCCACAAGCTGCAGGACAGGTTGAGAGAATGAACGGCTTGCTGAAGGCCCAATTATGAAAACTATCAGATGGAACGTTGAAAAACTGGAGAGAGCATTTAATTGAAGCCCTCCAAATATCGAATAACAGACCACTAACAAATGCCGAGACTCCGCTAATGAGGATGTTAACCCTAGCATTACAGATACAACCTCATGTAACGACCAACACAATCATGTATTGGGAAATAAAACCAGGAGCCTTAGCTCCTTACCGAGCCACACCAGAATCTGCAGGTCTTGACCTACATGCCTTAAAGGCTTACACATTGAAACTAAGAGACACAGCACTCTTTGAAACAGGTGTTGGAATATAGATTCCCTCGGAGCATTTCGGATTGATAGCTCCTAGATCTGGGTTGGCACTCAGAGGTTTTCAGGTCATTTCGAGGGGGAGTGATCGATGTAGACAACTGCTACCAACAGACAAATGTCCAACCTCAAAGGAAGAGAGCCTCTGCTATCAGAACGTTAGGAACAAAGCCTGCTCTGGCAGGGGTATTAACACACCCCTCCCAACAGGCTGACCTGCAAATCTGCATTCTAAGGCAGGGAGCTTCAAAAAGCCCACCACCCTTGGTTTGCAGATCTGGCTTCTCTCAGAAGTGAGGAGATGCCGACCCCACTGACCCAAGGCCCATTTGGTAGCTGGACGGGGGGGGGAAATTAGTCATCAGAGGGATGTGTCTACCCTCAGGTCAGTTCCACTCCAAAGGTGAGCTGTCTGATGTGGACACAAAATTTAAAAGCCTGCAATCTTGGTGATGGCAGAAGTAGGAACTCTGGGACACTGTTATGCCCACTTCCGACAGGAAGTGATCACATAGGGGACAAAGTGATCCCAGGGGTAAGCAGCCCCTTGGCTACTACCTTACACTACCCTAATGCCCCTAAGTTCAGTATTTAGGGGCACCCCTGGCAACAGAAAAAAAGAATCTGCCAACCTGAAAGAAGACGATGGACCATGAAGAATCACAAAAACAAGAACAGAAGATGAGCAGCTGACTTGCAGCCCACCCCCCCTCACTCCCCGGCCTGCCGGCTGTCCTCGCCAATTGCACCAAATACTACTTGTCCTGCAATGGCCTGTGCCTCCAAAAGCCTGAGAGGACTGTCCGCCCTCAACCAAAACCCAGGAACTCCCGGGGAGTAGCAAAGGTGCTCCCCTGCATCCTTCAGGCACCGTGGAAGAAATGCAAGGACTCCAGACCGTCAAAACCCAACACCAGAAAGCACCAATGCACCCATGCTCCCTAGCCCAAGTTGAAGTAGGTCAACAGTGCCAGTGTGGTCCCGACCCTCCAGAGACGAAGTCCACCTTAGAATTGCCAACTGTGGACTTCCTGACACCATCTGCAGGCCCCCCTCCAACCACAAGGGTCTCCTGCACCGGAATCCAATGCCAAAAGCAACCACTGCACCTGAACCCCACAGCTTGAGGAGAAGTGAGCCAACAGTATCCTTACATGCTCGAGGATCTCAAGGGTTGAGCCTTCCTGCTGGTTACCCCAGACTGCCCGCCCTTGTCCCTGCAAGCAGCCTCTTTCTGACCAGACTTATCTCCATTGAAGTGAATAGGACACTGTATGCAGTAACACACCTCTGCACCCAGACGGCCGAGAGCCATCCCCCCCCCCCCCCCCCCCCAAGGTGACCTGTTGATGTAGCCTTGGACCTTGCCCCATACTCGCCTCATGTCAAGAAGTACGGTCCTGTAAGTCGTTGCTAAGTGCCCGAATGGAGTATATGTTCCTTTTCCCATAAGATAATATTAGGGCACCCAAAGCTGAAAAGCACCTCTGCACCCAGACGTCCCAGCGCCCCCCAAAGTGACCTGTTGGTGCTGCGTTGGACCTTGCCTTATACTTACCTTAACTCCAGAAGATTGGTCCTGTAAGTTGCTGTTAAGTACCTGTATACAGTATATGCCTTTCCTCCATAGGATAACATTACTGCTTCAGAAACTGCACCAAGTGTTGATTTTTCAAACCTGTAAGAATTCATAACTCGAAACGTACTTACCTGATCGTGATGATCTTGGTACCTAAATTATATAAAGATAGGTGTAATTTTTATAAACTGGTGTGGATTTCTTTATTGAGTCGTGTGTATCATTTATTGACTGTGTGAATGCAGCAAATGTCTAACACTCCTCTCTGATAAGCCTAAGGCTGCTCCATCACACTACCCCCGAAGGGAGCACCTGTGATATTGCTAGAGCAAGCCCTTGTCCACTTATTTATTTTTTAACAGAATTTAATTCCATTTTCTTGTTCATACATGCATATAGCATCGTAACAACACCATTTATTTTGTATCAGAAGAACATACAGTATGGAAACTTTATAGTTTAATATCTAGTTACAATCTGTGCTATCCTGTAGTGCATTTTTTTCCTTTTGATTCTTCTCTTAGCATAGTTGCACCGTTAGCATGTCATTTCTTAACTTTCATAACTTGTCCCCCCCCCCTTGCGTGTATGTCTCGGTCACATCACTGCTCCTATATCTCATTGCATGTATGTCTTGTTGTTAGGGCCCAGGTAGTGCAGCGACTCTCAGTGTGTATAGTTGGTTTATTGCCATGTCTATGTTTCAAGTGGCTATTGAGGCATGACCCTAGCCATTTACGTGGACACCAATACTCCCTCCAACATGGACTTTATTCTGTTCTGCCCCTGTGGGGAAGCCACCTTCTGTTATGCTTATTCTTTGAGGGCATCCGTTAGAGCCTTCCATGCCTGTGCTCCCTCTAGCAAAGTGCGGCCTCTCTTGGCCTCCCTGAGTCTAACCTCAGATTTGTATCCCACCCATTTGGGGAATTCTGATTTCCATGTGTCTATACTCAGGCCCCGCTTGCTCTTCTGGTTTCTGGTCATTTCTCTTTTTCCAATCACATAAGACAAGTCTTGGAAGCGGCTAGTGATCTTGTTTTTTCGATGTGTGTGGGAAACAGCTCAACCAACACCTGCCCGCCGAGCATGGGAACTCTTTATCCTGCACTGTCTAGAGGGTGCTGTAATTCCCTCCCAGAAACCTCCCAACCTAGGACTTTCCCAAAGCATGTGAAAGAATGTGGCATGTAGTTCATTGCAGTGATTGCATTGAGCTGTTTGTATGTGATATAACCTATTGAGTTTTTCAGGTGTAAGAAATGCTCTGTGCAATATTTAGAAATTCATCAACTTAAACAGGGAATTCCTTGTGGCTTTTGTTGCGTTATATTGGATATTCTCCCAGTCCTTGTCTCCAATCGTCTTGTCCAGGTCTGTCTCCCATTTTGTCTTCAGGCTCTCGAATGGTTTCATTACTTCTGTACGTAATCTCTTTCACATGCAGTTTGCTGCTTTATACTTCCCTGATGCTATCACTAGTTATTGACAGCTAATTGATTGGCCTGGTTCTTCTACTTCTGTTTTCCAGTGTCTCTTAATGGCGTCTGTTACTGCTCTATATAGTAGGAAATGGCATCTTAGTAATTCATATTGTGCCCTAAAGTCCTCAAAAGGAAGGATCATCCCACTGCCATAGAGCACTCCAACCTCTGTCACCTCTGCTTCCTCCCAGGTCTGCAAACCCCGCCAAGAACCTCTGTGTGGAAGTTCGTCCAAGAACTCCATCGGCGAATCTGGGGAATATGGAGCCCTTGTGTTCATTTTCCTGAGGTGTCGTGCCCAGCACTGCCGTAGGACTTGGAATTCAGGTCTACGTTCTCTACTTTTGTCTGGGAGCCATAACATTGCCCTGCCGAACACGGTTAGGTCAGGGGTCAATATAGGAAGTGGTCTCCCGGTGTCCATTGTCCCATCACCCATTGTGTAAGCCATTGCAGCTGAGCTGCTAGGTAGTAAGCCTCAAACTCCGGGACCGCAAGTCCTCCCTCAGTTTTTGGTCTTTGTAGGACAGCCAGAGCAACTCGTCTGCGGCTCGTGCCCAATATATATCCCATTATGATCTTATCTATTTCTTTAAAGTATACCCTTGGTACCCAGAAGGGTAATGTCGTAAAGCAATACAGCAATCTTGGAAGTGCCACCATTTTAAGTAGAGCCACCCTCCCTGCCACTGAGAGCAGCAGTGTAGACCAAAATGCAACACTTGCCTTTAGACCTCTTATGGATTTTCCCAAGTTGCCGTCCAGTAGATCAGCCGTGCTGGGACATATGTGTACTCCCAGGTAGGTAATAGAAGAGGGTTGCCAGGTCAAAGGCCTTAGTTCATCTGGGGGCTCGCCATCTGCTTGTATGGGAAATAGGCTGGATTTGATCCAGCTCACATGGAGTCCCAACAGTGTTTAATAGTGCTTCAGCATATTCCGGGCTCCCGGGAGGTCTCTCAGGGCATTTCGGATGAAAAGGAGCATGTCATCTGCATATAATTCTATATAGTGCTCCTTTCGGTCTATTTCCAAGCCTCAAAATATCGTCCCCCCACGGGCCCAGCATGCTAAGTTTTCTAGGGCTAGTGCAAATAGCAGGGGCGATAGGGGACACCCCTGCCTGGTTACTCTCTCTACTCTATAAGCTGGGGATATTTGTTGTCCTGTGCGGACTCTAGCTGTCGGGTTCGTTCAAAGCAATCGGGTCCATGCAATAAACGCCTCGCCCAGCCCCATTTGGTCCATCACTGTATATAAGAAAGGCCATTCCAGACTATCAAAGGCCTTCTCAGTGTCAACTGCTAAAACTGCCGCCTCTTGTCTACCTGTTGCAACGGTCCTAAGGATTGCACAAAGGCGCCACATGTTATGTGCTGTGCTTCTTCTTGGGATAAATCCTGATTGATCTACGTGCATCAACATAGACATGTGTGGCAACAGGCGCGTTGCTAATATCCTAGTGTCCGTATTTAATTTTGATAACGGTCGATATGTTCGCTTGTCATGCAGTTCTTTGCCTGGCTTTAGCAAAGG